>NC_052146.1:23935596-24235596 GCF_902713615.1 Scyliorhinus canicula | reverse complement strand
TTTTGGACACTAAGGGCAATTTATCATGGCCAATCCACCAAACCTGCACATCTTTGGACCGTGGGAGGAAACCAGAGCACCCAGAGGAAACCCACGCAGACACGGAGAGAACGTGCAGACTCCGCACAGACAGTGACACAAGTCGGGAATCGAACCTGGGTCACTGGCGCTGTGAAGCTACTGTGCTACCATGCTGCCCATGCTTGTCTTCATTGGCGGGGGCACTGAGTGCAAGAGTTGGTGGGCCGTGTAAGAGTTGCATAAAACTTTAGTTAGGCCACATTTGGAATGTTACATACATTCTGGCACCACCCTACGAGAAGGATGTGGATACTTTGGAGAGAGTGCAAAGAAGATTCACCAGGATGTTGCCTGGTCTGAAGGGTGTTAGCTATGAGGGGAGGTTAAATAAACTTGGATTTTTTTTTGTTGGAGAGACAGAGGCTGAGCGGAGACCTGATTAAGATCTACAAAATTACGAGAGGTATAGACCGGGTGAATAGTCACAAGCTATTTCCCCGGGTGGAAGACTTGATTGCAAGGGATGACAGGTTCAAGGTGAGATGGGGAAAGTTTTGGGGAAATGTGCGGGGAAAGATTTTCACACGGAGGGTGTTGGGTGCCTGGAACGCACTGCCAGAGGATGGGGTGAAAGCAGCACAATAGCAATGTTTAATATGTTTCTTGATAGACACACGAATGGGTAGGGAATGGAGGGATACAGATCATTTGGGCAATAAGTAGTAGGTCTAAATAAGGAATCTGGATCGGCGCAGACTTGGTAGGCCGAAGGGCCTGTTCTGTGATGTAATGATCTTTGTTCTCTGTCAGCATTTTCTGTTGCAAAGCAAGAAAAATGTGATTTAATTGCTTGTAAGTTGTGAAATATTTGATCTTGCTTTTTATGTAAAAAGCGGCATGGCAACTGATCCAGGCAAGCTTGTGATTATCCAATAATTGCAATAGACCATTTCTAGTTGTTTATTGATAAGTGGTTAGAGATCTCTAAATTTGGCTACAAGGAATAACAAATTGCCATCACTTTAAAGGAATGGGAAAATTCACCATATTTAGCCCACCAACTGGTGTTCACTGCTGAAAGTAAGATCTGGAGCATTATGCTATTGGTGAACATGCATCTCAACTTCATTGAAGGTTTACTGACCATGGAAATTTATATAAAGTCATAGAGCTCTACAGCACAGAAAGAGACCTTTGGACCCATCGTATCTGCACCAGCCATCAAGCACCTATCTATTCTCATCCCAATTGCAGCCCTTGATCCGTAGGCTTGTATGCGATGGCGTTTCAAGTGCTCATCTGAATGCTGCTTAAATGTTATGAGGGTTTCTGCCTCTACCGCCCTTTCAGACAGTGCGTTCCAGATTCCCACCACCCTCTGGGTGAAAAAGGTTTTCCTCAAATCCCGTCCAAATTTCCTCCCTCGACCTGACATTTATGCCCCCAGTTATTGCCCCTTCTTCTAAGGGGTAAGCTTTCTTCCGATGTATATCCCTCATAATTTTATACACCTCAAACAGGTCTTCCCTCGGCCTTCTCTGCTCCAAGAAAAACATTCCCAGCCTAACCACCTTCTCTTTATAGCTGAAACGCTCCAGTCCAGGTAGCATCCTGGTGACTCTCAGTACCCTTTCTAGTGTAATCACATCCTTCCTATAGTGTAGCAACCCGAACTGCACACAGTACTCTAACTGTGGCATAAGAAGCATTCTGTATAGAACCTCCCTGCTCTTATATTCTATGCCTCAGCTAAAAAAGGCATATGCCATATGTCGTCTTAACCACCTTGTCAACCTGTCTTGCTGCCTTCAGGGATCTTTGGACATGCACCCAAGGTCCCTCTGGTCCTCTGTCTTCCTAGCATCCTGCCGTTCAATGTGTATTACCTTTCCACCAATTTGAAGTTTGAAGGCTGTACTGCTTGGAATACTTGGTGAATGTTCCTAAAATTTACAGTTGTAAGCTATTCTAATCCTTTCATTTGTTTTTATTGCCTAGTTCCTCTCTGTATAAGGCTCCTTGGGTTAGAGTGCTGGTATATGGACTGGGTCACAAAGTGCGGAGAAATGGACAACTAAACCTTACAGAAACTGTCTGTTACCCAAAAGATGCATCACCAGCCAATACTGGGTTGACTCCACCTCCCACCACAAACCAGTACCCTTCTGTTGTCATCCCTACTGACAAGCTGCATGTCAAGCTAGGTATGTCTAAGATTGGAATAGCCTTGCAAACATGATTTCCAATACATCTCAACTAATTGAATATTAGAATGAAACATGAAGTTTTTTTAAAAACATGTATATAATGGGATGGATAGTGCAGTTAGCTTCCTCCTCTGAGATAGCTGCAGGATGGTAAGCAACAGCTGCAGGGTAAGCAACCAATCACATTGAAGTATTCTCACAAGCAGCAAACAAGGAAGGAAAAGTGGCTGAACCCCTTCACTTTTAACTTTAATTTTTTGGATATAATGAAACAAATGATTGGGACATAGATGTGGGATTCAGAGAAGATAAAATATCTAAACTTTAAAAATAAATATTTTTTTAAAATATGAAATCTCTGATCATAATAGAAAATTGTAACATTCAACAAACCTAATATTGCTTGTTTGAGTTCAGTGTGTTATTTAACATTAAAAATCCAGTTGTACCCCGTTCGACCTTTTCAAGGATTTTCACAGAGAGGCGAAGAGCATAAGATAAGTTGTCCTCAGTTCATAACTTTCAAATTGAATGCATTCTAGGAGGGCCTCAACTGTGCACTCTCCGGGGAAGCACGGAATCACAGAGCATCTTCTGGATTTTCACAAATTTGCTGACAGTATGGCATCATTGATACAGAATCCAGGTCACTGAAATTTGATCTTAAAAGAGTAGTGTTCCTCAATTGGTATTTTTTTTAAGTACATTTTTCTCCTGGGAAGTGTTGAGTTGCAGAAACTGTTCCACTGTTGCTGACAGCACTGCTTCAAACTGAGAGAAACAGGAGCTCTCAAGTTTTGTTCCCCACATCCTAACCCAAATTATGATGAGCTTCACTTAGTTTGGGAATCAAACCAAGAATACAAGAATATCTACTCTGTATGGCTTAATGATAAGGCATGTGGTAGTGTCTTTTCGTTTGGCTTGGCATTAGATCATTCATAGTATCAAGTGAGATATGATTGCTTTAGACCCTTTTTCTCTTTTTCTGCGTAGCTCTGTTCTCTAGTGGTTGTTTAGTTTTGTTCTTTCCGCATGGTTTTCTTTGGCTAATTATAATTTTTTTTAAATTCCTCTCCCCAGGTGTTTCCCCGCCACCTGGTGCGGTGCTGGTGTTAAACTCATTGCCTCTGGAATTTCCTCTGGCAATGGCATTTGCTGAACAGTTGCTAACATGGAAGCTGGGAGAAAGTGACGGGAAATCCGAGGATGAACTTGATGCCATTCCTGCAACAGTTCTCCTGCAGGTTGTTGAACTGTTCGGTAAGTCAAGTTAGCGGATTTGGACAGTGTGTATCTTGTACGTGTTTTATTCATAAATGTTTCAGGTGAGAAGGGATGAACTGTGTCTCCCCCCCCCCTTCAATTGGCCACAACAAATGTTTACGTTTCTTTTTCACGCGGCTATGCCCTTCCCAAATCGGAACGTATTGAATCTGTGGACAATACAGATTAATCAAACACGGTATTCTTGGAGTTTTTTTTTAAAAAGCTGATTTATTAACTCCCAAATGCAAGAAAAATAATAAAAACAAAACATCAAGCATTTGGCCCTCATGATACAGTCATTAGGGACCATACAAACATGTATCAGAAATACAGGGAGTTAAAGTCCAGTAGAAAAAAGGCAAAATAATATACAGATAGTGTCCTTTGATTGCCTTTGCAGCATAGATTTTAAACGGTGCAGCCGATTCAGGTTGGCTAGTTTCTTGGATGCAGTCAGATGTAGAACATGTTGTAAATTATGAGATCTCTGTTCACTGGTAGGTTGCTGGTAGAATTGGCTTCTCCAGCCGGGTAACACTTATTCCCAAAGACAGAGGGGGAGAGAGAGCAGCCGTCAGCTTGTTTCCTCTGGTGAAGACTTTCTCAACACTGCCTGTATCACTTCCAATCTCTCCCTCACGGCTGGCAGCCTTGCCTTGAAATAAGATGTAGAAACAGAAGTAGGCCACTCAGCCCATCGAGACTGCTCCGCCATCCAATGAGGTCATGGCTGATCTAATATAATCCTCACTCCATTTTCCCATCTCAACTCCTTCATCCATTGAGTATTCCTAAGAGGTTTTGGTTGGGTCTGTTTCTGGCAGCCATTATTCCAAACTTTGCATTTGTAAAGTTTTGGGGCAGCACGGTAGCATTGTGGATAGCACAATCGCTTCACAGCTCCAGGGTCCCAGGTTCGATTCCGACTTGGGTCACGGTCTGTGCAGAGTCTGCACATCCTCCCCGTGTGTGCGTGGGTTTCCTCCGGGTGCTCCGGTTTCCTCCCACAGTCCAAAGATGTGCGGGTTAGGTGGATTGGCCATGATAAATTCCCCTTAGTGTCCAAAATTGCCCTTAGTGTTGGGTGGAGTTACTGTGTTATGGGGATAGGGTGGAGGTGTTGACCTTGGGTAGGGTGCTCTTTCCAAGAGCCGGTGCAGGCTCGATGGGCCGAATGGCCTCCTTCTGCACTGTAAATTCTATGTAATGTCTCTTCCTGAGACAGTTACAAATTTTGATGGGTCTCTGGATTAGAGGAAATGTCTCTTTCTTCACACTCCCCTGAGGGTGATTTATTGGTTTCTCAATTCCAACTTGGAATGTGGCCTTGCATTTTTAAGCACTTTGCTCTGCCTCTGTTCAAATCCCAGTCAGATGAAAGGTTGAAAAACAATGTTTTCAAAAAATAAAGGAATGTAGCTTGTAACAATTTATTTCTCTAATGAAAACCAGAGTCCAAACTAAATGAATAGATTTGATCTTGATATCCAGAAGGAATGCCATGCAAAGCACAGGAACTGCTAGATCGGATTGGTGTGCTGATACGAGTTGTGATACCTACTTGTGTAACTGGATATTTTGCAATTTAAGATCCAACTTCCAAATTTTCTCCCCCTCTGAAGATATTGAACTTTGCATGATTCCCTCTGCTCTGGGAAGCTTGATCATCTTTACATCCAAATGAAGCAAGCTAATCTATCATGGGAGGATCAAAGCTGAGCCTAATCTTCTTGCCCTCCATCCAGCTGTGCATATTTCAACTGACCACGTGGATTAGTGGGTGATCACCTTGCTGAGTTGTTGTATTCTCCTCTCTTTCTTCCTGACTCCTACACGCACAAACACTCATATATACACTCCTTCATGTTCAATGTACAAGTACTATGCAGATCACAAATGTTATTAAATGTGCTTTAATGCCTTTTTTGTACATTTCCAATTTATAGCAAACCTCTTGTGGACAACAGACCTGTCCCCCAGCATAAAGGAGATGATATTTCACGTATTAGCTGAACTACTGCGCAAAGTCCATCAGCTAGAACAAAAGAAGAATCCTGCTGGCCTATCTTCATCCATTGCCATCCAGTTAAACCCATGCCTGGCTGTTCTGATGGCAATACAAACTGAACTCCGAAAACTGTACGATGAAGAAACACAAAACTGGATGACTGGAAATAGCTCTGGTATTGGAATTGGAGTGACTGACCAAGGTCGCTTCTCCACCTACTTCCATGCTTTGATGGAGATTTGCCTTGCAGTTGCGGAGGTAACACTGCCCATCAATATGAGCACAGTGGTCAATGTGATGACTTCCACAAGCGCACCAAGCCTCAGCGATTCCTCTTCCTCATCTTCCTCTTCACCAGGACAGACACCACAGAGCCCAAGCTTACTCTCCAAGCGGAAAAAAGTCAAAATGAAACGGGAGAAGACATCAGCAACAGGGAAACGGCTCACCTCACGAGGCAGTGAGAGCGACACATCAATACTGAATATTGGGGGAAGTAAACCAGAGGACATGCTGTGGTTCCATAGGGCCTTGACATTACTCATGATCCTACGTCACCTGACCAACAAGGACCCCCAGGGTCTAGGGGTGACAAATGATGCCATCTCAGATGCTTGCCAGGCTTTAGTCGGCTCCACCTCCCACAGCAGGTTGCTGGTGATTTCAGGAATACCAACGCACCTTGAAGAATGTGTTGTCCGAAGTGCCATTCGCAGGGCGTGCAGTGCACATGGTGGAGTCTTTAAAGATGAGATTTACATACCACTACAAGATGATGACCCCAAGAGGCTAAAAGTAAAGGCAGATAGCAAGTTGGAACTAGCTAAGTCAACAACAGTCAACAGCATGGACAGTATGGATGTAAGCAGTGGCAGCAGTGTGACACCAGCTATGAGTATGAGCGCTTCTGCCTCTACCAGCCAGACCTCAATTTGCAGCTCTCAGTGTGTTTCTCGGACAACAAGTGACCTTTCAGTGGACCATTTTCAAGCAAGCCATGAAATTGCTGCACCACAGGGAATGATTGATCCTCACACTGTATCTAGTCAGGAGAGCCTGGACCTATCCCTATGCAGCACAGGGAGCTTGGGTAGTCTTGGTAGTCTAGGAGAACCCATGGACAGCGCAGACTCTGCTTCTATCTCTGATGTAGGATCCATGTACACAGTCACTTCACTGGACAACAATCCACTTGTGACGCGACCCATCAAAGGTTACGCCATTGTTGAGGTAAGGCTAGAATTTGCCAATCAGGCTTTGGTCTATGGCTTTCAAAATTGTGAAGGAGGATGTGGGATTATAATTTAAAGACTGGTATTAATTCTCTCTCAATTCTGCTTTAGAATTCATGTTATTCCCTTGTTGCGCCTTGCTGTGAAACATTCAAGTGCTTTTGCATCACAATTGCCGTTAGCAGTTGTCAGTATAATTTCAGTTTTCAATCTCTGTTTCAAATCCAGCCATCCAGACCATCTAAAGTAACAAGTTTATAATAATTTGTTCTGTTACTTTATTGGATTGAATTAGGTAGCTTTACATATCCATATCTTGAAAGTAGCAAAACCTAAGATGAACCTGGTCTATGTTTACAGAGCCGGAATCTGGAAAAAGGAATTATTTGGGCCAGCAACATTGTTAGAATTGCTAATCATTAATGGTTAACATTATTACAGAATAGACAAGCAGACACCCTACAAATAGCTGATGTTATGTATTAATTTTTTTTGCAATTCAAAATAATTGGTTTACCAAACCTGAAAATAAAAGATTTCCAATTACTAGAGATGCTAAACCTCTAAAATAAAAATAGGAAATACTGTGAATACTCAACAGCCCTTGAGGTCTGTGGAGAGAAAAACAGAGTTAATGTTTCAAATCTGTCCGAGTTCTGGTGTGAAATCACAGATTTGAACGTTTGGGAAGGGTCTGTTAGTCTTTGGAATCCTGATGTCAGGACAAAATGGTGGTCTCATCGGCCCCTTCAGGTTCACTATCCAATTCAGTGTCTTGGCAGGATGTGGATGTTGCCGGTCCGATCAGAGGCCTGACATCTCTGAAACCTCAACATCTGCATCAGTGGCGTTGGCCGTTGTTGAGGCAGGTCATGGTGGGAGCGGATGCCTGAGGTACCCGTGGAGAAGTAGGTAAAACAAAATATCAAATTAGAGTGGCAGAGCAGACAGGACTCTCCAGATAGCCATTTGGCCAGTGAGGGCAGCTTACTTTGCCCCCCACCCACTCTTTGGTGCTTGGAGCTTCCAGCTGGATGCCCTCCTCCCCCACCCCACTTAGCAGCAAACTCATCCACATCGGTCCCACTGATGGCAAGCATCTCCTAGTTGGCAGGATTCCATACTGACATAGCCCCCAGCCATTTTCCCAAGGATATTGTTCAAAAAAATATTTTTGGGGTCTGAAATGTTCTTTTCGCTTGTAGGTGAGAGCTAGGGCAAAGATTGAAAAGATCCGGGCAAGTCTATTCAACAGCAGTGATTTGATTGGATTGTCAAGTCTGGATGGAGAAGACGAATTAATGGAGATGTCGACGGAGGAGATTCTGACCGTCTCGTCCGTAAACCAGAGCTTGTTTGACACCCAAGGCAGTTCAGCATTGGAAGACTATTTCACTGATAAGCTAATAAAAGGTGAGCAAAAGGGCCAGTTTACTGGGATTCATAAATTAAAGCTTCCCATTTAACAAAACTTGTCAGAAATCTTCTACATTTCTGTGCGAAACTGAGACAAATTGGATTTCTGATGTTTCATGTGTGTTGTTCCCAATCTGGGCTACACTGTTCTGCTGCAAGGCCAGTGAAAGTGGAGCTCCTTAATGGAAAACACTGTCCCCTATTTCATTCCTCTCTGGGAGGAAGGGAGAAATATTCGGCAATTACTTACTCCGCATCACTATCCCACATTTCCCAGCAATAACACAATATGGATTAGTTGAAAACTGGTGATTCATGAATTATCCATTATTTATAATGTGGGCTTGGAGAAAGCCGAGATATATTACTTGTAATATTTTTAAAATCCAGTTAAAACAGGAATGTTGGAAATGTACATTAGGCCATTCAGCACCTAAAAATGCTGGTGTAGCCAGCATGGTCACATCCATGCGTGTGTGACATGTGGACCAAATGGTTTGCACCTGCCATGCTTGACGCCACCTTTAAGAGATGGAGACAGGATGGGGGGGTCGCTGACGATCAGAGACTTTCACACTGAAGTCAGACTAGCAACCCTAGAGGAACCGGAGCTACCTAACGGAAACAAACTCCGACATCTACAGGTCAAGAACTTTCTCCACAAAGCGACGACAGCTTACCCACAAGCCCTGAGAAACGCACTGTCTGAGGAATTATTTGGCGCAGACAGCCTGGGGAGGGGAAACTGCGGACACCTTAACGGATGACTGTTAAAAAGGACATGCTCCCCACTGGATGAAACACAGGAAAAATGGGAGGTAGAGCTAAGAACGGAATTAGGGTGGGGACTCTGGAGCGAAGCACTGAACAGGGCCAACTCCACCTCCTCATGTGCAAGACTAAACCTCATGCAGCTGAAAATGGTGCACAGAACACACCTGACAAGAACTTAAATGAACAGGTTCTTACCAGAGGTGGAGGACAAATGTGAATGGTGCCAGGGAGGCCCAGCCAAGGGCATGCTCCAGACCTGGGTTTTGGACAACCTTCTTCTAGGCAATGTCCAAAGTTGTGGGGGTGAGGGTGGAGCTGTGCCCAAGAGTGGCAGTCTTTGGGGTATCAGATCAGCCAGAACTATTCATTTGTGCAGAGGGCCGACGCCCTTGCCTTTGCTTCTCTAAATGCCCGCCGGAGAATCCTGCTTGGCTGCCGATCAGCACCACCCACAGCTGCAGACTAGCTGGCAGACCTGTCGGAATTTCTCAACCTGAAGATGATCAAATTCACTATCTGAGAGTCCGAGGATGGCTTGCATAGCGTGGAGGCCATTCATCAACTTGTTACAGGAATAATAGAGCAAGGGGAGGGGGATGGGGTGCACAGGAGCAAACAAGACTGCAGGGAACAGACAGGGATGGGGTAGGGAGGCCAGAGAGAGAAAAACGACCAGTACAGAAAATCAAGAGGCCTAGAACAAGGGCAAAAGAAACAAAATGCCGAAAATAGGATTGGTGGGGGTCGGAGAAAAGACGAGAGGGTGGGTGAAGCCATTTGATAAAAAGGGGGAAAGGAAAAACACCGTACACATGTAAATAGAGGATAGCTGCCTAATGTATAATAAGCAACCCAGGAAAGGACCCTGAAGCAACAAAAGGAGGGGGGGGGTGGGAGGAGGGTGGATCGAGGGGAGAATTGATGGCGGATTCCTGAGTTGGCACAGGGCAGGTGTTAGGAGGTTGAGGGACCTGTTTGTAGACGGGAAGTTTGCGAGCCTGGAGGAGCTGGAAGGGAAGTTCGGGCTCCCCCGGGGAACACCTTTAGGTACATGCAGGTAAGGGTGTTTGTCAGGCGGCAGAGGGGAATTACTTGTATATTGTTTTTTTTTAAATAATTTTAATTCACATTTTCACAAAATATCAATAACAGAAAATACTAAGAACAGAAAGAACCCCCCCCCCCCCTCTGCAACCCCAAATATTGCGAGCCCCCAGCCCGGTTGGACCCTGGATCCTACCACCCTCGACACCGTCCTTGCTACGCCCTTCCAAAATTCCCCCAGCGCTGGGCATGCCCAGAACACATGGGTATGGTTTGCTGGGCTCGCTGAGCACCTAATACACCTGTACTCGCTCCCAGAAAACCGGCTCATCCTTGTCCCGGTCATGTGAGCCCTATGCAGCACCTTAAACTGTTTGAGGCTAAGCCTTGCACAAGAAGAGGAGGAGTTCACCCTTCCTAGGGCGTCCGCCCACATCCCCTCTTCAATCTCCTCACCCTGCTCCTCATCCCATTTACCCTCCAGCTCCTCCACCGAGGCCTCGTCTACCTCCTGCATCACTTGGTACGTTGCCGAGATCCTCCCCTCTCCAACCCACACCCCCGAGAGCACCCTGTCCTGAACCCCACGTGGCGGCAGCAGAGGGAGCTCTGCCGCCTGACAAACACCCTTACCTGCATGTACCTAAAGGTGTTCCCCGGGGGAGCCCGAACTTCCCTTCCAGCTCCTCCAGGCTCGCAAACTTCCCGTCTACAAACAGGTCCCTCAACCTCCTAACACCTGCCCTGTGCCAACTCAGGAATCCTCCATCAATTCTCCCCGGGACAAACCGGTGGTTCCCCTGTCTCGGGGACCCCATCGAGGCCCCCACCTCCCCCCTGTGCCATCTCCATTGCCCCCAAATATTGAGGGTAGCCGCCACCACCGGGCTCGTGGTATACCTCGTTGGAGGGAGCGGCAGCGGCGCCGTTACCAGCGCCTCCAGACTTGTGCCCACACAGGACGCCCACAATAATACCCACAGAGGTTGGGCAGTGCCAGCCCCCCCCCCCATCCCTGCCCCGCTCCAAGAACACCCTTCTCACCCTTGGGGTCCCGTTTGCCCACACAAACCCCGTAATGCTTGTGGTGAATTATAAACACTAATAATCCACACTGTATGGTACAACATGTGTTGAGCCTGTACCTTGTACTAGATAGAAATAGAGAAATACAGCACAGAACAGGCCCTTCGGCCCACGATGTTCCGCCGAACTTTTGTCCTAGGTTAATCATAGAATTTTGGACAATTTTTCATGGCCAATCCACCCAACCTGCACATCTTTGGACGGTGGGAGGAAACCGGAGTACCCGGAGGAAACCCACGCACACACGTGGAGGATGTGCAGACTCCACGCAGTCAGTGACCCAAGTCGAAATCGAACTTGGGACCCTGGAGCTGTGAAGCAATTGTGCTATCCACAATGCTACCGTGCTGCCCTTAAGAAGTTAACCTACACTCCATTATTCTACCCTAATCCATGTACCTATCTAATAGCCGCTTGAAGGTCCCTAACGTTTCAGACTCAACTACTTCCACAGGCAGTGCATTCCATGCCCCCACTACTCTCTGGGTAAAGAACCTACCTCTGACATCCCCTCTATCTTCCACCATTTATCTTAAATTTATGTCCCCTTGTAATGGTGCGTTCCACCCGGGGAAAAAGTCTCTGACTGTCTACTCTATCTATTCCCCTAATCATCTTATAAACCTCTATCAAGTCGCCCCTCACCCTTCTCCGTTCTAATGAGAAAAGGCCTAGCACCCTCAACCTTTCCTCGTATGACCTACTCTCCATTCCAGGCAACATCCTGGTAAATCTCCTTTGCACCTTTTCCAAAGCTTCTACATCCTTCCTAAAATGAGGCGACCAGAACTGCACACAGTACTCCAAATGTGGCCTGACCAAGGTTTTGTACAGCTGCATCATCACCTCACGGCTCTTAAATTCAATCCCTCTGCTAATGAACGCTAGCACACCATAGGCCGCCTTCACAGCTCTATCCACTTGAGTGGCAACTTTCAAAGATCTATGAACATAGACCCCAAGATCTCTCTGCTCCTCTACATTGCCAAGAACCCTACCGTTAACCCTGTATTCCGCATTCATATTTGTCCTTCCAAAATGGACAACCTCACACTTGTCAGGGTTAAACTCCATCTGCCACTTCTCAGCCCAGCTCTGCATTCTATCTATGTCTCTTTGAAGCCGACAACAGCCCTCCTCACTATCCACAACTCCACCAATCTTCGTATCATCTGCAAATTTACTGACCCACCCTTCAACTCCCTCATCCAAGTCGTTAATGAAAATCACAAACAACAGAGGACCCAGAACTGATCCCTGCGGTACGCCACTGATAACTGGGCTCCAGGCTGAATATTTGCCATCCACCACCACTCTGTCTTCTATCGGTTAGCCAGTTTGTTATCCAACTGGCCACATTTCCCACTATCCCATGCCTCCTTACTTTCTGCATAAGCCTACCATGGGGAACCTTATCAAATGCCTTACTAAAATCCATGTGCACTACATCCACTGCTTTACCTTCATCCACATGCTTGGTCACCTCCTCAAAGAAGTCAATAAGACTTGTAAGGCAAGACCTACCCCTCACAAATCCGTGCTGACTATCCCTAATCAAGCAGTGCCTTTCCAGATGCTCAGAAATCCTATCCCTCAGTACCCTTTCCATTACTTTGCCTACCACCGAAGTAAGACTAACTAGTCTGTAATTCCCAGGATTATCCCTATTCCCTTTTTTGAACAGGGGCACGACATTCGCCACTCTCCAATCCTCTGGTACCACCCCTGTTGACAGCGAGGACGAAAAGATCATTGCCAACGGCTCTGCAATTTCATTTCATGCTTCCCATAGAATCCTTGGATATATCCCGTCAGGCCCGGGGGACTTGTCTATCCTCAAGTTTTTCAAAACGCTCAACACATCTTCCTTCCTGACAAGTATCTCCTCGAGTTTATCAGTCTGTTTCACACTGTCCTCTCCAACAATATGGCCCCTCTCGTTTGTAAATACTGAAGAAAAATACTTGTTCAAGACCTCTCCTATCTCTTCAGACTCGATACACAATCTCCCGCTACTGTCCTTGATCGGACCTACCCTCGCTCTAGTCATTCTCATATTTCTCACATATGTGTAAAAGGCCTTGGGGTTTTCCTTGATCCTACCTGCCAAAGACTTTTCATGCCCTCTCTTAGCTCTCCTAATCCCTTTCTTCAGTTCCCTCCTGGCTATCTTGTATCCCTCCAGCGCCCTGTCTGAACCTTGTTTCCTCAGCCTTACATAAGTCTCCTTCTTCCTCTTAACAAAACATTCAACCTCTCTTGTCAACCATGGTTCCCTTACTCGACCATCTCTTCCCTGCCTGACAGGGACATACATATCAAAGACACGCAGTACCTGTTCCTTGAACAAGTTTCACATTTCACTTGTGTCCTTCCCTGACAGCCTATGTTCCCAACTTCTGCACTTCAATTCTTGTCTGACAGCATTGTATTTACCCTTCCCCCAATTATAAACCTTGCCCTGTTGCACGCACCTATCCCTCTCCATAACTAAAGTGAAAGTCACAGAATACCTCCAAAAGGCTCCCCCACTAACAAATCTATCACCTGCCCTGGTTCATTACCAAGTACTAAATCCAATATGGCCTCCCCTCTGATCGGACAATCTACATACTGTGTTAGAAAAGCTTCCTGGACACACTGCACAAACACTACCCCATCCAAACTATTTGATCTAAAGAGTTTCCATTCAATGTTTGGGAAGTTGAAGTCACCCATGACTACTACCCTGTGACTTCTGCACCTTTCCAAAATCTGTTTCCCAATCTGTTCCTCCACATCTGATGCTATTGGGGGGCCTATAGAAAACTCCCAACAAGGTGACTGCTCCTTTCCTATTTCTGACTTCAACCCATATTACCTCAGTAGGCAGATGCCCCTCGAACTGCCTTTCTGCAGCTGTTATACTATCTCTAATTAACAATGCCACCCCCCCACCTCTTTTACCATCCTCCCTAATCTTGTTGCAACATCTATAACCAGGGACCTCCAACAACCATTTCTGCCCCTCTTCTATCCAAGTTTCCGTGATGGCCACCACATCGTAGTCCCAAGTACAGATCCATGCCTTAAGTTCACCCACCTTATTCCTGATGCTTCTTGCATTAAAGTATACACACTTCAACCCATCTCCTTGCCTGCAAGTACTCTCCTTTGTCAGTGTTACCTTCCCCACTGCATCACTACGTGCTTTGGCGTCCTGAATATCGGCTTCCTTAGTTGCTGGACTACAGATCCGGTTCCCATTCCCCTGCCAAATTAGTTTAAACCCTCCCGAAGAGTACTAGAAAACCTCCTCCCCAGGATATTGGTGCCCCTCTGGTTCAGATGCAACCCGTTCTGCTTGTACAGGTCCCACCTTCCCCAGAATGCGCTCCAATTATCCAAATACCTGAAGCCCTCCCTCCTACACCATTCCTGCAGCCACGTGTTCAACTGCACTCTCTCCCTATTCCTAGCCTCGCTATCACGTGGCACCGGCAACAAACCAGAGATGACAACTCTGTCTGTCCTGGCCTTTAACTTCCAGCCTAACTCCCTAAACTTGTTTATTACCTCCACACCCTTTTTCCTACCTACGTCGTTGGTACCAATGTGCACCACGACTTCTGGCTGCTCACCCTCCCCCTTCAGGATCCTGAAGACACGATCCGAGACATCCCTGGCCCTGGCACCCGGGAGGCAACATACCTTTCGGGAGTCTCGCTCGTGACCACAGAATCTCCTATCTATTCCCCTAACCATTGAATCTCCTATTACTGTTGCTTTTCTATGCTCCCCCCTTCCCTTCTGAGCCCCAGAGCCAGACTCAGTGCCAGAGACCTGGCCGCTGGGGCCTTCCCCCGGTAGGTCATCTCCCCCCCCCCCCCCCCCAACAACATCCAAAACAGTATACTTGTTTTGAAGGGGAACGGCCACGAGGGATCCCTGCACTGTAGAACCTTGTTTAAAGCTGATTCAAAATTCACCTCCTTATAGACCAAACAGCAACTTTTAAGTTAATTAACTAAATAAAAGAAATACTAGACTTTAAATAAAAATGAACCCTTATACTCCCTCAGTCACCAAACATCATGTGTAGTTGCGCGGCTCTAACCATAGGGGGCGATGAGGAGCTTGTACTGGGCTCCGGCCATGGCTCTCCTCTTTCCCCCCCCCCATCCCCAAAACCCAAGTATAAAGGTTGCTGTTGTGAGCCTGCCTGCCAGTTCATCTGGAGTTCATCTCGTCACAGGCAGGCTCTGTTGTAAGACGATTAAAACCACTGTTCACTTCTAACCACGTGTCGCGTGAATTGATGGTCTCATCAATGCTCCTGTTAACCCACCTGAAAAAGGCCTTCGGGATAAGGATGGGGAGGCACTGGAACAGGAACAGAAATCTCAGGAACACCGTCATCTTGACTAATTGCACCCTACCCGCCAGAAACAGTGGCAACATGTCCCATCTCTTGAACAACTCCTCCATTTGCTCCACCAGCCTTTTGAGGTTAAGCTTATGCAAGGCCCCCCAGCTCCTGGCCACCTGGACCCCCAGGTACCTGAAGCTCCTCTCCGCCCATTTTAGTGGGAGCCTACCAATCCCCCCCCTCCTGGTCCCCCGTGTGTACAACGAATAGCTCGCTCTTCCCCAAGTTGAGCGTACCCTGAGAAATCCCCAAATTCCCTGAGAATCCTCATCACCTCCGGCATTCCCCCCACCGGGTGCGCCACATATAACAATAAGTCATCCGCATAGAGCGACACTCGGTGTTCCTTGGGGCACCCCTGCCTCGTCCCTCGGTATAACCGAAAATACTCCGACCTCCTCCTATTTGTGGCCACGCTCGCCATCGGGGTCTCATACAACAGCCTCACCCACCTGACAAACCCCTCCCCAAACCCGAACCTTTCCAGCACCTCCCACAAGTACCCCCACTCAACCCTATCGAAGGCCTTCTCCGCGTCCAACGCCACCATTATCTCCGCCTCCCCTTCTACCGCCGGCATCATTATAACATTCAAGAGCCTCCGTATGTTAGTGTTCAGCTGCCTCCCCTTCACGAACCCCGTTTGATCATCGTGGATAACCTGCGGCACACAGTCCTCTATCCTCGCGGCTAAAATCTTCGCCATCAGCTGGGCGTCTACATTTAAGTGTGAGATCGGCCTGTATGACCCACACTGCAGGGGATCCTTGTCCCGCTTAAGGATCAAGGAAATCAGCGCCCGAGACGGCGCCCTTGCCTCGTTGAAGGTCCTAACCAACAGGGGGCCCAACAGGTCTGCATACATCTTATAAAATTCGACCGGGAACCCATCCGGCCCCGGCGCCTTCCCCCACTGCATGCTCCCAATCCCTTTGACCAGCTCAACCGGCGCCCCCAGTCCCTCCACCTGTCCCTCCTCCACCCTCGGGAATCTCAGCCGGTCCAGAAAGCGCCCCATCCCCCCCTCCTCCGCTGGGGATTCGGACCGATACAGTTCCTCATAAAAGTCCCTGAAGACCCCATTAACGTCTACTCCCCTTCGCACCACATTTCCTCCCCTATCCTTAACTCCACCAATCTCCCAGGCATCCCGCTTACGGAGCTGGTGCGCCAGCATCCTGCTCGCCTTCTCCCCATATTCATACACCACTCCCTGTGCCTTCCTCCACTGAGCTTCAGCCTTTCTGGTGGTCAACAAGTCGAACTCAGCCGACGCCGCTCCCTCAGCAATCCCTCCTCCGGAGCCTCCGCGTATCTCCTGTCCACCCTCACCATCTCCCCTACCAGTCTTTCCCTCTCTCTCTGCTCTCTCCTCTCCCTGTGGGCTCGAATGGAGATCAACTCCCCCCTAACCACCGCCTTCAGCGCCTCCCAGACCGTCCCCACTCGGACCTCCCCGTTGTCATTGGCCTCCAGGTATCTCTCGATACATCCTCGGACCCGCCCGCCCGCCCACCTCGTCTGCCAGCAGCCCCACCTCCAAGCGCCAAAGCGGGCGCTGGTGTCTCTCCTCCCCAGCTCGAGGTCCACCCTGGTCAGAAATGGCTATCGCCGAATACTCAGCATCCTCCACCCTCGCAATCAGCGCCCTACTCATAATGAAAAAAATCAATTCGGGAATAGGCCTTATGCACATGGGAGAAGTATGAAAATTCCCTGGCCCTCGGCCTCGCAAATCTCCATGGATCCACCCCTCCTATCTGGTCCATAAACCCCCTCAACACCTTAGCCGCCGCTGGCCTCCTACCCGTCCTGGATCTGCATCGATCCAGTGGTGGATCCAGCACCGTGTTGAAATCTCCCCCCCCCCCATTATCAGACTGGAATCTGGAATCCGGCCCAATATGCACCGCATGAAACCCGCATCGTCCCAATTCGGGGCGTATACATTGACCAGCACCACCCGCTCCCCTTGCAGCTTGCCACTCACCATCACATACCTCCCGCCGCTGTCTGCCACCACATTCAACGCCTCAAACGACACCCTCTTCCCCACCAGGATCGCCAACCCCCGATTTGTTGCATCCAGCCCCAAATGAAACATTTGGCCTACCCATCCCTTCCTCAATCTAACCTGATCCGCCACCTTCGGGTGCGTCTCCTGAAGCATGGCCACATCCGCCTTCAGCCCCTTCAGGTGCGCAAACACGCGGGTCTGTTTGACCGGCCCATTCAGTCCCCTCACATTCCAGGTTATCAGTCGGATCAGGAGGCTACCTGCCCCCCTCCCCCATCGACTAGCCATTACCCTTCCTCAGTCCGCCACGTGCCCGCGCCCCCCGCTCAGCCCGTTCCCCACGGCGACAAACCCCCATCCGGACCCCCTCTACATGCTCCTTCTCGGACATTCCAGCACCAACCCGGTACCCCCCCCCACTATTCCCCCCCAAGCTAGGGCCCCCCCCTAGCTGCGCAACCCCTTCCATTGTACTTCCGTAAGTCAGCCGACTCCTGCTGACCCCGGCTGCTCCCGCCACCCCAATGACCCTCCCCAGTTCAACACAACCACCGCGCCCCCGTCCCCTAGTGCCGGCCCCGCCCACTGCTCCTCCAGCGCAGGAAAAGACAGGCACATGACCCAACAGGACCGCGAACCACTCCTAAACTCTCAACCAGTGGAAAAAAAAACAGATGTGACAAAACGCCCAAGTAAACAGATAACAGTCCCAAAAAGCAGAACAGCAAAAAGACTTCATCAAATTGAACCGATAAAAGCGAAAGGATACCAAGGAGGACAGAGTCCTCAGTTCAAGTCCAGCTTCTCTGCCTGGACGAAAGCCCAGGCCTCCTCCGGAGAGTCAAAGTAGAGCTGGCGGTCCTTATAAGTGACCCAGAGGCGTGCCGGCTGTAACAGGCCAAACTTGACCCCCTTCTTGTGAAGCACTGCCTTCGTCCGATTAAAACCAGCCCTTCTCTTTGCCACCTCCGCACTCCAGTCCTGGTAGATACTGATCTCCGCATTCTCCCACTTATTACTCCTCTCCTTCTTCGCCCATCTCAGCACACACTCACGGTCGACAAAGCGGTGAAAACGGACCAGCACCGCCCGAGGCGGCTCATTTGGCCTGGGATTCCTCAGCACCCGATGGGCACCCTCCAGCTCCAAGGGTCCCTGGAACTACCCCGTGCCCATTAGCGAGTTCAGCATCATGGACACATAGGCCCCCAAATCCGAACCTTCCAGCCCCTCTGGGAGGCCTAGAATCCGCAGGTTCTTCCGACGGCCGCTGTTCTCCATCTCCTCCATCCTCGCGGACCACTTCTTGTGGAGCGCCTCGTGCGACTCCACCTTCACTGCCAGGCCCAGGAGTTCATCCTCGCTCTCTGAGACCTTTTGCCGAAGCTCTCGGATCTCCGCACCCTGAGCCGTCTGGGTCGCCATGAGCTTGTCCAGGGAGGCCTTAAGCGGTTCCAGGATCTCTGCCTTCAGCTCCCTGAAGGAGCGCTGATTCCCCGCCCGCCGCTATCTTGCTTTTCCTGCCTCGCACCTTTCTCTGCTCCAAAGCCGATTTTTTGACCGCTCTGCTCCTGGTCCAGGCCATCCACCGGCGGAGAATCTTAGAGGAAGTGTTCCCACACGGGGAAAAGTCCTACCAGTACTGCTACGGGCCCTTAAAAGAGCCCAAAAGACCAAAAAAAGCGGGAGCTACCGAACGTGCGGCTTAGCTCCGCATCACCGCAACCGGAAGTCAATTACTTGTATATTGTAACCGACACGTATATTCTTGCTGAATATACAGTGTATAAAATGTAAAACTTCAATAAAAACATTTTTTAAATAAACAAATATTTGGGTGATGGTCCTACCATTAAAGAGCCGCTATGTTTTGTCCATATAGCAAAGTACTAAGTTACAAAAGTTCACTGTATGAAGCACTTTGAAACACTAAGAGGTGAACATATTATTCACAGTAACTTCATTGCAGTGTTAATGTAAGCCTACTTGTGACAATAATAAAAATTATTATTTTATTTATTGCAGACACGTATTTGACTTGTGTCTGCAATAAATAAAATAATAATCTGCACTGGAGGTTATAGGGTAGAGATATATGGTACTTCGCCAACGTGTTTGCAGGCAGAAGAACCTGTCAAAGTACCTTGATAGCAGTTCCACTGCTCTCCCACCTGCTGCTAACCTTTCCTCAGTTGTGCAGAGTTAGCCTCTTGCTCACCGTTGCCCAGTTGAGGCCCTTATCTGGCCACATTAAGGCCACTTAAGGGTCGCTTCCTGCCGGGCTTCGATTTTTCAGCCAGTGGGAGATGTTCAGGAACAGGTGGAGCCTGCTAGTCAGCCTGCTCAATCTTGGCAAGCAGGATTGGAACCCCTCTCACTGCCCCCCTTACCACATTGCCCCCCTCATTGTCCAAAGTGCTCTCTCCTCACGGCCTTACTATCAGAATCCCTGGGCCTCCCCTTCTGTCTAGGCCATGAGACCACCACCGTTACCTCTATCCTGGCTGCGAGACTTAATATCTGGAGACTACTTGCAATCTCAGCAGTGGCCACCAGTCAATTAATGCTCGAAACATTAAATGGCTGCGAGGCAGCCGACATTAGCAGGAGATGTGTTTCCTGCCAACGTTTTCGATGTCAGTGCAGGAAGCCCCCCCATCTGTAAAATTCTATTTGTACTGTTTTCTCATTGGAGCAGGTGAATGTATGATGGAGTAGCTTTAAAATAGACATCCTGTCCTCTACTGGAGACCATTGGTGATTGAAGTGCAATCGGGCTCTGTGTGGTTGTGATGTGTGATATGCTCTCAGACACGCATAGTAGCAATGGAATATAATTTTTCACTTTTTAGGCATGTAGTTCAAGTAATGAGGGGCATTAGTTTTGTGAACAGTGTTTTACCCTGAGTTTGGGGTCTAAATGGGGTTTCTTTAGGGTTTGCCTGTTAACCCTGAGAATGCCACCATTAATTGTTCATCTTTTAAAAAGTATTCTTGTTTATTCGCAGATCTCTGTTCATTTCTGTGCTCTCCACAGGGCTGTCCTTCTGTTTTCCACCAGTTCTCTGTTACATTTCATCAAAGTTACATTAGTATCAGACTGGTAACAGAGCCAAAGGAGGTCAATCGGGCATTTGAGATCTACCGGGGACTGTACATCTCCGTGCCCCCCAACAGGGACGCGGGAATTAAACAATTCCTAGACAGACTGGAACTACCAGTTGTGTGGGGGGGGGGGGGAGAGAGAGAGAGAAAGAGAGAGCTTGAAGCACCAATAGACCTGGGAGAAATCAAAGATAGCATCAACTCCATGCGGTTGGGGAAGGCACCGGGACCCGACTGGTTCCGGCAGACTTCTACAAAAAATTGGCCCCACACCTAAGGGACATGTTCGCAGACTCACTGGCATGAGCACCCTGCCCCCCACGCTAGTGCAGGCCACAATTTCATTTATACCCAAAAAAGTTGTAGACCTGGCGGAATGTGGATCATAACTGACCCATTTCACGACTGAACGTGGATGTGAAAATATTCGCAACGGTCCTGGACAGAAGGCTGGAGGGCTGCTTACCAGAGGTGGTCACAGAGGACCAAACGGGCTTTGTCAAGGGTAGGCAGCTCACAGCGAACATCAGGCGGCTGCTGAATGTAATAAATGCCCCCCCCCCCCCCCCCCCCCCCCCGGCCGGGAGAGAACACCAGAGGTGATCATCTCCCTGGATGCAGAAAAGGCCTTCGGCAGTGTCGAGTGGAGCTACCTCCTCGAGGTACTGGAACGATTTTGGCTAGGAGCGGGATTCACCGTCTGGGCGAGGCTCCTGTACAAAGCTCCCAAAGCGAGCGTCCGAACTAACACCACCAGCTCTGAATACTTCCAGCTTCAGAGAGGAACAAGACAGGGCTGCCCCCTGTCGCCACTCTTGTTCGAGTTAGTTTTCGGGACGTGAAAAGCTGGAAGGGAATCTGGAGAGGAGACAGAGAGCACAGAGTCTCACTCTATGCAGATGACCTGCTCCTCTGTCTCAAAGCCACAGGAGGGACTGAAGGCAATACTGCAAATGCTGAAAAGAGTTTGGAACCTTCTCGGGCTACAAACTTAACCTAGGCAAAAGCGAGGCATTCCTGGGGATTTCCCCCAGCCATGCTAGATACCACCTTAAAAATTTGGAGGCACTGACGGTCAGTGACTTTACGTAGGGCGCAGACTGGCGACGCTGGACAAACTGACGAGGAAGTGGAAACTAGCAAAAGGACAGGAATTGATACCTCCAAATAAAACACATCCTCCGCAAAGAGACAGTAGGGTACCCCGGGGCCCCAGAAAACACACTACTAGAGGACCTGATAGGAACAAGCAGTGAGAAGGGGGGGCTATGTGGGAAAATATATGGACAGCTGCTGGACAGAGCCCGAACACCACTGGACAAGACCAGACAAAAATGGGAGGACGAACTGGGGACAGAAGTAGAATAGGGACTCTGGAGCGAAGCACTGAGCAGGGTGAACTCCACCTCCTCCTGTGCAAGGCTAAGCCTAATGCAGTTCAAAGTGGGGCCCAGAGCACACCTGACCAGAACCCAAATGAGCAGGTTCTTCCCGGAGGTGGAGGACAAATGTGAGCAGTGGCAGAGGGATCCAGCCAACCACACCTACATGTTTTGGGCTTGCCCCAAACTTGCTGGGTTCTGTACAGCCTTCTCCGAGGCAATGTCCAAGGTTGTGGGGGTGAGGGTTAAGCCATGCCCAATAATGGCAATCTTCGGGGTATCGGAGCAGCCAGAGTTACACATGGGGAAGGGGGCCAACGCCCTTGCTTTCGCTTCCCTAATCGCATGCCGGAGAATCCTGCTCGGCTAGCGATCGATAGCACCAACCAAAACTGCAGACTGGCTCGCTGACCTCTCGGAATTTCTCCACCTGGAGAAGATTAAGTACGCCATCCGAGGGTCAGAGGACGGCTTCCTGGATACTTGGGGGCAGTTCATCGGCCTGTTCCAAAACCTGTTTTAGGCCAGCAACGAGGAGTAAGCCAAGAACAAAAAAAAAAACAAGATAGTTGAGGAACCAAAGGGCAACGAGGGCGGGCGTAAGGGGCGGTGGGGTGGGGTGGGGGGGGGGGGGGGGGGGGGAGGCGGTGCGGAAGGCAGACAGGGAAACCACAAGAGAAGAGGATGCTGAAGCCAAAGCTGGGGGAACGACGAAAGGGAAGAGGAGGAATTGTAGACCGATCCAGAGGGTAACAAAATGTACATCGAGTTAGGCAGCACGGTGGCGCAGTTAGTTAGCCCTGCAGCCTCATGGCGCCGAGGTCCCAGGTTCGATAGCGGCTCTGGGTCACTGTCCGTGTGGAGTTTGCACATTCTCCCCGTGTTTGCATGGGTTTCGGCCACACAACCCAAAGATGTGCAGGGTAGGTTGATTGGCCGCGTTAAATTGCCCCTTAATTGGAAAAAATGAATTGGGTACACTATGTGCATTTTTAAAATATAAATTTAGAGTTAGTTAATGAAGGACAAAATAAACCTCTGTACAATAAAGTAAATTAGCGCGGGCAAGAAAAATGTAATGTATACACACAACTGTTTAAATAAGAGTAAAATCAATAAAAAGATCTTCCAAAAAAAGTTACATCAGTATCAGATGCTCCTGATAACTCTTTACCTACAGAACATCAAGAAAATTAATACCTTGATATCATAGCTATGTAAAATTGACCCAGGCATTGAATTACATTCTGAAGCAATACAGAATTAGTGACCATTATGTGACCACCATAATCTTCTATGTGCAGGCTGATATTTGTTACTTGTGCAACACTACCAAATCAGGTACCAAGTTGCCACTTTCCAAACAACATTATATTAAAGAATTTTTGGGTTTTTTTAATAGGTTTTTGAGCTTCCGGGGGACATGGTTTCATGCATCTTAGTGGTGTTTTTAGAATAGTTGTGGCTAAATCCATTGAGTCTTAACAGTTGCACACTCTTCTGCAATTAGGTAAAACCATGGACATAAGAGAAAGTGGAGGGGATCAGACTCTTTGTTATCCATCACAAGGTTTTTCCAGAGATGGTTGTTCTACTGTGTGTGTGCGTGTGTGTGTGTGTGTGTGTATATATATTTTGAAGTTCTTCCATCATAATTTTTCTTGTACATGGTATTCGAAATGCATACAATTAACATTCTCCAATGGATTCACAGTGCTAACAGTAGTGTTTTGTGCTTGACCATGTTTAGATTTATGCTCTTATGACTGGATCTGTAGCAGCGCAACGGTTGAAAAAGGCAAAATCATATTTTTGGCTTGTACGAAGAGTGAAGGAGCTAAATAGGTGGATGTTCTGTCTATTTGCTGCTTCCAATGCCTTGTTATGAGGTCCTTCTGAAACCCACCTGATGCAATGGCATCGATCATTGTAATATAAAGAATTATTTGCATACTGCTGGCTAGATCCCCACCCATCTTATGTCCCAGTGCACTGTTTGATAAATCTCTTTGTTTGCCCCCTCTGCCCTCCCAAGTGAATGCAAGAGATCCCATGGCATTTCTGTACAAAGAGCAGGGGAGTTCTCGTAATGTCCTGGTCTACATTTATCCCTCAGCAACAGCACAAGCAGATTACCTGGTTGTTTATTTCATTGCTGTATAGCAGTTGTACGTTGCGATCCCTACATTACAACAGTGGCTACACTTCAAATATACTTAATTAGCTGAAAAGCACTTTGCAACATTCCAAGATTGTGAAAGGTGCTATAAAGTTCTTTTATTTCTCTTTAATGTTCAGGGTGAGTTGTATTTTTTTTTAAAGTGTACCAATAAATAAACCTCTTCAGAATCTCAGTGTAAAAAGGTTTGTTATGCTCCGTTTTCACACAGCTGAGAAAGTGGTTCCTGGAGCACGAGATGTTCTTGCAGAGATATTCCGAAGCTGTATACATTCTGAGCAGATGCTGAGTCTGGCTCCAGCCAAACCTATAAAAGTCTCTGACATCTTTCTCAGTAAAGAACAAATCAACTCTCAGACACCAGGAAACTTGTTGCAAATATTTTTCACCAATGTCCGGCCACCAAAAAAAGTTCTGGAGGATCAACTCACACAGGTGTGCATTCTTCAGACCAAGGTTTTGGTTGTTTTTGTTTGTATTTGGTAGATCAAAATCAGTCATTATGTATAGTGTAACTTTGGTAGCCAATGATTTGCCTATTGCCATGTATTGGGTAATGCCCGATCTCGGCTTTGTTGCTTAAAGATCTTTTTCTGAACAATCTTATTGTTAATACTAATACTATCAAAAACAAAGCAACTAGTCATTAATCTCATTAATATTTGGATCTTGTTATTCTCGCTAAGTGACAAGACAAGACCATTCTTAGAGTACAGTATATTGGTACTTAGGCAGGAAGGGGATTGCAACCTCATGATCATGTCATAGATGTTTATAGCATGGAAACAGGCCCTTTGGCCCACCTTGTCCATGCTGCCCAGTTTCTATCACTAAGCTAGTCCTGCTTGCCCACATTTGGCCCATATCCCTCTGCACCCACCCTTCCCATGTAACTGTCTTAACTTTTTTAAAGGAAAAAATTGTACCCGTCTCTACCACTGCCTCTGGCAGCTCGTTCGAGATGCTCATCAACCTCTTTTGTATCTCTCTCCCCTCACCGTAAACCTATGTGGAAAGTATTTCCTTGCTCGCTGGTTGAGGCAATAGCAGATTCTTGTTTAAATCAAGTATGATGTCAAAATAAAGCAGTAAAGGGCAGCATGTGGCCTAGTGGCTAGCACTGCGACTGCAGCGCTGAGGTTCCGGGTTTAAATCCCGGCCCTGGGTCACTGTCCGTGTGGAGTTTGCACATTCTCCCCATGTCTGCGTGGGTTTCACCCCCACAACCCAAAGATGTGCAGATTAGGTGGATTGGCTACGCTAAATTGCCCCTTAATTGGAAATAATTGGGTACTCTAAATTTATATATAAAAAGTAATAAAATAAAGCAGTAAGTTTTACACTGGAAATGCTTGTTGGTCATGTCAACTCTGGTTCGTCAGTTATTTGAGGAATTTTATTGTGCTTGTTCCTTTTTCATACAAATAAATATGTTGTAGTATCATGTGCAAGCAATGTGTTTGTAAAATGTCATCTTTTCTGTCATATGCTAATCTACCCATTGAATGAAGCATGCATTGCTTTGTACCATATGTAATTGAGCCATTTCTGCTTTTTGTTTAAAATTGCAAGATACTACGAAAGTACGGCATACCCAAACCGAAATTCGACAAGAGCAAGTACAGTAAAGGAGGAAAGGAACAACACCCTGGGAAAGTAGTTAGCACAAAAAGACCAATTGCCAAACCTCCAGGCAAAGACAGGTCTGTGCTGAACAGCGTCAGGTTTGTTGTGTTTTTTGGGGTTCTCCCCTCTTCAATCAGGATTTTAGGTAACTCAAAATATCATTAAGGTGAGAGGGAAGTGAACTTTGTATTCTGATAGTGCAAAGTTATAAATCAACTTATTGTACAATCTAGTGGATATTTTACACTAATGTGCATATGGCAGCCACAGCATTTGTGCAAGCTAGTGATCTAGCTCATTGGTGCTCTCAATGTTATAATAATTACATCTTTTGGTTTGCAGGTCATAGTAACTATGCAGCCATCCTATGATTTTGTCAGGTAGCCCTGTTTTTTAAAATAAATTTAGAGTACCCAATTCATTTTTTTCCCCAATTAAGGGGCAATTTAGCTTGGCCAATCCACCTACCCTGCACATCTTTTGGTTTGTGGGGGCGAAACCCACGCAAACACGGGGAGAATGTGCAAACTCCACACGGATAGTGACCCAGAGCAGGGATCGACCCTGTGACCTCGGCGCCATGAGGCAGCAGGGCTAACCCACTGCGCCACAGTGCTGCCCAGGGTGCCCTGGTTTCATATAGTGCAATACTGCCATGTACTTGGAGCACAAGTAGTTATGCATTCAATATATTTGGGTGGAAATGCAATTATATGAAAAGAGGACATAAACAGTTAGCCCTCAGAGGTTATTCTGCACATTTGACATTGAGGTCTCATCCACCTCCCTCTCACGTTGTTAGTGCTAGTGTCTGGGGGAGTAACAATGCAAGGAATAATATGAACAATGTCCAGGAAATCGCCGGAACTTTTCTTCTTCACTGCGTCAGGCAGTTCATTATGGCCCTGAACTTACTCTGAATGAATGCCTCATCATTTAATGAGAGCTTCTCTTGCAGACCATTGTTCATCTTAAGAATCTTGTCGAAGTTGAAATGTTTCATAGATAAGCTTTAGCTTTTTTTGTCAATTTTGAGTGTTAATCACATGGTGATTATCTTCTGTTCAGTTTGTTCTACCCTCACTTTTTCAAATTTATTGACTTCAGAATATACCCCAATCTGTTGTCATTCTCTTCTAGATTCAGTACAGGAATTTATTTTGCAGCAAGCTTAAAATATTTAAGAAAGGATATGGAGACTGGAAGAGGAGAAAGGGTAGCCCTATTGATTAAACATAATCTATTATTTATTTGATAATGTTACAACATTAGTAACAGCAGATAAAGGTAAAGGAAAGTTATCAACTCTGGAGACTCAATGAGTGGAATTGAGTAGCCATGATGTGGAGATGTTAGCGTTGGACTGGGGTGAGCTCAGTAAGAAGTCTTACAACACCAGGTTAAAGTCCAACAGGTTTATTTCAAACACTAGCTTTCAGAGCACTGCTCCTTCCTCAGGTGAATTCACACCTCAGGTGAATTCACACCTCAGGTGAATGTGAATTCACCTGAGGAAGGAGCAGTGCTCCGAAAGCTAGTGTTTGAAACAACCTCTTGGACTTTAACCTAGTGTTGCAAGACTTCTTACTGTGGAATTGAGTGTGAAGAGAGGATGTAAGACTGTAATGGAAGGTGTCACTGGGCCACTTTGATATCAGTAATGAGGTGACTAAATGTAATTTTTGCTCTGTATCTAAGGAAGGATGTGCTGACCTTGGAGAGGGTCCAGAGGAGGTTCACAAAAATGATTCCTGGATTGAAGAGCTTGTCATATGAGGAACAGTTGAGGACTCTGGGTCTGTACTACATAGAGTTTAGAAGGATGAGGAGGGATCTCATTGAAGCTTACAGAATATTGAGAGGCCAGGATAGAGTGAGCATGGAGAGGTTGTTTCCACTAGTAGGAGAAACTAGAACCCGAGGGCACAGCCTCAGTCTGAAGGGACGATTCAATAAAACAAATGGGGAGGAATTTATTCAGCCAGAGGGTGATGACTCTGTGGAACCTATTGCCACAGAAGGCTGGGTGTCTTTAAGACAGAGATAGATAGGTTCTTGATTAATAAGGGGGTCGGGGTTATGGGGAGAAGGGAGGAGAATGGGGATGAGAAACATATCAGCCATGATTGAATGGCGGAGCAGACTAGATGGACTGAATGGCCTAATTCTGCTCCAAGTCTTATGGTCTTAATTCTGACATTTTTAGAGAAGTTTGTAGATAGGGGAAAGTTGTTTTAAGGGGAGGTTTTAATTTTCGTATGCATTGAGAAAAACAGAGTAGCTCAAGTCAGAAAAGTAATTAATTTCTTGAGTACATTCATGTAAGTTTTCTGGAACAATATACCAATAAGAGGACAGCCCACAGTGGGTTTGGCATTGAGTGATAAACCAAAGTTGGTAAGGGAACATTTATCTAACAGTGATCATATGAGCCTCAATATTAGGTTTGAAATGTAGTTCAAAGATAAGATTCCACAAGATTCTAGATTTTGATACTGTTACATTTAATAGCATGAGACAAACTAACAACAGTAAATTGGTCATAACTAAAAGTATGGATACAATGGGAGGTGTTCAAGAAACAAAAAAATATATGACCAATAATGGGAAGTATTTTGCTAAATAAAACAGGTAGTCAACTAATGGTGAGCGATGACATAAAACTAAAGAGCATATGAAAGTTCAAATAATAGTGTAAATCAAGGGGACTGAAAAAGATGTAAAGAACAGCAAAAGAAACAAACAAAGATAGCAAGATCAGCAAAATAGAACAGGATGAACTTGCGCAGGATATCTAGTGAAAGATTTTAATAATTACATTAGAAGGAAAAGAGTACTCAAGGTTAAAATGGGGTCTTTATGAACAAATGAGGGCTAAAATTATATTACACTTACTGTGTACCTTTTGGTATTGAAAGTGCCCTTCACTATTGCTATAAACCATTCAATCGCTAAACAGTACCAGAGGAGAAGTACTTAACATTGGAAAGTTTTCAGAAGCGCAGGTTGATAAGAGCAAGCAAAGGAAAACTGAGCATTTGGAACCAGAATAAGCAGAGCAACTAACAGGCTATCTCATAGATTCATAAAATCCCTACAGTGCAGAAGGAGGCCTTTTGGCCCATTGAGTCTGCACTGACCCTTCGAAAGAGCGCCCTACTCGAGTCCACCTAACTTTTTTGTTTATAATCTTTATTGTCACAAGTAGGCTTACATTAACACTGCAATGAAGTTACTGTGAAAAGCCCCTAGTCGCCAC
The DNA here is from genome assembly GCF_902713615.1 of Scyliorhinus canicula. Classification (NCBI taxonomy): domain Eukaryota; kingdom Metazoa; phylum Chordata; class Chondrichthyes; order Carcharhiniformes; family Scyliorhinidae; genus Scyliorhinus; species Scyliorhinus canicula. The sequence goes on along the minus strand of NC_052146.1, from coordinate 24,206,563 downwards.
ATTCTGGCGCCTGTTCGCAATGAAGTTACTGTGAAAAGCCACTAGTCGCCACATTCTGGTGCCTGTTCGGGTGCACTGAGGGAGAATTCAGAATGTCCAAATTACCTAACAGCGCGGCTTTCGGGACTTGTGGAAGGAAACCGGAGCACCCAGAGGAAACCCACGCAGACACGGGGTTAACTTGCAGGGTCCACACAGCCACTGACCCAAGCCGGGAATCGAACCTGGGACCCTGGAGCAACAGTGAAGAAACAGTGCTACCCACTGTGCTACTGTGCTGTCCCCTTTGGACACCAAGGGGCAATTTAGCATGCCCAATACACCTAATCTGCACATCTTTGGAGTACAGTAAGAAGTCTTACAACACCAGTTTAAAGTCCAACAGGTTTGTTTCAAACACGAGCTTTCGGAGCACTGCTCCTTCCTCAGGTGAATGGACAGCTATGTTGCAGAAACGTTTATATAGACAAAGTCAGAGATGCCAGACAATGCTTGGAATGCGAGCATTTGCGGGTAATCAAATCATTACAGATCCAGAGATAGGGGGTGATCCCAGGTTAAAGAGGTGTGAATTGTCTCAAGCCAGGACAGTTGGTATGATTTTGCAACTCCAGGCCAGATGATGGTGGGTGAATGTAATGCGGCATGAATCCAAGATCCCGGTTGAGGCCGCACTCATGCGTGCGGAACTTAGCTATAAGTCTTTGCTCGGCAATTCTGCATTGTCGCGTGTCCTGAAGACCACCTTAGAGAACGCTTACCTCCGCGGAGATCAGAGGCTGAATGCCCTTGACTGCTGAAGTGTTCCCCGACTGGAAGGAAACATTCCTGCCTGGTGATTGTTGCACGATTCCCGCTCATTCGTTGTCGCAGTGTCTGCATGGTCTCGCCAGTGTACCACGCCTCGGGACATCCTTTCCTGCAGCGTATGAGGTAGACTACATTGGTCGAGTCGCACGAGTAGGTGCCTCGTACCTGGTGGGTGGTGTTTCCACGTGTAATGGTGGTATCCATGTCGATGATCTGGCATGTCTTGCAGAGATTGCCCTGGCAGGGTTGTGTGGTATCGTGGTCGCTGTTCTGAAGGCTGGGTAATTTGCTGCAAACAATGATTTGTTTGAGGTTGCGCGGTTTTTTGAAGGCAAGTAGTGGGGGTGTGGGGATGACCGTGGCAAAATGTTCATCTTCATTGATGATGTGTTGAAGGCTGCGAAGAAGATGTTGTAGTTTCTCCGCCCCAGGAAAGTAGTGGACGACGAAGGGTACTCTTTCAGTTGTGTCCCGTTCTCCAAGGTGGTCTTCAGGACACGTGACAATGCAGAATTGCCGAGCAAAGACTTATAGCTAAGTTCCGCACGCATGAGTGCGGCCTCAACCGGGATCTTGGATTCATGTCGCATTACATTCACCCACCACCATCTGGCCTGGACTTGCAAAATCCCACCAACTGTCCTGGCTTGAGACAATTCACACCTCTTTAACCTGGGATCACCCCCTATCTCTGGATCTGTAATGATTTGATTACCCGCAAATGCTTGCATTCCAAGCATTGTCTGGCATCTCTGACTTTGTCTATATAAATGTTTCTGGAACATAGCTGTCCATTCACCTGAGGAAGGAGCAGTGCTCCGAAAGCTCGTGTTTGAAACAAACCTGTTGGACTTTAACATGGTGTTCTAAGACTTCTTACTGTGCTCACCCCAGTCCAACACCGGCATCTCCACATCATCTTTGGAGTGTGTGAGAAACCGGGAGCACCTGGAGGGAATGCACGCAGACACGGGGAGAATGTGCAAATTTCACACAGACTCATGGTTGGAATTGAACCCGAGTCCCTGGCGCCGTGAGGCAGCAATGCTAACCAGTGTGCCGTCTCATTAACCAGTTAGATTGCGGAATAATAGCCAGTGCTCGACAGATTTATTTTTTAAACTCTTGGGAGCACCATAAATGTTCTGAATTCAGATTAGCCGCCTCTCCTTGCTGGAGATGATAACGGAAGCTTTTTGCTGGTCTTTATGGTTTAATAGCACAATCTGAACCATCCAAAGTTGATGACATCTGTTATATTCTGGAGATCGGGTAAATAATTTAAAATACAACAAAATAAACCCATTTGATACTTAACTTCTTTTGGAGCAGAACTGCACTGAGTGAAAAGAAACCAATTGTGAAAGCAAAGTCACCTGAAAAGAGCTCCAAACCTGATGACAAGGACCCAGAGAAGTCACCAGCAAAGAAACAAGAAGGTAGGCCTGTTTCATTTTCTATATTTATTGTAATGTTCACTGAAGAGCTACCAATGCAATAACTATTTAACTGGTTATTTTCAAGCGAATCATTGCCATTGTGACCTTAATTAAAAGTGCAATGCCCTCTGTGGACTTAAGGTAATGTATCCACACACTGGCCAATGTAATTGCTCTTTACAAAGCCAATAAATAATCTTACTTTGTGATTCATGAATTTGGTGCAATAGTGTCCATATACCGATAATTTTATTCATCTAATTTGTTAATGGTCAAATTGGTTTTGTCAAAAAGCATTCCGTTCTCAACAGATAATACAACATGTCCATTTTTGTCTTTACTCTGGATGATGCTGATCTTGATTGTGCTAATCAGTACTCATCAGTAACACTAGCCACTGCTCAGAAGTTATTCTGACAATGTAACTCTAAAATGAGACTTTATCATCATCAAGCATGCAACTTCTGCCATTTAATTAATGATCTGGAATTTGCACCTTTTTGGTGTGATCACCACCAATTAAATCTTTATCATATATGTCGGCATGGCCAATATGTAAATAGTAGTCAGAACAATCCTTTTTTTTTTAATGCTATAATAGGGTGAGGCTTCGTGCTGTCATTCCCAAAATGTTAAGATTCTGGTGAAACAGGACTTAAGCCAGTTGTATCTATTTTCCTAAACTTTTTTTTTAAATTTAAAGTACTCAATTATTTTTTCCAATTAATGAGCAATATAGTGTGGCCAATCCACCTACCCTGCACATCTTTGGGTTGTGGGGGTGAAACCCACACAGACACGGGGAGAACGTGCAAACTCCACATGGACAGTGACCCAGGGCCAGGATTCGAACCCGGGTCCTCAGCGCAGTAGGCAGCAATGCTAACCACTGTGCCACCATGTTGCCCTATTTTTCCTAAACTTAATCATTCATGTGAACTACTAATGCAATCTCCTTTCCTATATTACACCGGTCATCCTGCTACAATTGTTAATACGATTGCAAAAGTTTTTTGAGTTGAAATAATTACCTAGATTCTAGCATGGAAAGTAATGTTACAACTGGCTTGACTATTAGAGCCGGAACAACATATGGAACATTGAAAGTTTCCTTCACTAATGCTATGAATCTTCCAATCTCCAATAGTACCAGAAGAGAAGTATTTAACATTGGACGGTTTCCAGAAATTTGTTGTAGACCGGTCAAAGCAGGACATCCGCAGTGTTTGGCGAGCAATTCTTTCCTGTGGCTATGACCTCCACTTTGAAAGGTTAGTGGAGTGCAGGTATAGTGTCTCAAATGTGGCTGGTCTAAAAGCCAAATGCTGTTATAAGCTGCCTTACATCAATTTTAATTGTTAAATGAATAAAATAACTTACTGGGACAGTTTGGTTAGGTGTTGCAATGGCACAGTGGACTGGTTATCAGCTTCGCGCACTGCTCTTTCTACATTCCAGGTGGTCTGGGTGACCCTTAACCTCACCTGTGGTAACTTGACCACAAGAAAGGTAGTTGAATGCGTTGTAAAAGTTATAACATCTTTACTTCAAAAAATGTGGGAAGTAATAATACAGTTTGGCTTCAAACTCCAGCAGCAACTAAACACAACTGTACACAATCTCCTCCTGGGTATACAGAAAACCCACACTCTTGATGATGTCACTTTTGTTAAAGACATCCATACACATAAACAAATAGGAAGATATTTATGGAAACACTTTATAGCAGCACAGCCTGAGAGTCTGCCTTACTTATCTTACTATTTAATTTTTTTCAAGCATTATTCCTTCACTATTATGTATTTTTTCGAACTTCAATAAGAATAAACTTCATTTGATTTCATTTGTCTCCTATTAATTAAATTAAAGTTCTGATTTTTTTTCTCTGATAATCGGCAAGATCTGAAATCCAGCGCGGACTCAGCCACTGTAGAATTGTTTTGAAAGTGAATGCATGTCATTGACACTTAACTACTTTGTACAATGTATTTATGTGGATAACTTATTAATATATCATACTCAATGGTGCTTGGCTGCGAAATGTAATTTGTTTATCGACTACAGGTGTGCCTGCATTGACACCAGACACGCCCAGAGATCCTGCAAAAAATGGACTCTCGAGATGGATGTTGCGCTTGTACAGTATGCCAACCGTCTCTGCCGCCATCTTGCCATTACTCCAGGTCGACTCCATCCTCATGAGGTTTACCTTGACCATGTAGATTTGCCTGACCCAAGGATCGCCTGTTTATTGAGTAAGCCTTGTACAAATAGTTTCAGTGCTACATTTGTAGTATTGCACACTACTCCCATAGGCCTTCATTACACTTTGATTAATTGATTTATTTATTGCCACATACTGAAGTACATTGAAAGTATTTTTCTGCGGCCAAGGGAACGTACACAGTACATACATAGTAGACAAAAAAAAATAATCGACAGAGTACATTGGCAAATGGTACATCGACAGATAGTGATTGGTTAGAGTGCGGAACCGGACCAAACAAAGCAAATACATGAGCAAGAGCAGCATAGGGCGTCGTTACTGGTGTCTTACAAGGAATCGATCAGTCTGAGCGAGAGTCGTTGAGGAGTCTAGTAACTGTGGGGAAGAAGCTGTTCCTCTGTCTGGATGTGCAGATCTTCAGACTTCTGTATCTTCTGCCTGATGGAAGGGTCCGGAATAGGGCAACGCCTGGGTGGGGGAGGTCTCTGGCAAATATATTGCCTTTTATAAGACCATAAGACATAGCAGCAGAATTAGACCACTCGGACCATCGAGTCTGCTCTGCCATTCAATCATGGCTGATATTTTCACATCCCCATTCTCCTGCCTTCTCCCTTTAACCCCTGATCCCCTTATTAATCAAGAACCTATCTATCTTTGTCTTAAAGACACTCAGTAATTTGGCCTCCACAGTCTTCTGCGGCAAAGAGTTCCACAGGTTCACCACCCTCTGGCTGAAGAAATTCCTCCTCATCACTTTTTTTAAAGGATTGTCCCTTTAGTCTGAGATGGTCTCCTCTGGTTCTAGTTTTTCCTACAAGTGCAAACATCCTCTCCACGTCCACTCTTTCCAGGCCTCGCAGTATCTTGTAAGTTTCAATAAGATCCCCTCTCATCCTTCTTAACTCCAACAAGTTGAGACCCAGAGTCCTCAAACGTTCCTCATATGACAAACTTTTCATTCCAGGGATCATTCTTGTACACCTCCTCTGGACCCTTTCCAAGGCCAGCACATCCTTCCTTAGATACGGGCCCCACAACTGCTCACAATACTCCAAATGGGGTCTGACCAGAGCCTTATACAGCCTCAGAAGTACATCCCTGGTCTTATATTCTCGCCCTCTTGAAATGAATGCTAACATTGCATTTGCCTTCTTAACTGCTGACTGAACCTGCACATTAACAGAGAATCGTGAGCACGGACTCCCAAGTCCCTTTGTGCTTCTGATTTCCTAAACATTTCCCCATTTAGAAAATAGTCTATACCTAAATTCCTCCTTCCAAAGTGCATAACCTCTCACTTTTCCACATTGTATATCATTTTCCACGTCATTGCCCACTCTCCTAGCTTGTCCAAGTCCTTCTGCAGCTGCCTTACTTCCTTAATACTACCTGTCCCTCTGCAGATCTTTGTATCATCCGCAAACTTAGCAACAGTGCCTTCAGTACCTTCTTCCTTTAATGAGCTTTTGTCAGTTATAACACACCTGAAAAATACTGTCTCGCCACTTTGTGCCACAAGTTTGAAATTTCATTGTTAATATTTTCTTAAAGCGGACAGTGGAAAATGCAGAGATTCAAAGTGAGGAAAAGGAAGCGCTTTGCTAGACTAAAAAGCAGGGAAAAACAATGGATGACTTAGTTTGAGCTGCTATCATGCACTCTGGTGATCCCTGAACAGCAGTTGTAAATACTGTCATGGATCAGCTGAACAATATTGTTTGAGATAGAAGCCCTAAAAAGAAGGAACAAAAGGGTCTTTTTTTCCCAATCCCTTTTACCCTCCTCAGATTATCTGTGTCTTGCGTGGTAAATTGGAAGTTCTATAACAGGCCTCAACATTTCCGAGTTAGGGATTGGAAGAATCAGCCATGGGATTAGTTGTCACATGGATATTTCTCTTCCATTTCTCTCAACTCTCCACTGTCTGAAAACCAAACAAACCAAAATTTCCTCCGTCTGAATATTGAGAAGACCAAATCTATCATTTTTGTCCCCTCCCACAAACTGCATATCCTTGCCACTTATAGTATTCAATTCGCTTCTTCAGCCACGGTCCCAGATTGAACCAGACTATTTGCCACTTTGGCATCCTATTTTACCCAGTGCTGATCTGATGTTCCAGCTCCATGCCCTCTCCCTGAGGAAGGAGCAGTGCTCCAAAAGTAGTGATTCGAAACAAACCTGTTGGACTTTAACCTGGTGTTGTAAGACTTCTTACTGTGCTCTCCATTTAAAAGAGCAACTAGTTGACCTCCATACCATCACCCACCTCTGGCTGTCATCCACCATAAATTTAAGATTATATTAAACGCTGTTGCCCATATTCTGAATCGTGTCATACTCACCCATGATCCCTATCATCGCTGGCCAAACTTGGGGTCCCGCAATATATCAAATTTAGCATTCTCATTATTAAATCCTTTCATGTCTTCACCCCCTCCCGGTCTGCAAGTTTGAAATTTGAACCTTTGGTCAGAAAATGTGCTCTTAAACAGGGTAACAAACAGCTGTCAAACTTACCACCGTAGCAGTCATTCCAGTTAAAAAGTCATTTGTTGGAGCAAAACTGTTTGAGACCTTCTGAGGGCATACAAATGACCAATGCTCATTTTTAAATCACAAAGGGGATTCATAGCCATGAAATGTGTGTGAGATGTGTTTACCCTTTGCCCTGTATATTGCGCGCTATTAATTTTGACATACTATTCCTAGATGTTCCAATTGAAAGCATTCGACTTCGTTTTGCTCTACTTCAGTCCTTAAACAACACCTTGGAGACATTCTTCCTTCCTCTGGTGGAGCTCAGACAGACGCACACGTACATGGACAGCATTGCATCATTGTTACGAGAATCTAAAGGTCAGATGTCAGACACCTCCTCATTGGAACACTCAATTTTGTCAGCACTAATTTTATCATAATGTGCATTCATACTTCAGGATGGCTTGGAATTAAGGAAATGGAGTATTTGCGCAGTGTTCCATTTTCTGTACTAACTTCATGAAAGATTTTACAAAATCATTTTTTACGTTTTTATAATTTTGTTTGCCCCCCCCCCCCCCCCCCCCCCCCCCCCCCCCCCCCCAGGAATAACCGAGTATTAAAAGTAGTAGGTGAGGAAAGTGAAGCTGCATGAAGCAGTCTCAAAAATTCTCTCAATTCATGAGTTAAGCTTTTTTGGATTGGAAAATTCTGAATGTCATAATTTGATGACAAATCGGAATATGTTCTTAATGGTGAAGGACTAGGAGGTGTGGAGCAGCCAAGGGATTTTGGAATATGTATGCCCAATCGCTAAAAGGGTAGTTCACAGGTACAAAATATATTCATGAAGGCAAATGGAATACTGGCTTTTATCTGTGAAAGACTGGACTTCAAAAACGAGGGTGCTTCAGCTGTACAAGAGACTTGGTCAGGAGACATCTGGAGTACTGAACCTTAGGAAAGATGCATTGACCTTGGGGAGTAACTCAGAATCACCCAATGATATTAAGGTTTAAAGTGGGCAGTTTGCATAAATTTGCCTTTTATGACTTTAGATTGTTGCATTCTAATTGAGGTGTTTAAAATCAACAAAGATTTGATAGGCTAGGTACAAAGAAAGTATCATCTGCTGGGGAATTCAGATCAAAAGGCCTTAAATTAAAACTAGGCCATTTAGGAATGAAATCAGGACACACTTTTTCTACATACAGGCTAGTGGAAATGTGGAACTCACTCCCCCAAAAGGTTGTGGATACTAGGTGGATTGAAATCTTATTGGCTGAGATTGTCACATTTTTGTTAGGTAAGGCAATCAAGAGACATGAAACAAAGGTAAATGGATTAGAAATACAGATCTAGCCATGGTCCAATTGAATCATGTAAGTCTTGAGCGGGTGAATTGCTCATTTCTATTGTTCCCTGGAGAGAAGAATGTTGGGCAGGATTCTTTATTCTCAATGCTAACTAATGTAGACACCAGATGAGAAGAGGATTTGGATGAATTGTCCTGTACTTCCTGGATTTCTTCTCCTTCCTCTACACAGCCCGTGTTCACTGGTCCATCTCACCAGTGTGCTTCCATTATATTCAAGTGCAGAAGGAGGCCTTTGACCCATCAAGTCTGCACCGATCCTCCAAAAGAGCACCCTACTTGGGTCTACTCCCCCTCCCTATTCCATAACCCTGCCTAAACTGTACATCCCTGGACACCAAGGGGAAATTTAACATATCCAATCCACCTAACCTGCACATCTTTGGACTGTGGGAACACCCGAAGGAAACCCACGCAGGCATGGGGAGAACATCCAAACTCCACACAGTCACAAGGCTGAAATCAAACCCAGGTCCCTGGTGCTGTGAGGCAGCAGTGCTAACCACTTTGCCACCCTTTAGGATTTCACAAGAAGACTGGCAACTTAATTTGAGGTCTTGGAGGTGACCAGTGAACTGGAATAGTACGTGGGCAGGATGGAGTGAAGCAAACTGGAAAATGTTTTTTAAAACTTTCGAATGGTTGAGGAGATGTGATGCAATTTGCATCCAACATGATCATCACAGTTTGATTACATCTGTAATAAAACTTGATACCTCACCATAGAGCAATATTGAGATTAAGAACTCATCAGACCATGGAACTGAACGTGCCTCCCATCTCATGGATGATGCTGCACATTGCAACTTCAGCTTGCTCAAATTTCTTTGTTCACCTGCATCCAAAAGTCAATTAATTGTTGACAGCTTTTGCGTTTTCAAGTCTATTTCTAAGAATAGATGCTAATGGAATTTAGTTTGTTTCAATGGCTGAAAGATTTCTTCATAATGCCAGTGAAGTGCGGTAGCCTCTCCCAACCACTCATAGGTATGCTATACGATAATCACCACGTTAGATGGAAATAGCATGGGCATACTGTGCATGTGCTAGAAGTATGTAGAGAGGGCAGAATGCTGTCAGTCAGCAACCAATATTCATTAGATGCCTGCCACTTTTGACCTTGTAATCCTCACGTAAGTGCACACAGGTGAGGAATGCTCGACCCTCTTTCCTCCCCGAACTTCCTCCATCAGCTCTATGTAAAGGCATCACCATACAACTTGCAAATGACTTCATTTTGTCTGTCTACTTGCTGTTATAGAGTTAATGGAAGCACTGAGTTACTGGAGAAGTTCTGAAAACTTTGTTATGTCAGCTAGGAGTGGTGCTGAACATTCTGTGGGGGTTGGGTGCTTATGAAATGCCTCTGTATACACCGCTTTCTCTGAGTGATGGGAACCATAGGTGTACTTTCCGCTGAGTTGCAGCATCAGAGGGAGATGGCAACAGGGACAGCAGACAAGCTGCTTGCAGACGGGTTAGGAGGACTCTGAGCAGGAAGCTTTGCCCACATGGGTCTTCAGCAAACACTTTTACCTTTACCTAAATGTGTGAGGCTCCCTGTCATTTGGTAGGATTTGGCATGTGCGAATGCATTCTTACGTTGGTCACTCATGTAAGGTAATGAAACTTCTTATCGAATTGTATCCAGGCCCTCGGCACTGGATAAGAAGTTGCCAGTGACCAGCATGGCCTCCTACCTCCCCTGCCTTCTGCACAGTTGTCTAGAGGAAAAAGAACTTCTCCCTTCAGTCCACCACCCGCACCAGTGACATCCAGCATGGCACCAAAAAACCTGCAGGCACGCTCTCTTGCCCGTTGCACCATTTCATGTCCTTTCTGAATGTCTTTCAATGTTGCCCAGTGTGAGTTCCAGCACTTGTTGCAACCAGAACACGCCTAAGAGGTCCATTTGGGTTTTAAGTGGTGTGAGCCTCTCATGAACTTGAATCCCCTGCTGTGGCATGCCACCACGAAGCATCACTGGACTGCACACCACAATCATGGAAATGAGCGGGCAACAGAAAGTTTGCATGCTGACTTGTCTTGTGATCGCTACACTTGAACTTGGGTTGTATTCAAATTAGTCTCCCGTCTTCTGACACTAAATTGAATATAAATATTTAATGTTTCTCGTCTGGCTTGTCTGTGCTACAGTTCAGCCTTGCCCAGTTAACGTTTCTATTTGCAAATTTTTCACAAGTTAGAGAACCAGAGTTCCAAGTAAACTGCAAAATATATTAATGACTATTCTGATGAAGTTGTCCCTGTTCATAAATTATTTATTTACCTTCAGGGTTAGTGTTTTATGACACTAAAGTAGCTGTGATGAACCGGGTTTTGAATGCAACCGTACAGCGGACTGCAGACCATGCTGCGCCTGAAATAACTCTGGATCCTCTGGAAATAGTGGGAGGTAAGCGGGGAAAGGTTGAAGTTGAAAAAACATGCTTGCTATTCTCAAAATATAAAATTTGGGGATTGGTTTGTGCACTATTCTTTCCATAGTATTGTCTTGGTTCATGCATAGTTTTCCATTCCATACCGTAAAGTTCACACTGGAAATTGAAAGCATGTCAGTTTTCCATTGGATCATCTGTTAACCACCTGGGTGCTTCAAATCTGGAGAAGGTTGGACTCTATTCATGATTGAAGATTGGTTTATATTGGACATAATCCAGAATTAGAAAATCAGGGCTTTTGTTAACCATTTTTCCAGATTCATCAAGTTTAACATGTTACCGGCATCTATATTTTGATTTATTTTAGATTTCGAGTACCCAAATCTTTTCTTCCAATTAAGGGGCAATTTAGCGAGAAACATTTTCTGTCAAAGGGCCTTTAGTATGTGAAATTCCCTTCCCCAGAAAGCAGTAGAGCCCGAATCATTTAATTTATTGAAGGCAGAGTTAGATGGACATAGGGAGTTGAGGGTTCTGGGGGACTGATGAGTGCGGAGTTGCGACCACAACCAGATCATTCATGATCTTACTGAGTGGCAAACTAGGCATGAAGGGCTGAACAGCCTGCTCCTGCTCCAAAATCCTATGTAAGTATTTTTAAGATTTTTAAATTTCAATTTTATTTGTGTTTATCTTAATTTTTGAGTAACATTTTGCTTCTTTTAAACAATCGCTGGTGACTCGGCATTTCATTACAGTTTAGCAAATAATTCAGGGATTCTTGGATGAGTAAGTGTAGCATTTGCAACAACCACAGCCAGTAAACCTGAGGCATCTCTGCTTCCTAAAACCAAAATATAAACGTAACTAACTTTTAATTCAACTATTTAGTACTTTCTGATTTCTAAGCACAGACTCAAATTATATGTTTCAAGAATCATAAATGCATTCAAGCGTGCTAGAGATATAGACAACACTAGAAGCAAACTGAGACTATTACTGTAACTAAAAGTATAGATTTTCTGGTCATGTAGTCTGAGCAATGCCATTGGAAATATTAGTTTCTGTTCCATTTCAATTCGCTGGCAAGGTCACTGTTTACCTTTCTTTAAATGATCGCAGGCGAAATACGTTCATCAGAGAACACCTACTTCTGCCAGGCGGCTCGACAACTGGCATTAGTGCCTTCCTCCCAACTCTGTGTTAAGTTGGCAAGTGGTGGGGACCCAACCTACGCATTTAATATTCGTTTCACTGGTGAAGAAGTACATGGGACAAGTAAGATACAGGCTTAGCATTTTGTTACTAAAGTGAGAATTGCAGCAGCTGTGATACATATTAGTAAAAAACCTTGTTTTCCAAACTTCCTGCTCTCTTCTGCCGCTTCTACTACACTCCCCTTCTCTTTCTCTTGGCTGTTAATCTCCTCCCCTCTGAAGGTGTAGACACCCGCTGGAGTGCAGGTTCACAAGCAGATTTCTCATCCATCCTCAAGTGATGTTTTTACATGTGAGCTCGAGACAGGGTATGTTTATTTTTACTTTTTCCAGATTAAGGGTCAATTTAGTGTGACCAAACCACGCCAAACCATGCTCATCTTTGGTTGTGGGGGTGAGACCCACGCAGACTCTGGGAGAATGTGAAGACTCCACACGGACAATTACCCGGGGCCGGGACTGAACCAGGGTCCTCGGCACTGTGAGGCAGCAGTGCTAACCACTGTGCCGCCCTTTCGAGACAGGGAATGTTGACAAAATATTTTACATTGCCAAGCATCACAGCCAAGGCAATTATGGTCACCTTGCGTCCAGCCATGAATACCTTCCAGCAGTAGTCACTAAATAGTGGTCAGTAGTGGGAAACCTGGCTTATATTTCCCCTCCCTGGAGATCAGTTGCATAACCCAGTTGCTTGTCTGGTTCAGATCAAGTTAATTCACAACAAAACCGAAATCAAACCTGGTATCTCCTAGCTTCTACTGCTTTGGGATAGATTAGGTGGTACTTGGTTATCAAGGGAAACATGCACGGTCAATAGAAGTATGTACCGACAACCTAGGGTGTAAAGAGCATACCTTCACTACTCGCAATTGCAACTGATGCAAGTGATCTTTTTAAAAAACATTTTACCACACAGACAAATATTGCCAATTTTTTTTGTGCAACTGTGCCTTACCTAACAATACTTGATTTGCTGTCTCCCTGTGAAAGAGCCCACTGATACTTGCCTTCATAATCCAAAGAACATATTGTACTAGCCACTATAATGCTGCGGAGTGTAAATATACATTAATGTATCTAAATCTCGGCTGAAAAAGCAACGGGTATTGCATTTAAAAATCAAATGTAATTGTTTTGGTTCAATGTGTGTTACTTTTTTTATAATTTTTGCTTTCTTTTTCCTTCTGAGATCCGAGTTAACTCCAAAGTATCCCAGGGGACAGGAACAACTCCAGACCTCTTCCCCCTTTATTGTCAGCTTGGTTCACTTGAAAGCGCTCTCATTTCCTGAATTTGAAAGATTTGGGGTTAGCTTCCACTCCCAAGAGTTCAGCTCTTGAATTGAAATCTCAGTGCAACAGTTTGGTTCTGCATTCTCTAAGGTGTTGTATTTCTGATGAAATCATACACGTGCTTGTGTCGTTGTGCCAAAGCCCCCCCCCCCCCCCTCAAAGATGACTTTGGTTCTCGTGTCACAATGTCTGTTGTTTGGATTCTAGGTGGATCGTTCCGACACTTTCTGTGGCAAGTGTGTAAAGAGTTGCAGAGTTCAGCACTTTCTCTTCTTGTACCTTGCCCGAGTTCGGCAGCCAACAGAAACAAGGTAATTATTGCTGCAAATAGTCAATGAGATGTTAGAGAGGGCAGGTTAACTCAGTTGGTTAGAGCATGATGTGGATTCGGCTCTTGTATCAGCTGAGATAGTTCTTCGGGTCTTCCTATTCTACTTGCCTTACTGTAATGTCATGGCAGAGACATACATATGTGGGGAGCCACTATCAGCAATAATGAGGATGCTGCATGGAGGGAGAGAGATGAGTTAGCTTCGGAGGAAATCCAGATGGTGGCTGAGAGTTTGTAATTATTCTTCATCCTGTGAACCCAGATATGAAGATTCCAAACACACATCAGCCATACAACAAATTGCTTAAAATACTCAGTAGCTGTCCCATCATTAGAAAGGGTACAGCTGTTCTAACGAAGGGCCCCATCTGAAAAAGTTTTCTCTCTCTCTCCCTGCTCCCTCTCCCTCTCTCCCCTTCTCTCTCTCGGAAGCTGACTGAGCTATTGTGTATTACTGGGATTTTCTGGGTTAAGTCTCAATTGCCAACACTCAGCTTTTTCTTTTTGTTTCACACATCAAATGAAAATTTGAAGTATTCACCTTTTCTGAATAGATTGCTAGTGTTTACATCAAATCAACGGGTTCTATCTAACATGGATTGACCAGAGTTATAGTATGAAGTCTCCGTTAACATTCGGTCATACATTTAGCTGATTTGAAACAACTACAATTTTTGTTTATATTATATATTTTAAGGATGTTTTGGAATTTTCAAAGAACTTCCAGATTTTGTCAGTTGAATACTTACCTGTTTAAATTTGACCACTGAATACAGTTATTGTTGAAATACCATTAGTGGTCTTAGGCCATTCCCAGGAAAGGGATGATAATGTGGGAGGTGCGGTAGGGGAAATGAATTTGATGGAATTGTTAGATTTATCGATGTTCCAGTTTACAGACTGATCATTTTCTAAGCTATTGCAGTAGAAAGCATTCATCCCAGAAAATTAGATGATGTATATAATTTTTTTAAATCTTGGCATGGTATAGATTTGCGACAACCAGGTACCTTATAGTCTTTTGACGTAATGACCATATGTTCAGATGGACCTTACATAGAGGATAGGAGCAGGAGAAGACCATTCAGCCCTTTGAGCCTGCTCCGCCATTCGTCACGATCATAGCTAATCGTCCAATTCAATAGCTTAATCCTGCTTTCCCCCCATAACCCTTGAACCCATTTGGTCATTTAGATTCCATCAGTACTCATTTCTGTTCTTGCCTTCTGTCCATTTCTCATCAAGAGATAGTGGGTAGTGATCAGGAGCGGGCAAAGTGATTTCCTCCCATTCCCTTTCTCCTCCGTAACACAATGGCACTGAGTCTAATTGAAGCATTTCAATCAAATTATAATTAATCAGGGGGCTGGTTTAGCTCACTGGGCTAAATCGCTGGCTTTTAAAGCAGACCAAGCAGGCCAGCAGCACGGTTCAATTCCCGTACCAGCCTCCCCGGACAGGCGCCGGAATGTGGCGACTGGGGTTTTTCACAGTAACTTCATTGAAGCCTACTCGTGACAATAAGCGATTTTCATTTTTTCATTCATTGCCCAAGCTGAAATTGATGAACATGACATAGAATTCATAGAATTGTTACAGTTGGAGGCACTTCAGAGGAGGTTCACTAGGTTGGTTCCAGAGATGAGGGGTTGGTCATGCAAAAAGAGATTGAACAGTTTAGGCCTACTCTTTAGAGCAGTCGTTTTCAAACCCAGGTTTGCGGGCAGGTGTCAGGAACTTCGCGGGGCCTTACGTTCCCGATCGCGGGGTAAGTATGCAACTGCACGACCGGCTTTTAAAAAGGCCGGCTGCAACCGGCTTTCAGAATGCTGGTCATTCTGCGCATGCTTGCCCTCTCAGTAGTGCGCAGGCCCGGAGCCCTGCAGGGCAGAATGCCTCCACCTGACGTTAGTGTGCTGACCCAGGAGCAGCTTTATTTTTAATCGCTGGAGTATTACTGCGTGGCAGAGAGCAGGTCACGTGCCCCTTGCACTGATGTCACGTGTTGTGGGAACGCGAGAGAGATTCCTGTAACAATTCTATGAATTCTGTTATGTTCATCAATTTCAGCTTGGGCAATGATTGAAATACTTCAATTAGACTCAGTGCCATTGTGTTACGGAGGAGAAAGGGAATGGGAGGAAACCACTTTGCCCGCTCCTGATCACTACCCACTATCTCTTGATGAGAAATAGACAGAAGGCAAGAACAGAAATGAGTACTGATGGAATCTAAATGGCCAAATGGGTTCAAGTGTTATGGGGGGAAAGCAGGATTAAGCTATTGAATTGGACGATTAGCTATGATCGTGACGAATGGCGGAGCAGGCTCGAAGGGCTGAATGGTCGTCTCCTGCTCCTATCTTCTTCTATGTAAGGTCCATCTGAACATATGGTCATTACGTCAAAAGACTATAAGGTACCTGGTTGTCGCAAATCTATACCATGCCAAGATTTGTAGCTACCAGCAGTGTTGGACTGTGGGAGCATCCGGAGGAAACCCACGCAGACACCGGGAGAAAGTGCAAACATCACACAGGCAGTCACCCAAGACTGGATTGAACCCGGGTCACTGGAACTGAGAGGCAACAGTGCTAACCACTGTGCCACCGCACTGCCCATACTGATGTACCGAATTCCGTTTAAAAATGGATTTTAAATAATTTGAGGCAAAATGTCTATTCTTTGTGTAGTATTGTCTTAGATTTTCAGACTAATTGCATTGTACATCTATCTTAATTCTGGTTAAACATCTTTTTAGGGCAAGCACATTCTGACTCCTGGTCCAATAACATATACAGAGGAACAGCTGCTACATTTCTTTGGGCAGTTACTTGGAATTGCTATCCGAGCAGATGTTCCACTCCCTCTTGATCTCCTCCCAACATTTTGGAAGACTCTAGTTGGGGAACCATTGGATCAAGAGTGGGATCTGCAAGAGGTTGACATCTTGACATACAACTACATCAAGAAGTTTGAGACTGTAAGTTATTCAGTACCTGTGAAAGTTTGTATTTTAAGACTTGCTTTTCCTCTCGCACTCTTCCCATCTCCCACCAATCTCTCTCTCTTTTTGAGGGGTTTTGACTTTCGACGGCATGGATTCTACTTGTCCACAAGTGGTTGAGTATTTGGGGCAAAATTCCCCCCCACCCATCTATTAATTGTATAAATTAAAGTTAAGGATATATTGGTGGAGGGCATTTGTTAAATAATGGAGCACATATAAAGAGGAACTCATTGACACTGGAAATGAGTTGTAAAGTTAGGAGCTAAATCTCTGTAATGTTTCACTTTATGAATAAGTTTCAAACTGAGTAAATATTGACTTCTGGCCTCCTCCTTCACCAACTAGCTGTCAGGTTTAACACCATCCTCCCTTCCATACTTTATCAAAGGATTTTGGGCTGTGGAGTGGGTTCCCCCTTTCCTCAACGGTCTACCCACTGGAGCTTGCTGATGGAGGACTCTGTCTTCTAAATGTTGAGTGTAAGACTCATCTACTTGTATACGTCGATGATTATCTGGAGATCCATTTCCAACAGCACTTACTGCAGCATCATCAGCGTATTGGAGGTCAGGGTGGTCTTTGTTTTTGATTGGAGTTGTCTGAGATTAAACAGTTTATCATCCGGTCAATAAATAAACTGCTCTAGCAGGAAGCTTGTTTCTAGTCAGACAGAGCATGGGAGCTAGGAAGATGGAGAAAAGAGTTGGAGTGATGATATATCATTGCTTGATTTTTGTCTTAACCTCAAAAGGGTCTATTTTTTTAAAAATTCAGTTACAGGATGTGGGCATCGCTGATCAGGCCAGCATTTACTGCCCACCCCTAGTTGCCCTTCAGAAGGTGGTGGTGAGCTGCCTTCTTGAACCACTGCAGTCCCTGACGTGTAGGTACATCCACAGTGCTGTTATGGAGGGAGTTCTGGCATTTTGATCCTGCAACAGTGAAGGAATGGCGGTATATTACCAAGTCAGAGTGGTGAATGACTTGGAGGGGAACTTCCAGGTGGTGGGGCTCCCAGGTATCTGCTGCTCTTGTTCCTCTCGATGGTAGTGGTCGTGGGTTTGGAAGATGTTGCCTAAGAAAGCTTGGCGAGTTCCTGCAGTGTAACTTGTAGATGGTACACATGGCTGCCACTATTGCTTGGTGCTGGAGGGGTTAAAAGTTTGTGGAAGGGGGAGCAATCAAGCAGTCTGCTTGTCCTGGGCGATGTCGAGCTTCATTTTCTTTTCAATACAAATTTAGAGTATCCAATTAATTTTTTCCAATTAAGGGCAATTTAGTGTGGCCAAACAACCTACCCTGCACATCTTTAGGTTGTGGGGGCGAAACCCACGCAGACACGGGGAGAATGTGCAAACTCCACACGGATAGTGACCCAGGCCGGGATCAAACCCGGGTCATCAGTGCCGTGAAGCAGCAGTGCTAACCACTGCACCACCGTTCCACACAGATGTCGAGCTTCTTGACTCTTGTTGGAGCTGCACTCATCCAGGCAAGTAGAGAGTACTCCATTGTATTCCTGACATGTATCTTGTAGATGGTGGACAGGCTTTTGGGGGGGGGGGGGGGGGGGCGGCGGCGGGGGCGGCGGCGGCGGCGGCGGCTCTAGGCTAGAAGGTGAATTACTCACCATAGAATCCTCGCCTTTGACCTGCTCTCGTAGCCACGGTATTAATATGGCTAGTCCAGTTCAGTTTCTGATCAATGGTAACCTCCAGGATGTTGACTGTGGGGGATTCAGCGATGGTAATGACATTGAAGGTCATTACCATCGGTGGTTAGATCCTCTCTTGAAGGAGATGGCCACTGCCTGGCAGTTGTATGGTGCGAATGTAACTTGCCACTTGTCAGCCCAAACCTGGATATTGTCCAGGTCTTGCTTTTTTTTAATAATCTTTATTGTCACAAGTCGGTTCACATTAACACTGCAATGAAGCTACTGTGAAAAGCCCCTAGTTGCCACATTCTGGCGGCTGTTCAGGTACACTGAGGGAGAATTCACAATGTCCAAATTACCTAACAAGCACGTCTTGTGGGAGGGAACCAGAGCACCCGGGACACAGGGAGAATGTGCAGACTCCGCAAAGACAGTGACCCAAGCCGGGATTCGAACCTGGGATCCTGGCGCTGTGAAGCAGCAATGCTAACCACTGTGCTGCCGTGCTGCTGCATTTGGACATGGACTGCTTCATTATCTGAGGTGCTAAATATTGTGCAATCATCTGCGAGTATCCCCACTTCTGACCTTGTGATGGAAGGGAGGTCCTTGATGAAGCAGCTGAAGGTGGTTGGGCCTAGGACAATACCATGAGGAACTCCTCAGTGATGTCCTGGAGCTGCGATGGTTGACCTCCAACCACCACAGCCATCTTCCTTTGTGCCAGGTATGATTCCAACTAGCAGAGAGTTTTCCCCCTGATTCCCAGTGACTCCAGTTTTGCTAGGACCCCTTGATGCCATCCTCTGTCAAATGCTGCCTTGATGTCAAGGGCAGTCACTCTCATCCCGATCATTCAGCTCTTTTGTCCATGTCTGAACCAAAACTCTAATAAGGTCAGGAGCTCGGTGACCCTGGTGGAACCCAAACTGAGCGTCCATGGGCAGGTGATTGCTGAGAAATTCCCGCTTGATAGCACGGTTGATGACTCGTTCCATCACTGCTGATGGAGTGTAGTCTGATAGGGCAGTAATTGGCTGGGTTGGATTTGTCCTGTTCTTGTGTACAGGACACGCCTGGGAAATTTTCCACATTACCGGGTAGATGCCAGTGTTGTAGCTGTACTGGAACAGCTTGACTAGGGTTGCGGTTAGTTCTAGAGCACAAGTCTTCAGTATAATTGCTGGAATATTGTCAGGGCCCATAGCCTTTGTAGTATCCACTGCCTTCAGCCGTTTCTTGATATCACGTGGAATGAATTGGATTGCTGAAGACTGATATCTGTGATGCTGGAGACTTCTGTAGGAGAACAAATGGATCATCCACTAAGCACTTCTGGCTGAACATTGTAGCGAATGCTTCAGCCTTATCTTTTGCACAGATATGCTAGGCTCCTCCAATATTGAGGATGGGATGGTTATGGAGCCTCCTCCAGTGAGTTGTTTCTTTGTCCACCACCATTCACAGCTGGATGTGGCAGCACTGCAGAGCTTGGATCTAATACGTTTGTTATGGAATCGCTTAGCTCTGTTACTTACTGCTTATACTGTTTGCGATGCAAGTAGTCCTGTGTTGTAGCTTCACCAGATTGACACCTCATTTTCAGGTATGCCTGGTGGTGCCCCTAGCATGTCCTCCTGCACTCTTCATTGAAGCAAGGTTGATCCCCTGACTTGGGGTACAGTGGGGGATATGACAGGTCATGAGGTTGCAGATTGTGGTTGAGTACAATTCTACTGCTGCTGATGGCCCGCAGTGCCTCATGGATGTCCAGTTTGAGTTGTTAGGTCTGTTTGAAGTCTATCCCAGCACGATAGCATAGTGGTTAGCACAATTGCTTCACAGCTCCAGGGTCCCAGGTTCGATTCCCGGCTTGGGTCACTGTCTGTGCGGAGTCTGCATGTTCTCCCCGTGTGTGCGTGGGTTTCCTCCGGGTGCTTCGGGTGCTCCGGTTTCCTCCCACAGTCCAAAGATGTGCAGGTTAGGTGGATTGGCCATGCCCTTGCCCTTAGTGTCCAAAATTGCCCTTAACGTTGGATGGGGTTACTGGGTTATGGGGAGAGGGTGGAGGTGTGGGCTTGGGTAGGGTGCTCTTTCAAAGAACCGGTGCAGACTCGATGGGCCGAATGGCCGCCTCCTGTACTGTAAATTCTATGATCCCATTTAGCATGGTGGTAGTGCCACACAACAGGATGGAGCGTATTCTCAATGTGAAGACGCGACTTTGTCTCCATAAGAACTGGGTGGCAGTCACCCCTACTGATTCTGTCATGGACAGATGCATCTGCTTCAGGCAGGTTGATGAGGAGATGGTCATGTATGTTTATCCCTCTTGGCTCCCTCACCACCTGCTGCAGGCCCAGTATAATAATCTTTATTGTCATAAGTAGGCTTACATTAACACTGCAATGAAGTTGCTGTGAAAATCTCCTAGTCACCACATTCCGGCGCCTTTTTGGGTACATGGAGGGAGAATTCAGAATGTCCAATTCACCTAACAGCACATCTTTTGGGACTTCTGGGTAGAAACCGGAGCACCCGGAGGAAACCCATGCAGACACAGGGAGAACGTGCAGATTCCGCACAGATAGTGATCCAAGCTGGGAATCGAACCTGGGACCCTGGAGCTGTGAAGCAACAGTGCTAACCATTGTGCTACCATGCTGCCCATGGTGCTACCGTGCTACCCATGCAGCATGGCAGCACATAGCAGCTATGCCCTTTCGGACCCAGCCAGTTCAGTCTTTGATGGTATTGCCGAAGCACTCTTGACGATGGACATTGAAGTCCCTCACCCAGGGTATATTCTGCACCTTTGTCACCATCTGTGCTTCCTCCAAGTGGTGTTCAACATTGAGGAGTGCTGATTCCTCAGCTGATAGTGAATGGTAAGTGGTAATCAGCAAGATGTTTCCTTGCCCATGTTTAACCTGAAGCCATGAGACTTCTTATAGTCCAGAGGCGATGTTGAGGATTCCCAGGGAAAATGCCTCCTGACTATCCCTCCGTGCTGCCACTTTCTGCTGGGTCTGTCCTCCCCGTGAGACAGGACATACCCAGCAATGGTGATAGTGGTGTCTGGGACATTGTCTGTAAGGTATGAATGAGAGTCTGACTATGTCAGGCTGTTGCTTGGCTAGTCTGTGAGAGACAGCTCTCCCAACTTTGGCACAAACTGCCAGATTTAAAAGTTCCATGTCCAAATGCAGCAAATCCTGGACAATATCGAGGCTGACAAATGGCAAGTAACATTCGCACCACACAACTTGCAGGCAATGACCATCTCCGAGAGAGAATCTAACCATTGCACCTTAACATTCAATGGCATTGCCAGCGCTGAATCCCTCACTCTACATCCTGAGGGTTACCATTGACCAGAAACAGATATCAGCTGGCCATATAAATACTGTGGCTACCAGAGTAGGTCAAAGATTAGGAATCCTGCGGTGAGTAACTCATCTCCTGACTCCCCAAATCTGTCCACCATCTACAAGGCAAATATCAGGAGCGTAATGGAATGCTCCCCACTTGCCTGAACAAGTGCAACTCCAACAACACTCAAGAAGCTTGACACCATCCAGGATAAAGCAGCCCCCACTTGATTGGCACCATCCATATTCACTCCATCCACCACTGACACAGTGGGGGCAGTGTGTGCCATCTGTAATATGGACTGCAGCAACTCACCAAGGCTCCTTGGGCAGCATCTTCCAAACCTATGACTACTACCATCTACTCTACAGGGCGGAATCATGGACAGTAGGAGGCATCTCAAAACAATGGAGTCATACCATCCTAAGGAGGTCTTATATATTAGGTGGTAGGATAGATGCATCAACATCGGTGTCCACTCACAAACAGGCACAAGGGCATCCAGGCTATGCTCATTCCCCATCAACTTAATTGGGTTGGTCATGCAGTTTGGATGTCAAATACTAGGCTCCCAAAACAGCCGGTCATCTTCCAGCTCAGTGAGGGCAGCGGAGGACAGAAGAAGCACTTCAAGGATTTGCGAAAGCCAACATGTTAAAATGCAGTATTGACATCAATTCCTTGACATCGCCTTGGACTGAACCAGGTGGCTGCAGAGTTTATGGGAAGGATCCCAGCATTCTGAGACCCAACAAAGACAAAATGGGGAGGAAAAGCAAAAGTGGCAAAAAGAGCATGCCATGATCCAAACTGATGACACACAACCAGATATCCCACAAGTCAACAAGTGGCCCAGTGCCTTAAAATCTGCAGGTCCTGAACCAGCCTCATCAATCATCTTCTAACTTGGAAAGCAATCATCCTTGGTAGCGAGGGATAGCCAATAATAATAATTCGCTAGTGGTTTTGAGCCTTGTGATGTAGTATCATTTGGATTTGCAGTGACATTGGGGTAATTAATTAAAGGTGGTGTGACATGGACTGTTTTCTATGATTCTAAAGTGTTGGATTGTGCTTCACCTGATTCTTATGGTTCCAGGTTAATAATGAGACGGAACTTGAGGCACTATGTGCTGAAGTAACATCACATCACTTAACCACAGAGAGCCCTGAATCTCCCAACAAACCCTGTTGTAAATTCAGTTATATCACCATGACTGGCGAGGAAGTGGAACTATGTCCTGGAGGCAGAAATATCACTGTTATGTGAGTAAATGATAAGTATACATTTTCTTCCTCTGCTTTGATCACAAATTAATGTGGGCCCAGCCTGCTGTCCAGTAATTAAAATATTAACATTCCATGAATCCTGCAATATCACAGAATGGAAAACTACTGTGCAAGTTACCCTCTTCCCAGGAATTCAGGAGCAACACTGAAGGGATTGGATCTTTACACTCCCTCTTTGTAGGTAGAGGCAAATTCCTAACCACCTTTCCCAATTTAAGGAGAATGTAAAATATTTTTTTACGACTGAATTTAGTGGCAACGAGTAAAATAAAAAATTGCTTCCAAAGTCTGAAATGTTTTTCCAGGGGAAAATTATGTTTTTTTTTTTCTTTCCCAGCAGCCTGTCACTCTCGATGCATTCTATTTCAGTCCAAATTATATCAAGTAACCTATAGTAGGCAGCTGCAATACACTTTTATAACGTGTCTGTAACATCATAAAATGTTCTAGGTCACTTCAAAATAGCAAGCATTAACCAAAATTTGACACCAGCCAATTAAGATATCCAAAAACCTGGGCAAAAGGGTAACTTTTAAAACGTGTTGGGAAATTCCAGATATAGACATATCACCAAATGTGCGATATGCCTGAATTAAAGAAGCACAGAGATATTGGAGGAGGTTATAGAGGTAGGGAAGTATGAAGAATGAAATAGAGGCATTGATGGACTTGGAGCCAGTGTGATACATTGAGTACGGAAGGGATTTGTGAAAGAGTTGCGAGGTAGGATATGGACAACAGACCTTTAGATAAGATCAATAGGAAAACCAACCAGGAAATCATTGGAATAGTTAATGTTTAGAGTTAATAATGGGATGGATGAGGATTTCAGCAACAGACAAGCTGAGATGAACAGAGGGGTAATTTTACAGAGGTGAAAGGAGGGAGCTTTGGTGATGACGCAGACATGTGGTTAGAAGCTTATCTTTTTTTTTAAGTGTTTTTATTGAATTTTTACATATAACAACAAAGTACATAGTACAACAATGCCCACACATGAATCAGAAAAAGCAAGCAGCAACAGTAATATGAACTCCAACAACTATAATACTAGCCACGATAATCAGCCCCCAGCTTCCCCCTCTCCCTTACTCATAGAACATACAGTGCAGAAGGAGCCCATTTGGCCACTCTACCCACTTCCACCCTATCCCTGCAATCCCAATGTAATCCAATAACCGTTCCTAACCTTTTTGGTCACTCAGGGCAATTTAGCATGGCCAATCCACCTAATCTGCACATCTTTGGACTGTGGGAGGAAACCGGAGGAAACCCACGCACACACAGGGAGAACGCACAGACTCCTCACAGACAGTGACCCAGCAGGGAATCAAATCTGGGGCCCTGGCGCTGTGAAGACACAGTGCTAACCACTTGTTCTACCGTGCTGCCCACTCCATTAACAACTAACAGTGACCAGCTCTTTAAAGTCCAAAATGAACAGCCGCCATCTACAATGGAACCTGTCAATCGACCCTCTTATCGTGAACTTGATTTTCTCGAGGTACAAGAATTCCATTAGATCACTCAGCCATGGTGTCCAGTGGCAACATGTAGGTGGAGGTTGCAATTTGGGTGGTTCCTGCTTTTGTTTTTTAGTCTTTTTCACACAGATTTGGGAGGAAATTTTATTTGATTAATCTTCAGAAGAGTGGTGGTAATTAGAGGAAGTCAAAACCTCAACCGTAGAATATGAGACGAAAAGGAACAAGCGCTAGTCCGCCTGAGAGCTCCAGCTTGGTGCAGAGTTCTGTGGGAGGAAAGATGACGGGAGCAAGCTCGCTGGGTGGGGCTGCACCCATTACGGGGATACGCTGGCCGAAGTGATGGCGGTGGAGTTTGAGGTAAAGTCCCTCATAAAAGGAGCAAAACACCTCATTAACTTTTTCTGGGGTAGAAATTAACCCAACTCCTGAATTCTGTATCTGCACAATCTCCATGGCAGCCTCCTGCCACTTTTACTGATGAGCAAACAGTCGGCTGGCTTTCTCCCCATACTCCTGGACTTACGCATTACACCTGTCTCACCACCCGGCCCATTGTTAAATTGAATTTGCAACTTCTTCCTACACGCTAAATGCTCTGGTTTTGGGCTTTCACGTATTCTCTATCCACCCCTCAAATTTTGTCTCCTACCTCCTACATCCAAGTGTGACTCCTATGAGATTTTTTTGAGTACCCAATTTTTTCCAATTAAGAGACAATTTAGTGTGACCAATCCACCTACTCTGCACATCTTTGGGTTGTGGGGGCGAAACCCACACAGACACGGGGAGAACAGGCAAACTCCACATGGGCAGTGACCCAGAGCCGGTGTCAAACGTGGGACCGCGATGCCGTGAGGCAGTAGGGCTAACCCACTGCGCCACCGTGCTGCCCCCCGACTCCTACGAGCTGACCTCTTCCCTGATTACCGCTTTTAATATCTCCTACACGTAGCCAGTGAGACCATTTCATTTTCTTTGATTTCGATGTAGTTCTTAATGGCCCCCATACGTTTTGCACAGAACCCAAGATATGATAACAGACCCAGGTCCAGCCTCCAGCCTGCATGTTGTGTTTGCCCGCCTCCAAATTTTAAATCCACTAGGTGTGGCGTGTGGTCTGAAATCACCATCGCCGAATACTCCGCACTCTTCACTCCAGGTAACAAAGTTCTATCCACAAGGACAAATATGACATAAAGTTACAAAACATCTGGTTGCCCTCAGTCAGCGGCCATAGGAAAAGGTGGCCAGGGCATAGAGGCTGAGGCAAGAAACAACAATGGTTTTCATCATCTCAACATTTATTGAGCGAGTTTCTGCTCTTCCATTGGCATGTTGGTCAAGCAACATAACAGGTCAGAATGGAGGGGTCAAGAGAGGTCAAATTCCAGTCAGTAGAATAAGTGCAGATGTGGATCAGAGCAAGTTGCTGCTTTGAATTTACCTTTTCTAGGCTTGTACCTTGGGTGTCACTGGGCAGAGAAGAAGAAAGAAGAAGAAATTGCTTATTGTCACGAGTAGACTTCAATGAAGTTACTGTGAAAAGCCCCTAGTCGCCACATTCCGGCGCCTGTTCGGGGAGGCTGGTACGGGAATTGAACCGTGCTGTTGGCCTGCCTTAGTCTGCGAGGAGGGGGGTGGTAGATTAGTCTTGCAAGTATATCATATCATTAGTCTCAATAGTGCACGTCATTCAGAGAAAAAGGATGAGCAGACAGTATTTTCCCTGAATGCCATTTATAAATGGCATTGAGCCTCACCATTCAAAGTATCTTGGTAACTACAATTGGTCTCCATTTGGAAAAAAATAAGCTGCCTGGTTTGTCACATCTGTTAAGAACATAGCTTTTTTAAATAGTTTTAGAGCACCCAAACTTTTTTTCAAATTAAGGGGCAATTTAGTGTGGCCAGTCCACCTACCCTGCACATCTTTTTGGGCTGTGGGGGTTTGATACACGCAGACACGGGGAGAATGTGCAAACGGGCAGTGACCCAGAGCCAGGATCGAACCAGGGATCTCGGTGCTGTGAGGCAACAGTGCTAACCACTTCACCACCGTGGTGCCTCATGTTAAGAATGTAGCTGATGGTAAACACCAGGTTATTCCAAATTCCAGGAGGGAAACTTGAAACAACTGCTCTCAATTGTATTTTGCTATTTGATATAATGTGAACAAAGGTTCAGGGATCAGGGGTGAGCTGGCAACATGGATAGAGAACTGGCTAGGTCATAGAGGCAGAGAGTGGCAATGGAAGGGTGCTTTTCTAATTGGAGGGCTGTGACTAGTGGTGTTGCGCAGGGATCAGTGCTGGGACCTTTCCTGTTCATAGTGTATATAAATGATTTGGAGGAAAATGTAACTGGTCTGATTAGTAAGTTTGCAGACGGCACAAAGGTTGGTGGAATTGCGGATAGCGATGAGGACTGTCAGAGGATACAGCAGGATTTAGATCGTTTGGAGACTTGGGCGGAGAGATGGCAGATGGAATTTAATCCGGACAAATGTGAGGTAATGCATTTTGGACGGTCTAATGCAGGTAGGGAATATACATTGAATGGTAGAACCCGCAAGAGTATTGACAGTCAGAGATATCTAGGTATACAGGTCCGCAGGTCATTGAAAGGGGCAACACAGGTGGAGAAGGTAGTCAAGAAGGCATACGGCATGCTTGCCTTCATTGGTCGGGGCATTGAGTATAAGAATTGGCAAGTCATGTTGCAGCTGTATAGAACCTTAGTTAGGCCACACTTGGAGTATAGTGTTCAATTCTGGTCGCCACACTACCAGAAGGATGTGGAGGCTTTAGAGAGAATGCAGAAGAGATTTACCAGGATGTTGCCTGGTATGGAGGGAATTAGCTATGAGGAGAGGTTGAATAAACTCGGTTTGTTCTCACTGGAACGACAGAGGTTGAGGGGCGACTTGATAGAGGTCTACAAAATTATGAGGGGCATAGACAGAGTGGATAGTCAGAGGCTTTTTTCCAGGGTAGAGGGGTCAGTTACTAGGGGGCATAGGTTTAAGGAGCGAGGGGCAAGGTTTAGAGGAGATGTACGAGTTGTTTACACAGAGGGTACATAGAACAGCACAGAACAGGCCCTTCGGCCCTTGATGTTGTGCCGTGCATTGTCCGAAGCCAAGATCAAGCTACCCAACTCCCTGTCATTCTGGTGTGCTCCATGTGCCTATCCAATAACCGCTTGAAAGTTCCTAAAGTGTCCGACTCCACGATCACAGCAGGCAGTCCATTCCACACCCTAACAACTCTCTGAGTAAAGAATCTACCTTGGACATCCCTTCTATATCTCCCACCCTGAATCTTATAGTTATGCCCCCTTGTAACAGCTACATCTACCCAAGGAAATAGTCTCTGAACGTTCACTCTATCTATTCCCCTCATCATCTTATAAACCTCTATTAAGTCGCCTCTCATCCTCCTCCGCTCCCAACAGAAAAGCCCTAGCTCCCTCAACCTTTCGTCAGAAGGCAGCATCCTCTAAATCTCCTTTGCACCCTTTCCAATGCTTCCACGTCCTTCCTATAATAAGGTGACCAGAGTGCACACAATACTCCAAATGTGGTCTCACCAGGGTCATGTATAATTGTAGCGTAACCCCGCGGCTCTTAAACTCAAGCCCCCTGTCAATAAACGCGAACACACTATAGGCCTTCTTCACGGCTCTATCCACTTGAGTGGCAACCTTCAGAGATCTGTCGACATGAATCCCAAGATCTCTCTGTTCCTCCACATTCCTCAGAATCCTGCCGTTGACCCTGTAATCCGTAGTGGGTGCCTGGAACTCGCTGCTGGAGGGTGTGGTGGCAGCAGGGACGATAGTGATGCTTCAGGGGCAAATACATTAATAGGATGGGAATAGAGAGATACGGAGCCCGGACGTGCAGAAGATTTTAGTTTAACGGGCAGCATGGGCGGCACAGGCTTGGAGGGCCGAAGGGCCTGTTCCTGTGCAGTACTTTTCTTTGTTCTTTATTTGTTGTTTGAAATCCAGAGAATTATATCCGAGATATTTTATGATTATTTTAAATATTTCAAAAGGTTTGTTAAGCAATAAAATAAACCACAATAAAATAAACCACAAGTACCCTTAACTAAGACAATGGCTGTGCGGAGTATCTGTAACTTTACTCAGTAGCAAGCACCTTTTATTTCACAGCCTTCAGAGTTGACTCTCCCCGACTGTTCCTGTTGTTGCTGAGGTCGAGAGCAGCTACACTTGCATTGGTTTAATCATCTCCTGATGTACAGGTTTTCCCTTTTGATCCTCCCTTATCTGAACTAACCTCTTTAGAAGTCTATAACTTTAATTACCTTCATTTTGTGAGACTACCTCTTTCCGTATCAATGCAAAATTAAATGTTGTCTCCTCTTTTGAACTTCTAACCCCTTATTCAAACCTTGCGTTCTGTTCCCCATTGTTACTAGCTTGCTGCAGGTAAACATATTTTTACAGTGTTGCTCGGCTCATCATATTGAAAGCACTAGTTCAATTTGCATAACCAAACTGTCCCTGCCTTTAAGCAACTTACATTTTCCAATAGTTTTTTAAAAAATATATAACCAGTTATTGGATTTCTCTTATATTTTCCTGACACCTGATCGCAGTCTAGGTTTTAGCCATGGAAAGTCTTCATTTGAATGACTGAAGATATGATACCCACAGCCCCAAAACCTAACAGTGCTCTAGAGCAGTGATTCCCAACCAGTGAGCCTTGAAAAAAGATTCAAAACAATTCAAAATTCATGTAATTAAACCAAAACTAACCTTGGTCTTCAGCTCTGTAGTTGGCATCTCCAAGTCCCGAGGAATCTTGGGCCATTTGCCCAAGCGTTGGCTGGGAAAGAGCCACACATGCCTGGTTTAGATTTTTTATCTTGTTACTTGGAGATGAAGATAAAGGTACCATATGCCTGCACAAAAAGCGAAAACTCAACAATCCTCGGAGAAGCGAAAGAGACAGGGAGAGGTTTTAAAAAAAAACAGGAGAGGACAGGGTGAAAAACAAAGTTCCTAGTAAGGGAAGAAGACAGAAACTAAGAGGCGTGCCTCAAAATAAGTTTATAGTATAGAGAAGTGCCATGACATATAAAAAGTTGGGGGCCACCGCTCTGGAATAATAGGAGGACTTCTTCTATAAAATAAAAGGGGGGCTGAATCGAGAGAGAAAAGCTTTCTAGGAAAGATGGAACAAGTCTCAATTGCTACAACCTCTTTCCAAACCTCTTTTGTGTTCTTGCAAAATGTTGAGCAATTGGAATGCCATTTATTTCCTTATGTCATGATTGAAGCCCTAATGTTAATTTGATTTTGTACAGGTGGGAAAATAAAGATGCATATGCATCAGCAATCCGCAATCTGAGGCTACAAGAGATTGAGAACACTGACTGCATGACAGCAGTGCGTGCAGGACTTGGCTCCATCATTCCCTTACAACTTCTGACATTGCCAACGCCACTGGAAATTGAGCTGAGGACATGTGGACTGCCCTACATAAACCTGGAATTTCTAAAGGTGCTCATCAGTCATGAAGTTCAGGAAACTAGTCCTTGAAACTACTTTGATCATCAGTGTACCCCACCTTCCGTTAAACCTGTCTCATTGCTCAACATGTATATTGTTCAACATCCTCCAATTTATGCTGCAGAATGATTTGGAAATTAGCAGCACCGCATTATTTAGATGTAGCAAATGTGATTTTACTGTCCCTGCCTGAAATTGTGTTATCACCAGAGATGATATTGTAGCATAAATGAGCGCAATTATTTATTTTTCAGAAAATTGATCAAAATGGATAATGCTGCAATTTCTGACTGTTCAGCAAATGCCTTTCAGTAGCAAGAAACCTTGCACTTGCTAACTCATGGCCAGCTGCTTAACTGGAATTGAGTCTTACAAGCTAGACATGTACTTACTCTGCTTCCAAATTTGCAGAAGATACAAGTTGGGAGGGAGGGTGAGCTGTGAGGAGGATGCAAAGATGCTTCAGCGGGATTTGGACAGGCTGAGTGAGTGGGCACATGCATGCGAGATGCAGTATAATGTGGATAGATGAGGTTATCCGCTTCGGTAGCAAAAATAGGAAGGCAGATTATTATTTGGGTGTAAATTGAGAGAGGTGGATACTCAGCGAGACCTTGGTGTCCTCGTGCTCAGTCACTGAAAGTAAGCTCGCAGATACAGCAGGCAGTAAAGAAGGCAAACGGTATGTTGGCCTTCATAGAAGATTTGAGAATGGGACTAGAGATGTTTTACTGCAATTGTATAGGGCATTGGTAAGGCCACACCTGGAGTATTGTGTGCAGTTTTGGTGTCCTGAGGAAGGATGTTCTTGCTATGGAAGAAGTGCAGCAAAAGTTTACCAGGCTGATTCCTGGGATGCCAGAGCTGTCATTTTTAAAAATTAGTTTATGGGACGTGGGTGTCGCAGACTGTGCCAGCATTTATTGCCCATCCCTAATTGTTCTTGAAGGGGCAGTTAAGAGTCAACCACATTGCTGTGGTGGAGTCACATGTAGGGCAGACCAGGTAAGGACGGCAGATTTCCTTCTGTGAACCAGATGGGTTTTTACAACATTCGACAACTGTTTCATAGTCATTGTTAGACTTTTTCAAATTTAACCATCTGCAGCGGTGAGATTTGAACCTGGATCCCCAGAGCATTACTCTGGGTCTCTGGTTTACTAGTCCAGCGACAATACTGCGACAGCACCGCCTCCCCATGAGGGGAGACTAAGTCGGTTAGGATTATATTTATTGGAGTTTATAAGAGTGAGAGGGAATCTCAAAGAAATTTATAAAATTCTAACAGGATTAGACAGAGTACATTCAGAAAGAATGTTCCCGATGGTGAGGGAGTCCAGAACTAGGGGTCATTGTTTGAGGACAAGGGGTAAACCTTTTAGGACCGAGATGAAGAGAAATCTCTTCACACAGAGTGGTGTATCTGTGAAATTCACTACCACAGAAAATAGTTGAGGCCAAATTGTTGTGTAATTTCAAGAAGGAATTAGATATAGCTCTTGGGGCTAAAGGGATCAAGGGATTATGGGGGGAAGGCGGGGCCAGGGTATTGAACTTGTTGATCAGCTATGATTATAATGACTGGCGGAGCAAGCTTGAAGGGCCGAATGGCCACCTCCTGCTTTTTCTATGTATGTTTCTATGTAAATATGTACGTGTATGTGACTTGTCCATGTTGCCCCCTGTTCCCACCCAGGCTCACACCATGTACCAGGTGGGACTGATGGAGACTGACCAGCATATTGAATTCTTCTGGGCAGCGTTAGAGATGTTCACTCAGGAGGAACTCTGCAAATTCATCAAATTTGCCTGCAACCAGGAGCGAATACCATTCACCTGTCCCTGCAAAGACGGAGGCCCAGATACCGCCCACGTTCCACCATATCCTATGAAGATCGCCCCTCCTGATGGAGCTGCAGGTAAACTGAGAGTTATGTATTTCCTCCTGGTAATAGCACAGTTGCAGTCGGTTCTTCCAGCTTCATAGCGGCAGTTGAAGCTGTATAGTCATAGTGGTGAATATTTTCTCCTTTATCACTTCTGTCCCCTGTGTCCCACACCAGCATAGATGATAGAAATGCAGTCTCCTTTCTGATGATACCCCTGCAGGCTAGAGGCTGGTTCACTCTCCTGATTTTTATTATTTTCCATGGTAAAGCACTTGCACTCTGCAGCTGTACCTGAGGGTGTACTTGGCATTATAAAATGCAGGCTCAGTTGGAGACTGTGTGCCAGTGACATTTGAAAATCAACATTTGGGAGTGGAAATGTAATCTGAAAAGAGAAATTCAATTTCTCAGGAACAGTTTAGTGTGTTAAGAACAAAGAAACGTACAGCACAGGAACAGGCCCTTTGGCCCTCCAACACTGTGCCAATCATGATGGCCAAACTAAAACAAACCCTTCTGCCCTTACTCGTTCCGTGTCCCTCTATTTCCTCCCTATTCATGTACCCATCCAGATGCCTCTTAAATGTTGCTAATGTGCCTGCTTCCACCACATCGTCTGGCAGCGTGTTCCAGGCACCCACCACTCTGCGTGAAAAACTTACCCACACATCTCCCTTAAACATTCCCCCTCTTGCCTTGAACCTGTGCCTCCTTTTAATTGACACTGCCACCTTTGGAAAAAGCCTCTGACTATCCACCTGTCTGTGACTCTCATAATTTTGTAGACCTCTATCAGGTCTCCCCTCAGCCTCCATCTTTCCAGTGAAAACAATCCTAGTTCATTCAACCTCTCCTCATAGCCAATACCCTCGAGACCAGGCAACATCCTGGTGAACCTTCTTTGCACTTTCTCCAAAGCTTCCGCGTCCTTCTTATAATGTGGTGATCAGAACTGCACGAAGTGCTCAATGTACTGGCTGATGAAGACAAGCATGCCATATGCCTTCTTAATCACCTTGGCCACCTGAGTTGCCACTTTTAGGGAACTGTGGACCTGCATGTCTAGATCCCTCTGTATGTTAATGTTCCTCTGGGTTCTGCCATTTACAGTATAATTCATGCCTAGATTTGATCCTCTAAAATGCATCACCTCGCATTTGTCTGGATTAAACTCCCATCTGCCAGATCTGTGCCCAAGTCTCCAATCTATATATATATCCTGTTGTATCCTCAAACAATCCTCGGTACCTCCGCCAATCTTTGTGTCAAAGAACAAGAACAAAGAAAAGTACAGCACAGGAACAGGCCCTTTGGCCCGCCAAGCCCGTGCCGACCATGCTGCCCGTCTAAACTAAAATTTTCTACACTTTCTGGGTACGTATCCCTCTATTCCCATCCTATGCATGTATCTGTCAAGATGCCCCTTAAATTTCACTATCATCCCTGCTTCCACCACCACCTCCGGCAGCGAGTTCCAGGCACCCACTACCCTCTGTGTAAAAAAAAAAAAAAAAAACTTGCCTCGTACATCTCATCAAAACTTTGCCCCTCGCTCCTTAAACCTATGCCCCTTAGTAATTGACCCCTCTACCTTGGGGAAAAGCCTCTGACTATCCACTATGTCTACGCCCCTCATAATTTTGTAGACCTCTATCAGATCGCCCCTCAACCTCCGTTGTTCCAGTGAGAACAAAACGAGTTTATTCAACCGCTCCTCATAGCTAATGCCCTCCATACCAGGCAACATTCTGGTAAATCTCTTATGCACCCTCTCTAAAGCCTCCACATCCTTCTGGTAGTGTGGCGACCAGAATTGAACACTATACTCCAAGTGTGGCCTAACTAAGGTTCTATACAGCTGCAACATGACTTGCCAATTCTTATACTCAGTGCCCCGGCCAATGAAGGCAAGCATGCCGTATGCCTTCTTGACTACCTTCTCCACCTGTGTTGCCCCTTTCAGTGACCTGTGGACATGTACACCTAGATCTCTCTGACTTTCAATACTCTTGAGGGTTCTACCATTCACTGTATATTCCCTACCTGCATTAGACCTTCCAAAATGCATTACCTCACATTTGTCCAGATTATATTCCATCTGCCATCTCTCCGCCCAAGTCTCCAAACGATCTAAATCCTGCTGTATCCTCTGACAGTCCTCATCGCTATCTGCAATTCCACTGATCTTTTGTGTCGTCTGCAAACTTACTAATCAGACCAGTTACATTTTCCTCCAAATCATTTATATATACTACGAACAGCAAAGGTCTCAGCACTGATCCCTGCGAAACACCACTAGTCATAGCCCTCCAATTAGAAAAGCACCCTTCCATTGCTACTCTCTGTCTTCTATGACCTAGCCAGTTCTGTATCCACCTTCCCAGCTTACCCCTGATCCCGTGTGACTTCACTTTTTGTACCAGTCTGCCATGAGGGACCTTGTCAAAGGCCTTACTGAAATCCAGATATCCAATCATCTTTGTGACCTCTTCGAAAAACTCTTATCAAGTTAGTGAGACACGACCTCTCCTTCACAAAACCATGCTGCCTCTCACTAATACGTCCATTTGCTTCCAAATGGGAGTAGATCCTGTCTCGAAGAATTCTCTCCAGTAATTTCCCTACCACTGACGTAAGGCTCACCGGCCTGTAGTTCCCTGGATTATCCTTGCTTCCCTACTTAAACAAAGGAACAAAATTGGCTATTCTCCAGTCCTCCGGGACATCACCTGAAGACAGTGAGGATCTAAAGATTTCTGTCAAGGCCTCAGCAATTTCCCCTCTAGCCTCCTTCAGTATTCTGGGGTAGATCCCATCCGGCCCTGGGGACTTAGCTGCCTTAATATTTTTCAAGACGCCCAACACCTCGTCTTTTTGGATCTCAATGTGACCAAGGCTATCTGCACACCCTTCTCCAGACTCAATAGCCACAATTCCTTCTCTTTGAATACTGATGCAAAGTATTCATTTAGTACCTCGCCCATTTCCTCTGGCACCACACATAGATTCCCTTGCCTATCCTTCAGTGGGCCAACCCTTTCCCTGGCTACCCTCTTGCTTTTTATGTACGTGTAAAAAGCCTTGGGATTTTCCTTAACCCTATTTGCCAATGACTTTTCGTGACCTCTTCTAGCCCTCCTGACTCCTTGCTTAAGTTCCTTCCTATTTTCCTTATATTCCACACAGGCTTCGTCTGTTCTCAGCCTTCTAGCCCTGACAAATGCCTCCTTTTTCTTTTTGATGAGGCCTACAATATCTCTCGTTATCCAAGGTTCCTGAAATTTGCCATATTTATCCTCCTTCCTCACAGGAACATGCCGGTCCTGAATTCCTTTCAACTGACATTTGAAAGCCTCCCACATGTCAGATGTTGATTTACCGTCAAACATCCTCCCCCAATCTAGGTTCTTCAGTTCCCACCTAATATTGTTATAATTAGCCTTCCCCTAATTTAGCACATTCACCCGAGGATCACTCTTATCCTTGTCCACAAGCCTTGTCGGGAATTGTGGTCACTGTTCCCGAAATGCTCCCCTACTGAAACTTCTACCACCTGGCCGGGCTCATTCCCGAATACCAGGTCCAGTACAGCCCCTTCCCTAATTGGACTGTCTACATATTGTTTTAAGAAGCCCTCTTGGATGCTCCTTACCAGCTGTGCTCCGTCCAGCCCCTAGCACTAAGTGAGTCCCAGTCGATATTGGGGAAGTTGAAGTCTTCCATCACAACAACCCTGTTGTTTTTACTCGTTTCCAAAATCTGTCTACCTATCTGCTCCTCTATCTCCCGCTGGCTGTTGGGAGGCCTGTAGTAAACCCCGAACATTGTGACTGCACCCTTCTTATTCCTGATCTCTACCCATATAGCCTCGCTGCCCTCTGAGGTGTCCTCCCGTAGTACATAGAACATTACAGCGCAGTACAGGCCCTTCGGCCCACGATGTTGCGCCGTCCTGTGAAACCCCTCTAAAGTCCCTCTACACTATTCCCTTATCGTCCATATGCCTATCCAATGACCATTTGAATGCGTTTAGTGTTGGCGAGTCCACTACTGTTGCAGGCAGGGCATTCCATGCCCTTACTACTCTCTGAGTAAAGAACCTACCTCTGACATCTGTCTTATATCTATCTCCCCTCAATTTAAAGCTATGTCCCCTCGTGCTAGACATCACCATCCGAGGAAAAAGGCTCTCGCTGTCCACCCTATATAATCCTCTGATCATCTTGTATGCCTCAATTAAGTCACCTCTTAACCACCTTCTCTCTAACGAAAACAGCCTCAAGTCCTTCAGCCTTTCCTCATATGATCTTCCCTCCATACCAGGCAACATTTTTGTAAATCTCCTCTGTACCCTTTCCAATGCTTCCACATCCTTCCTATAATGTGGCGACCAGAACTGCACACAATACTCCAAATGCGGCCGCACCAGAGTTTTGTACAACTGCAACATGACCTCATGGCTCCGAAACTCAATTCCTCTACCAATAAAAGCTAATACACCGTACGCCTTCTTAACAACCCTCTCAACCTGGGTGGCAACTTTCAGGGATCTATGGACATGGACACCGAGATCTCTCTGCTCGTCCACACTACCAAGAATCTTACCATTAGCCCAGTACTCTGCCTTTCTGTTATTCCTTCCAAAATGAATCACCTCACACTTTTCTGCATTAAACTCCATTTGCCACCTGTCAGCCCAGCTCTGCAGCTTATCTATGTCCCTCTGTAACTTGTAACATCCTTCTGCACTGTCCACAACTCCACCGACTTTAGTGTCATCTGTAAATTTACTCACCCATCCTTCTACGTCCTCCTCCAGGTCATTTATAAAAATGACAAACAGCAGCGGCCCCAAAACAGATCCTTGTGGCACACCACTAGCAACTGGACACCAGTCAGAGCATTTCCCATCAACCACCACTCTTTGTCTTCTATCAGCTAGCCAATTTCTGATCCAAACTGCTAAATCACCCTGAATCCCATGCCTCTGTATTTTCTGCAATAGCCTACCGTGGCGAACCTTATCAAACGCTTTACTGAAATCCATATACACCACATCAACTGCTTTACCCTCATCCACCTGTTTGGTCACCTTCTCGAAGAACTCAATGAGGTTTGTGAGGCACGACCTACCCTTCCCAAAACCATGTTGACTATCTCTAATCAAATTATTCCTTTCCAGATGATTAGACATCCTATCTCTTATAAACCTTTCCAAGACTTTTCCCACAACAGAAGTAAGGCTCACTGGCCTATAGTTACCGGGGTTCTCTCTACTCCCCTTCTTGTACAAGGGGACAACATTTGCTATCCTCCAGTCCTCTGGCACTATTCCTGTAGACAAAGATGACTTAAAGATCAAAGCCAAAGGCTCAGCAATCTCTTCCCTAGCTTCCCAGAGAATCCTAGGATAAATCCCATCCGGCCCAGGGGATTTATCTATTTTCACACTTTCCAGAATCGCTAACACCTCCTCCTTATGAACCTCAAGCCCTTCTAGTCCAGTAGCCTGTATCTCGGTATTCTCCTCGACAACGTTGTCTTTTTCCTCTGTGAATACTGACTCTGTGAGTACAGCTGTGATATTCTCCATTGTCATCCGCAAATTTATGAAACAGACCCTCCAGATTGGTTATATACTATACTACAAACAACAGAGGGCCCAGCACTGATCCCTGTGGAACACCACTAGATCTCCATTCAGAATAACACCCTTCTACCGCTACTATCTGTCTTCTATAATCAAGCCAGTTCTGTTTACATCTAGCCAGCCGACTTCTAATCCCATGTGATTTCATTGTTTGTTCCAGTCTGCCATGCAGGACCTTGTCAAACGCCTTACTAAAGTCATATAAACTACACAGCCCTTCCCTCATCAATTTTCTTTGTCACCTCTACAAAAAAACTCAATCAAGTTGGTGAGATATGTATAAGGTATTATCATAGAATTTGAAGTGCAGAAGGAGGCCATTTGGCCCATCGAGTCTGCACCGGCTGTTGGAAAGAGCACTGTTGCTCGGTCTGGGTGAGTGTGCTTAACACTCAATTGGCTCTGTTTTATTCCTTAGCTCTAGAGTCGCCAGGTATTCTTATGATACCGCCACAAAGGGCAGCACGGTGGCCTAGTTGTTAGCACAACCGCCTCATGGCGCTGAGGTCCCAGGTTCGATCCCGGCTCTGGGTCACTGTCCGTGTGGAGTTTGCACATTCTCCCCGTGTCTGCGTGGGTTTCGCCCCCACAACCCAAAAATGTGCAGAGTAGGTGGATTGGCCACGCTAAAATTGCCCCTTAATAGAAAAAATAATTGGTTACTCTAAATTTTAAAAAAAAAAATGATACCGCCACAAGTTTCAAGTTCAGATCAAAGTGTCAATACACCAGTTAGTAAGTTCAAACAAGACACGTTTGTTATTTCACAGTTATTTACTACTCATGCACATAATACTAAGACTAAACTGTCCCTACCACTACTTAGGTCAATACTTATCTGGGATAAGGGAACTGTCGGATCAGGGAACAATGGCCTCTTGCTTTGTCCTGGATCCGCAGGCTTCCAGTTGGTGTGGACTAAAGGGGTCAGGAGTGTCTACTCTCGTAGCGTGCGTTGTATGACACTTACTTGTCGGTGTAGCAATTGGCCAGGCCTCTCCTTCTCACGTTCACGGTCCTGGAGAGCTGCTGCAAAGGTGTTCTGCTGGGAGGGCCGGCTGAGAGAGAGAGCTGGGGTCAGGGTCTCTGTCTTATACTGTTTTGGGTTTCGCGCCCATCTGGGCAGACCCTCTATAAACTTGCAATCGATTGGATCTCTTCCCAATCGATTGATTTCAATTTCCCCAATAACGGGGCTGTTCCTCGATCACTGGGCGGTTCTTTCCACCTTATTTGTGTCCTTTTGTTTCAGACTCCACTGGCGCCGGGATGTCTGACCTGCTATAGAATGTTTCAATCTCTTCTAATTGTTGTGTCCATTGTGCCTGGGAATCACCGGGAATCGCTCACTTAATATGCGCAGCTTATTAGTTTCTGTGCTGTCTGGTTTCTTCACAGGCAGAATCCACAGAGAGGTTCTGCAACCTGCTTGCCTCTCTGTCATTGTCCAATTTTCCCTGCATGCTACTCAATGTTCCATTTCATGTCGGGAAGTGGCCAGCTTCGGTGGCTAGAGCGCCCTACCCAAGGTCAACACCTCCACCTTATCCCCATAACCCAGTAACCCCACCCAACACTAAGGGCAATTTCGGACACTAAGGGCAATTTATCATGGCCAATCCACCTAACCTGCACATCTTTGGACTGTGGGAGGAAACCGGAGCACCCGGAGGAAACCCAAGCACACATGGGGAGGATGTGCAGACTCCACACAGACACTGACCCAAGCCGGAATCGAACCTGGGACCCTGGAGCTGTGAAGCAATTGTGTTATCCACAAGGCTACCGTGCTGCCCTCATTCTAGGATCGGCGTGGTGGGAAGGTATTTGAAGTAGGCCCAGTTATGTGCCCGGCATGGAGGCTGGATTTGGAGTTATGGCAGAGTTCTCTGTGGTGAGGGAGAGAATGCGCAGAGAGTTGGAGAAACTATTGGTTCCGGAGGACATCCTGGTAGTGATAGGGTGGATGCAAACCGGTAAGGTCCATGGGCCGGAGAGGTTCCTGGTGAAGTTTTACAAGAAGTTTGTTGAGCATTTATTTCCATTACTAGTAGAGATTGTTAAGGCCCAGTGCTTCCTTCTTGTGACGCTTGGGCAGACATCGATTTTCCTTTGACTGAAAAAGAATAAGGATCCTGTGGAGTGTGGGTCATACCATCCTACCTCATTGCTTAATGTGGACACTCAAGTGTTGGCGCTGAGGTTGGAACCCTGTC
Source organism: Scyliorhinus canicula (assembly GCF_902713615.1). Lineage (NCBI taxonomy): Eukaryota > Metazoa > Chordata > Chondrichthyes > Carcharhiniformes > Scyliorhinidae > Scyliorhinus > Scyliorhinus canicula. The sequence continues at coordinate 24,166,872 of NC_052146.1, read as the reverse complement.
TTCCTGAGGTAATAGGCAACGATTTGTAAGGGTCGGCAACTGTCCTCTAATGTGCGGCGATTGTTAAATGTAGTTCTTATACCCCCTGCTGGCCCCGATCCAGAGGTGATCGTATCGTTAGATGCCTAAAAGACATTTGACAGCGTAGAATGGAGGTACCTCTACGGTTTTGCCACTGTTCGGGTTACATAGATAGGAGCAGGAGGAGGCCTTTTGGCCCTTTGAGCCTGCTCCGCCATTCATCACAATCATGGCTGATCATCCAATTGAACAGCTAATCCTGCTTTCTCCCCATAGCCTTTGATCCCATTCTCCTCAAGTGCTATATCCAGCCGCCTCTTGAATATATTTAAAGTTTTAGCGTCACCTACTTCCTGTGATAATGAATTCCACAGGCTCACCAGGCTTTGTGTGAAGAAATGTCCTCTTATATCTGTATGAAATGGTTTACCCTGAGTCCTCAGACTGTGACCCCTGGTTCTGGACACGCCCATCATTGGTAACATCTTCCCTGCATCTACCCTGTCTAGTCCTGTTAGAATTTTATAAGTCTCTAAGAGATCCCCCCCCCCCTCATTCTTCTGAACTCCAGCGAGAACAATCCCAACCTAGTCAATCTCTCCTCATATGACAGTCCCGCCATCCCCGGAATCGGTCTGGTAAACCTTGGCTGCACTCCCTCGAGAGCAAGAACATCCTTCCTCAGAGATGGAGACCAAGTTGGGGCCAAAGTTTGTGTCGTGGTATGTTTGCTATATAAGGCTCCCTGAGCTAGTGTTCGCACCAACGTCATGCCTTCAAGATACTTTCATTTAAACAGGGGAACGAGACAAGGGTGTCCAATGTCCCCCCTCTTACTCACATTGGAGATTGAGCCTTTGGCTATCGCTTTGTGGGTGGGGGTTGGCAGTGGGGTGGAGGCGCATAGGTTGTCCCTGTATGCTGGTGACCTTTGCTTTAAGTGACGGACCTGGTCCCCATTATGGGTGATATAATGGAGCTACTGAATCCGCATATATTAAATCTGGGAAAGAATGAGTATTTTCCAGTAAACTTCCTGGGGAGGGATGCCAATCTGGGGGTGCTTCCTTTTCGCTGAGCCAGATCTAGCTGCAGGTATTTGGGGGTCCAGTTGGTTCAGGATTGGGCACTGCTCCATAAACTGAATTATACTAGTCTGGTGAGTAAGGCCCAAACCCACCTGCAAAGGTGGAATAATCTTCCCCTGTCCTTGGCAGACAGGGTTCATTTGATTCAGATAGGGTGGAGGTGTGCGATTAAGTTGGGTGCTGTTTCCAAGGGCCGGTGCAGACTTGAGGGGCCATATGGCCTCCTTTTGCACTGTAAATTATATCTATCGCTATCTCTTCTATGGGCCAGCAAGACTCTGAGGATTCATAGGGTAGTCCTTCAAAGAGATGGACAGTCGGGGGAGCTGCCATTGCCTAACTTGCTGTTTTATTATTGGGCAGCTAATGTGGAGAAGATATGAGGTTGGTGTAATGACTCAGGGTCCACTTGGGTGCAGATAGAGGCAAGGCCGTGTAGGGGATCTGGTTTGGGGGCACTGGTGGCAGCTTAGCTCCTGTTCTCGCCAGGAAAGTCCAGTGGTTGTTTCCACTCTAAAAATATGGAGACTATTTAGATAGCATTTTAAACTTGGCTCAGTGTCGAAGCTGACTCCTGTCTGCACTAACCATCTATTCGAGCCAGCAAGATTGGGCACCACATTTGGGGTGTTGGGAGGGAGGGAGCTGGAGAGATTGGGAGACCTGTTTCTGGAGGTTTGCCAGGATAGAGGAATTGATGGTGAAGATTGGGCTCTCGGGCTTAGACTTATTCCGATATCTCCAGGTTCGGAATTTTATACAACGGATCTTCTCAATATTCCCTGTGGCACCACCAGTATAGAGAGGGTCCTTTCGCTCACGGGGTCGAAGGAGGGTAGCACTTCCGGCATTTATGGGCGGAATTTGGCAGAAGATTTGGTTTCAGTGGAAGGTGTAGTAGCTAGGTAAGAGGAGCTGGGGATGAGGTGTGGAGGAAGAAATTGCAAAACAGATTATGGATAGGTGTGGAGGTCTCAGGGTAGTTGTCATGGGTGACTTTAACTTTCCAAATATTGATTGGAACCTCTATAGGTCGAACAGTTCGGATGGGGCAGTTTTTGTACAGTGTGTGCAGGAGGGTTTCCTGACACAATATGTGGATAGGCCTTGGGTAATGAACTGGGCCAAGTGTTAGATTTATTTGTGGGAGAGCACTTTGGAGATAGTGACCACAATTCGGTATCTTTCACTATTGCAAAGGAGAGGGATAGGGCCATACGGCAGGGCAAGGTTTATAATTTGGGGAGGGGTAATTATGATGCGATTAGGCCAAAATTAGGGAGCATAAGATGGGAACAGAAACTGTCAGGGAAAGGCACAAATGAAAAGTGGAGCTTGTTCAAGGAACAAATACTGCGTGTTCTTGATAGGTATGTCCCTGTCAGGCAGGGAGGAAATGGCCGTGTGAGGGAACCGTGGTTCACAAAAGAGGTTGAATGTCTTGTTAAGAGGAAAAAGGAAGAGTATGTAAGGATGAGAAAACAAGGTTCAGTTGGGTTGCTTGAGGGTAACAAGGTAGCAAGGAATGAGCTAATCAAAAAGGGCTTAGGAGAGCTAGGAGGGGGCATGAGAAGTCCTTGGCGGGTCGGATCAAGGAAAATCCCAAGGCTTTTTATTCTTATGTGAGAAATAAAAGAATGACCAGGATGAGGGTAGGGCCGGTCAAGGACAGTAGTGGGAACTTGTGCATGGAGTCAGAAGAAATAGGAGAGGCGTTGAATGAATACTTTTCTTCAGTGTTCACCAAGGAGAGGGGCCATGTTTTTGACGATGAGTGTGTGATACAGGTGGGTAGGCTGGAGGAGGTAGATGTTCTGAGGAAGGATGTATTAGCAATTTTGAAAAACCTGAGGGTCGACAAGTCCCCTGGGCCAGATGGGATATATCCAAGGATTCTTTGGGAGGCAAGGGATGAGATTGCAGAGCTTTGGCTGTGATCTTTGGGTCCTCACTGTCCACGGGGATAGTGCCAGAGGACTGGAGAGTGGTGAATGTTGTTCCTCTGTTCAAGAAAGGGAATAGGAATGAACCTGGTAATTATAGGCCAGTTAGTCTTACTTCGGTGGTCGGTAAGTTAATGGAAAAGGTCCTGAAGGATAGGATTTATGACCATTTGGAAAGATGCAGCTTAATCCGGGATAGTCAACACGGATTCATGAAGGGTAAGTCTTGCCTCACAAATTTGATTGAATTCTTTGAGGAGGTAACTATGTGTGTAGATGAAGGTAGAGCAGTTGATGTCGTATACATGGATTTTAGTAAGGCGTATGATAAGGTTCCCCATGGTCAGCTCATGAAGAAAGTAAGGAGGTGTGGGATGGAGGGAAATTTGGCCAATTGGATAAGTAACTGGCTAGCACATAGAGGACAGAGGGTGGTGGATGGAAAATTTTCAGACTGGAGACGTTACCAGCGGTGTACCACAGGGATCAGTGCTGGGTCCTCTGCTATTTGTGATTTTTATCACTGCTATTTGTGATTTTTATCAATGACCTGGAGATGGGGGCTGAAGGGTGGGTCAGTAAATTTGCTGATGACACGAAGCGTGGTGGAATAGTGGGTGAGGTGGAGGGCTGTTGTAGGCCGCAGAGAGACATGAAAAATGAAAATTGCTTATTGTCACGAGTAGGCTTTAACGAAGTTACTGTGAAAAGCCCCTAGTCGCCACATTCCGGCGCCTGCCCGGGGAGGCTGGTACGGGAATCGAACCGTGCTGCTGGCCTGCTTTAAAAGCCAGTGATTTAGCCCAGTGAGCTAAACCAGCCCCTATAGCCCATTATCGAATGCAGAGCTGGGCCGAAAAATGGCAGATGGAGTTTAACCCTGATAAGTGCGAGGTGATTCATTTTGGTAGAAAAAATTTGAATGCTGATTACAGGGTCAATGGCAGGGTTCTGAGGAATGTGGAGGAACAGAGAGATCTTGGGGTTCATGTCCACAGATCTCTGAAGGTTGCCCCTCAAATGGATAGAGCCGTGACGAAGGCTTATCGTGTGTTAGCATTTATTAACAGGGGGCTTGAGTTTAAGAGCCGCGGGGTTATGCTGCAACTATATATGACCCTGGTGAGACCACATTTGGAGTATTGTGTGCAATTGTGGTCACCTCACTATAGGAAGGATGTGGAAGCATTGGAAAGGGTGCAAAGGAGATTTACCACAATGCTGCCTGGTTTGCAGGATAGATCTTATGAGAAAAGGTTGAGGGAGCTAGGGCTTTTCTCTTTGGGGCGGAGGAGGATGAGAGGCGACTTAATAAAGGTTTATAAGATGATGAGGGGGATAGATAGAGTGGACGTTCAGAGACTATTTCCTCGGGTGGATGTAGCTGTTACAAAGGGGCATAACTGTAAGATTCAGGGTGGGAGATATAGGAGGGATATCCAAGGTAGGCTCTTTACTCAGAGAGTGGTTAGGGTGTGGAGTGGACTGCCTGCTGTGATAATGAAGTCGGACACTTTAGGAACTTTCAAGCGGTTATTGGATAGGCACATGGAGCACACCAGAATGACAGGGAGTAGGATAGCTTGATCTTGGTTTCGGACAATGCTCGGCACAACATCGAGGGCCGAAGGACCTGTTCTGTGCTGTACTGTTCTATGTTGTGTAGAACTTTGGCAAGGTCACAGCTGGAGTACTGTGTGCAATTCTGTCCACATATGAAAGATATAATTGCACTGGAGGGGGTGCAGAAGCAATTCACTAGGATGTTGCCTGGGGGGAACATTTAAGTTATGAAGAGAGGTTGGATTGGCTTGGGTTGTTTTCTCTGGAGCAGAGAAGACTTGGGGGTGACCTGATTGAGGTGTACAAGATTGAGGAGCATGGACAGGATGGATAGGGAGCAGATGTTCTCCTTAGTTGAAGAGTCAGTCACAAAGTGAGGGGTGGGAGGTTTAGGGGGGATTTGAGGAAAAACTCTTTTACCCAGAAAGTGACAGTCTGGAATGCACTGCCTGGGAGGGTGAGAGAAGCGGATTGCCTCACATCCTTTAAACGTATCTAGATGAGCACTTGGCATGTCATAATATTCAAGGCTATGGGCCAAGTGCTGACAAATGGGATTAGGTCAGCAGGTCAGGTGCTTTTCATGTGTAGGTGCAGATATGATGGGCCAAAAGGCATCTTCTGCATTGTATTTTCTGTGATTCTGAATACAAATGGTTCCAAAGAATGAATAGTTTATAAAAATAGTAAATGAGGAAATTTGTATAAATGCAAATTGCGGATAGCGATGAGGACTGTCGGAGGATACAGCAGGATTTAGATCGGTTGGAGTCTTGGGCAGAGTGGTGGCAGACGGAGTTTAATCCGGGCAAATGTGAGGTAATGCATTTTGGAAGGTCTAATGCAGGTAGGGAATATACATTGAATGGTAGAACCCGCAAGAGTATTGACAGTCAGAGAGATCTAGGTATACAGGTCCGCAGGTCACTGAAAGGGGCAACACAGATGGAGAAAGTAGTCACGAAGACATACGGCATGCTTGCCTTCATTGGCCGGGGCATTGAGTATAAGAATTGGCAAGTCATGTTGCAGCTGTATAGAACCTTAGTTAGGCCACACTTGGAGTATAGTGTTCAATTCTGGTCGCCACACTACCATGTGGATGTGGAGGCTTTGGAGAGGATGCAGAAGAGATTTACCAGGATGTTACCTGGTATGGAGGGCATTAGCTATGAGGCGAGGTTAAATAAACTTGGTTTGTTCTCACTGGAACGAAGCAGGTTGAGGGGCAATCTGATAGAGGTCTACAAAATTGAGGGGCATAGACAGAGTGGATAGTCAAAGGCTTTTTCCCAGGGTAGAGGGGTCAATTACTAGGGGGCATAGGTTTAAGGTGCTAGTGGCAAGGTTTAGAGTAGATGTACGAGGCAAGTTTTTTACACAGGGTAGTGGTTGCCTCGAACTCGCAGCAGGAGGAGGTAGTGGAAGCAGGGACGATAGTGACGTTTAAGGGGCATCTTGACAAACACATGAATAGGATGGGAATAGAGGGATATGGACCCCGGAAGTGTAAAAGATTTCAGTTTAGACGGGCAGCATGGTCCGTGCAGGCTTGAGGGCCGAAGGGCCTGTTCCTGTGCTGTACTTTTCTTTGTTCTTTGCATTTTATCTACAGATGTAAATAATATGTTGGGACTGCTGGGAATTGTTCATCTTTTGTAACTTGTCTGTTCTTGTTTCTCCTGGTCAGGTTCACCAGATTCCCGATACATCAGGGTGGAAACCTGTATGTTTATGATTAAACTTCCTCAGTATTCCTCACTCGACATCATGCTGGAAAAGCTCCGCTATGCCATCCACTACCGTGAAGACCCTCTCAGCGGCTGAGCAGGATACACCTGGATTTCCCAGATCCTTTTGCAACAAACGGCAATGCAAGGACTTCCTTCACCCTACTTTTAAGAAAAGGAATTGAGGTGGAAGTGCAGGTGGAATCTGTGCCGAGGTGCGGAGCTGTTTGTCTTGAACCCGTCACAAGCAAAATGCTTCCATGCTGGTGCAAACTTTCTTTTTGTAAATTTCCATTTCTATTTACGGACTGAGAATGGTGTGTTGCTGTCTTGTCAAGCAGCTATTCCAAGAGCGTACGGTGCTTTTACCACTACAGCAGTGTATGTTACTGTACCTTTAAAACACAGATACTTGTGGTCAAACAGGATAATAGTTCATTGTAGGATATAACTGTTTTTATACTCTTGTGATCTTAACTTCGGAGCAGCATTTTATCCTTCAAATTCTGACTGGAGGAAAAATAATTTTACTTTTCCTTGTGCACAACCGCACACATGGGGGCACTGTCCAAAATTAGATACATCTTCTCTCCCACATCAGCTTTGGTTTCTAAATGTTAAGTAACCACTTGTGTGCACATGTGTTCTACAGAATTGAAGTGCTCCAAAGTTAACTTGTTGTGATCATCAGTGTACGAAAGGCGTACGTCCACCTACTGGCGATGAACCTTCTAGCTATAGGTGGATTTATATGGATCATGTGACCCAACCCCTCTTCTCCTCCTCCCACAAAATATGCGGTTGTGAGTACTTCTGGTATATTGATTGGATCAGCATGTTAACAGATGCCTTCTTTGCCATCAAGAGTCTCTCAGCTGTGTCCTTAATTCATTTTGTAGGATTTTGTCACACTGAACGGAGACTCTTGACCTCTGATATTTTGTTGTAAAGTTCCCTGCTGATTGTCAGTGGTATTGAGGTGGACAGTAACCAAGAGCCGTGATTTGGAGCTGGGGGTAGATGCATTTATGGGATATCTCGCTTTCCGCTGACAAACGATGCCTAATATAGTCCATAATTCAACAGAGCTTGGTAATAAGATTGGGAATGGATAATATTGAGACACGGGTATCTGGAAAGGTATTTTTTGCCCGAAGTCGGTTTCTGATAATCAGTGCAGATTTAGTTCACCCCCTTCATTTTCCCCCTTAGGTCTTCAAATTACACTCTGTTCCCATCCGAATGGGTGGACAGGAGGCTATGAGTGAGTGTGGCCTCCGATTACTTCCACACCCTAATTTATTTATCTCTCTCCCCACAGTGAAGTGTGTGGTCTCTGGCTGAGACTGTGATACATCTCAAAACTAACCCTGAATCCTGTCCCCTTGACTCATTTTGAATTTTTTTATATTGAAGTTGAAAAGCGAGCAGTAGCAATGAGCCCTAATTAAATAAAACTATCTTACCATAGATTTGATATGAAAATAGCCTGAGTTATGTAGAAAGATCCTGCACAGCCCAATGCACAAATTTCCATCTTTTCATTTTTAAACTCCAGGAATGAGATTAAATAAGTTTAAATTTTACTTTACAGCCATTTTTGAAATGTTGGCCATAGTCTTTCTCACTGTTTAACAATGCATGAAAGCTATAAAACACATTCAGCACTAAATTGGTTAACTTCATTGTAAAATGCTGCTCTTTCCAAATGTTGCAGAACATCTTGGCGAAGTATATACTGTTCGCACCTAAAAGGCATTGTGACTTGGTGACTTAATTTTATCCAAGCCATTTGAAGTTTAGTTGTGTGCATGGGCAAAAAAGCATTATCATCACACAGGAGCAAGCTGTAAGGTGTAAAAGTATGTAAATAGTGCACAATACAAGTGATGTAATAGGGCTCAACTCAGGCTCTGGATGGCAGCATCACTGCTATCGAACCTGAAATGAGGGAAAGATCTGTGTTGAAGATACAGCCACAGAGATTACACGCTGTGGTTCCAGATTAGAGGATTGCCATTGCCTTTGAATATCTGAACATTCTCATATTTGAGATGAGCACATCAGTGATGCAGAGAACAGTTTGGAGGCACATCAAGGGCAAAGCTGTTTATGTTAAACGTTTCTGACCATATTGAAGTATCTAACCTTGACGTAGTATAATGAACGTACACATGTACGTATGCATGCATTTGCTAATGGTGCATATTTTCCAGAAAGAACAAAGATTTGTGCAAATTCTTTCTCCCTGCCCTCCCAGCGCCTGACGGTTACAGGTATAAATCCACAACTTGGGGTTTTTCTTTGCATTAATATAGTCCATAGCAGATCACTGAGCTTGTAAAAATGAGCAACAGCCATGAAGAGTTATACCTTAACATAAATTTGAAAATAAGAGCTGGAAGACAGCAGAACCTTGACCTCCTACAGCCTCCTGTGAGAATGTATCCCTGGCATTGTCTGATTTTCTGAGTGGGAGTCATTTGTTTAATAGGGGTGGTAAAGTTCATGTGTATCTCAAGTACATTTGGATAAATCCAGATTGATACTGTATGTAATAATCTCTAGCACCCTTTTTGTTTTAAGTAGCCAGTTCGTCAGGTTTTATTACTCATTTTTGCAGCTTATTTTCTTTGTATTAGCTTTACAAAGAAGAATATGGCAGATGTTATCTTTCAGTACCCTCAATATCCATTAACTTATATTTATCAAGGTATCCCATATCAATGGAACTAACATTAGCTTTTTTTAAAGTCCGGGATTAATCAGGAGCAATTTTATTGAATTGAAGAGCTGAGGTCATCACAACAATTTGGGCATATGATTCTACCATTTTTCTATGATGTTAGTATTGGGCATCAAAATAACCAGGCAGGAGAGGCAAGAGCAAGGGCATGTACCTGGGCGTGTTGCTGGATTTATCCTGACCCTTGCAATGCAGGGAGATTTGACAGGTTTTACAGCTTGCAGTACAAGGCTCAAGGTACACACAACCTCTAGATACATAATGTGTAATATAAACTATCATAGGGTGTAGAGTGTATATTTTTTCTTTTGCTGTGAAATGGCCGGATAGCCTGGAAGTACGCAAGTGAAGGGCCTGCTTAATAACTGAGTGAATGAAGGTTTTGTGTAATTAGAGTTAAGTTATTTGGCAGACAAAGAGCGCATTGACCCACAGCCAGTGTTTGTGATGGGAGTTTATTTTTGTTGGGTGCTTGCACATTTTATAATCAAATCATACAACCACAGGGTAATCCTTGATCTGCTTTCCAGATACAGACTTAAGTTATGTTAAATTCGATTGTGCTGTGAAATGATCTATTTTATTCACTCTGGTTTATTTAATGCAGTGAGGGGGGGGGGGGGGGGGGGGGGGGGAGGAGATGGGTGGAATGTTTCAGACCGAGATTCAGCTGACTGAAAATACCCAGAACCCTTGTATACAGCATTGTGCAGGAACAAGGCTTTTTTAAGCTCATTTATTTTCAACAGTACTGATGGGTTTGCCCCATAATATGACAAACAAGTCTTAATTTCAGCTAGCATTTTATGATCAAAAGCATAAAGGGTGTTGAACCTGTGTGACATTGGTTTACGTGTCAGGCTAGAGTAAAATGGAGCTTTTCTGTCACGTGAACACTCAATTGCAATGGTTCATTTCATGGAGAGTAAAGAAGAGCACATCCAGGTACTTTTAAACAAGTGTATCATATTGTTGCTTAAATAATTTCTCCCCCCCCCCCCCCCCCCCCCCCCCCCCCCCCCCCCAAAAAAGGCTGACACCAGTGTGGATCTGGCTCTTTGTCCCTGCCTTGTTAGAGTGATGTGGTGCTGGCTGTGGTAATGTTAATCTGCTGCTACAACTGCTCCATTTTACTGAGAGCAACAAGATAAACTTTAAAATAAAAGGACATATCAACATACAGGTGTTAATGTGCTCTGTACAGTCATTGATGTATATTTATTGCAATTATTTATGAATGCATCTAAAAATCATCTGTATTGTTGATTTAGTCTGCATTGGTACCTAAAGCAGTGTGATGTATGAATGGGAATTACATTCATATTAAAGAGTTGAAACAGATTTTAAAGTGGTACTTGTTTTTAATGGAAAATCTCCAGAGAGACCCAAGATTCAGCTAGTAACTGGAGGTTCAAACGAATGACAAAAAAGGTTTTACAGAAAATAACTAAACACTTAGAATGAAACTTAAATTACAGAAAAGAAAACTCCTCTTTTACACTTATCACATGGTATTCGCCACCGAGCTCTAGTTTGTATACCACACAAAAATGTGGACATCATTGGCTAGGCCAGCATTTATTGTCCATCCATAGTTTCCCTTCAGAAGGTGGTGGTGAGTTGCCTTCTTGAACTGCTCCAGTCCATGTGGTGTAGGTGCACCCACTGTGCTGTTAGGGAGTGAGTTCCAGGATGTTGCCCCAGCGACAGTGCAGGAACGGCGATATATTTCCAAGTCGGGGTGATGAGTGACTTGGAGGAGAACCTCCAGGTAGTGGGGTTCCCAGGTCTCTGCTGCTCTTGTCCTTCTAGATGGCAGTGGTCATGGGTTTGGAAGGTGTTTTCTAAGGAACTGTGTTAAGTTACAGCAGTGCATCTTGTAGATGGTACATATGGCTGCCACTGTTCATCAGTGCTGGAGGGGTTGAATGTAACTTGAAACTTGTTAGCCCAAACCTGGATATTGTCCAGGTCTAGTTGCATTTGGACTGCTTCATTGAGGAGTCGTGAATGGTGATGGACATTGTGCAGCCATCTACAAACATCCCAATTTTGAGTACCCAATTCATTTTTTCCAATTAAGGGGCAATTTAGTGTGGCAAATCCACCTAGCTTGCACATTTGAGTTGTGGGGGCGAAACCCACGGCGAATGTGCAAATTTCACACTGACAGTGATCCAGAGCCGGGAACCTTAGTGCCGTGAGGCCACAGTGCTAGCCCACTGCGCCACCATGCTGCCCTAAACATCCCCACTTCTGACTTATGTAAGGGAGGTCTTTGATGAAGCAGCTGAAGATAGTTGCGCCTAGGACACTACTATGAGGAACTCACTGCAGTGATGTCCTGGAGTTGAGATGATTGACCTCGAACCACCACAACCCTTGTCCTTTGTGCCAGGTATGACTCTAACCCGTGGAAAGAGTTTCCCGATTCCCATGGATTCCAGTTCAGCTAGGGCTCCTTCCAATCAAATGCTGCCTTGATGTCAAGGGCAGTCACTCCTCACCTCAGGCATTCAGCGCTCTTGTCCATGTTTGAACCAAGGATGTAATGAGGTCAGGAGCTGAGTGACCTTGGTGGAACCCAAACCACATGTCTGTGAGCAGCTTATTGTTGAGTAAGTGCTACTTAATAGTAGTTGATGACTCCTACCATCAGTTTGCTGATGATGGGAGTAGATTGATAGCGTGGTAATTGGCTGGGTTGGATTTGACCAATGGACACCATTTATTCCTCCAAATAGTAAGTGATAGCTCCAGGCATTTTACTGCTGGTGGTGGATTTAAGAAATTAAAACGGAGAAAGCCAGCTCTGATAAGTCATCCTTAAATGGCTGCAGGTTTCATCCCTTCGACTGTTGTCTTCTCACATCCAGGTGGAGTAGCTCATCTCAAGCAGCTGCATCTCTGCTGCCCACAGCTCTTGGGAAGCTTGTGACCCAATCTCAACAATGGCTTCATTGGCCACCTTTCTCATGGCAAGATGGAACACCACCTTGCATACAGGCAGAAATCATCTTAGAAATAAATGGACAGTTTACTGCACAACTGTCTCATAGAATTAAATACCTTACACCCAACCTTCCTTTGATCTCTCCAAGGCAGACTTTAGAACAGGTCAGGTTCTGACCTAGTTACCAAAAGGACTTTTTAGACCTAAAAGGGGGCAGAAATGTAATGGATTATATAGCTGGAGAAGGAACAGAATAGAAGATGAGGGATGATAAGTGGGTGCTTTGATATCTGTTAATCTCACCTTGGACACAAGAATAAGTTAAACACTAATGGTGTAAAATGTACAGTATCAGAACAAGGGTCAGCACTCAAAGCAAAACAAGTTACAGATGCTTGTGGACTGAGTGAAGGTGTCACTCAAAAACAGTCACCCAGCCTGTGTTTAGTCTTCCCAATGGAGACTGCATTGAACAGCAAATACATTAGATGAAACTGAAAGACCTGCAAGTTAAATTCTGCTTCACCATAGAACATTACAGCGCAGTACGGGCCCTTCGGCCCTCAATGTTGCGCCGACCTGTGAAACCAGTTTGGGGTTTTGGACAATGTGGAGTCAAGGAGCAGGTGTTACACATGCGATTGCATGGAAAGTGGATGTAGTGATGGTTATGGACCCAAGTGTTACAGGAAGAGGCTATGGGCAGGGAATGTGGTAATGGAGGAATGGACCAGGTGTCAGAGAATTATCCCTCCAGGGGAGGCAAGAGTAGGTATGTTTGGTGATCTAGTAGGGTATTAAAGTGCCTTAAATTGAGTTGAAAAGGATTCAAGCTTAAAGGTACGTGGAAATGTCAAACATTCAAGGCCATTGAGCCAAGTGCTGGAAAGTGGGATTAGTACAGTTTTGTTGGTGCCGACTCGATGGGCTGAAGGGCAAATTCACGAGACCACGATGAGAAATATCTTGGATCAGTGGTGAAACAAATGGAAAAAAAGACAATTAGTGCAAGGAGTCACTTTAGACTAAGTAATCTACTAAAACTCACCTGACTACCAACTTTCATAGCCTATGCATTTATCACTTGAAAGGTAATCTGATGGTGGAGTGGCAGATAGTGTTGAGGATTGTCAGAGGATAAAGCAGGACAGATAGGTTTGAGATTTGGGCAAAGAAATGGCAAATAGAGTTTAATGTGGACAAATGAGGGATAATGCATTTTGGTAGGTCTAACACGGGAACGTAAATGGCAAAACATTTAGGAATATAGAAAGTCAAATCTGGGTGTGCTTGTCCACAGATCTTTAAAGGTGGCAACACAAGTGGACAAGGTAGTCAAGAAAGCATATGGAATGCTTGCCTTCACTGGATGGGACATTGAGTATATAAATAATAACCAACCTTTGTCACAAAAAGGCTTGCTTAACTGGCAGTTTGCTACAGTGGTTTAGAACGTTGGTACAGCCGCACTTGGAATATTGCGCATAATTCTGGTCGTCTGGAAGGTGTTAGCTATGCGGAGAGGCTGAATAGACTCGGAATGTTTTTATCAGAAGGACAGAGCTTGAGGGGTGACGTGATAAATGTCTAAGATACGAGGTGCATGGAGAGTGGATGGGCAGGCACTCTTTCCCAGGGTAGAGGGGTCAGTCACCAGGGGGCATAGGTTTACGGTTAGAGGAGATGTGCGTGGCAGGTTTTTTTTTTACACATAGGATGGTGATTGCCAGAGGTGGTTGTGGAAGCAGATACATTAACAGCATTCAAAAGGCATCTCGACATGGATAGGGCACTAGGAAGTGTTGAGGGTTTTGGCAACGGTTGGTATCATGACCAGTACAGGCTTGGAGGGCTGAAGAGCCTGCTCCTATGCTGTATTGTTTTTTGACAATTGAATAGTTTATACAGTAGTCTCGCAATATACAGCAGGGGGGCTTATGGACCCCAACTGTCAGCTTCCCTCTCCGGATCAAAGTGACCCAGCCGCTGAAGTTGACACTGCCGGCTGATTGGAGGGAGATTGTGAGAGAGGAGCAGCTCACACAGCGTCCGGAAGTGGATAGTGCAGAGCTACAGCTGCCTCAACCCTGCACAGCAGACAGGTTCTTTAAACCGGTGGCGGTCAGAACATATTTTTGAAAGGCAATCCTTTCCTCCAGTTTGGTGAAACCCACCAGAGTTCCTGGTAAGTTTCTGTGGGTTTCCCTCTGGAATAACTCCTCATTCTGTGGCAATCAGAGAGCTTGTTTTAATTAGATCCACGATGGGGGTTTTAAATTTATTTAAAAATCTATGCATGTGCTTCCCATTGTGAGTCTACGGGGGTCTGACCTCTCCCCCCCACTCCCCGTAGACTCACAATGGGAAGCGCATGCATAAATTTTTTAATAAATTTAAAACCCCCATCGTGGATATCCACAGCTCGGATGCAACGCAGGTGGCTGTCTTGGACCCCAACACCCGCGTTATAACGGGGGACTACTGTAATCAGGTTAGATGCAGATCATAATTATATAGCTCATCATTCACTCAAATTTCACAAAAGAAATGTCTGTAACCACTTGACCTTTATTTATATTGAAAATCAATACATTTTACACGTTACAGAAGAAGTCATTAAAATCTTGGTGACTGACAATTGGATAACTGTGCTGGTGATTAAAAGAAACCACATTGTATGAGCAGAATAGTTCAGCTATTTAAAGGATATAGTCACCAAATTCAGTCCACACACCGAGTGGAATGGTTATCCCATGGAGACAGTATAATGGACACTGAAGAATATGAACTGGGAAGAGGTGTAAATATAGGATTAAAAGGGTTTAGCCAATGACAAAGTTGTGTTTACTTTGAAACTACTAAAATTTTGTTTATGGCTAACAAATTGCAGGGGTTCATTCTTATTCATTCCACAGGTATTGATTCTACTAGATTAAGCCTTTGTTTACTCTTTCCACACATTTCCTTCATAAAATATTCAGGAAATCATTACTTTACTGGAGAGGGTGACATTAAAGTAACAAAACTAATAAGGTTCCTCTTGATCCCCTCCCAATTAAGCAAAAAATATTTACACGTTGCTTTGGTGACAGGGTTGCTCACAGTTGCAAAGCCCTCCATTCTTCCAGGAACTGACTGGCTGTGTGATTCTACTCTGAGGGGAAGAGGAAATGCTGGAGGGGGGTTGAGGGAAATAAAAAATGATCCCAACAGATGTGGTTAGATAACAAATCTGTCCATGTAAAAGGAGGTTTTCATGATGTAAAAGCAGTGGTTTCCTCATGAGCTGCTGAGCACAGAAGAGATGATGTTCGGGGATGATTTTCCTCAAAGTTACATTTGCTCGTTTAATTATAGATGCAGAGTACTGGTGTAGTTGGGTTTGCAGTTTGAGACTTAATCCTCAACAGATTAACAGCCCAGTGCCATTCTACCAACAAGCTGGAAAAGGAAGGTGTGCAATGACCACTTGTTCCCTCACCTTGAGGGGAGATCTCAAATATTTCAGTTTCATGATGATTTAATCTAGTTAGCACAAAAAAACCAAATAAAGCAACCATTTTGTTTTAAACTGGTTTCCTCAACCATATGCTGAAGTAGAATTAGTCGCAAACAGTAGCTCTTTGAATTCACCAAGGTCATAAATCTAGTTTGAACAGACAACTCTAAACACGTCTCTTACACTTTAAAATGAGAACAAGTCTACAATGAAGGTGTCTTCAATATGGGCATTTAAAACTACACAAATGGCACGAAAGGCTATTTTACCACTGTGTAAAATATTCTAAAATGTCCTACAACTTTCCAATTGTGGATTCAGTGGCAGGACTGACTGACACCTAACCCACACTGAACAAAAAAAAATGGAGCTTCTGCCTATTGTGACAAGGACATCTCTTCACAAATTAATAAATAGCAATAAAAATATAAGCAAACTCTCCTCCTACAGAAGCAGCAAAATGCTTACCAGTTGATCCAGCAGAGAGGCATCCATCTTTTTTAAAACTTAAAAAGTGGTTAATTGAATAATTGTATCTAATACATTAAACGGTTGCACAAAAGACAGACATCAAACCCAAGAACAACAATTCTACAGTGCAAGCCACAAATGTAACCTTTAATTTTAATAAATTTAGAGTACCCAATTTTTCTTCCCAATTAAGGGACAATTTTGCGTGGTCAATCCACCTACCCTGCACGTCTTTGGGTTGTGGGGGTGAGAATGTGTAAACTCCACCCGTCAGTGACCCGGGGCCAGGATTGAACCCGGGTCCTCTGCGCCGTGAGGCAGCAGTTCTAACCACTGCACCACCGTGCCGCCCAAATGTAACCTATTATAAACTATTCATTTTTGTTTACAGCCCTCTATAAACTTTCTGAATAAAATTTCTCTTCCCTGTTGGACCACATTTCTCACCAGCAGACAGCCAAGTAGGTAATCCTTTCCCAGCCATGCTGCTCCAAGGCATGGGCCACAAGTAGTTGATTTGGATCTGATGCCTTCGCCTTTCACTGGTACCTTCCCGCTGTTCCCCCCCCACCCCCACGCCTGCAATCACCCATTTCCTCTTCATCTTTCCCACCTCTCCCCAGAGATCTTGAATTTTCACCTTCTCACTTCATTTTCTGAAAACCCCAACACTATAAAGTGTAATTTTCATTGAGTACAATGTTTATCAGTTTTCAAACAAGTTTTCAAACAAAGCAAGAATGATGAAAAGGTCATTAGTTTTACAACTTTTGAACTTCTTTATGCTCCCAATTTCCTCCAGCAACAACAGGTCACAACTCAACAGTCTGAATAACAATTCAAGCTCACCCAATGCTTTTCTAAATTACCTATGTTTCATGAAAAGTGTAAATACATTTCCAATAAACTGCCTCTACGGTTTCTGTATTTAAAAACATTCCCAGAGCAGCAGACTTGATTGCAAAACAACAGTGGTCTTAAAAAAAGACACTTCATCGCAGTCATTAGGACTGGGTCTGCAACTCCTAAAATGCAGATTAAAACTTTTACATGTGCAAAATTCCTCTGAAAGACAAAACTATTTCTTGAATTCTGTACTGACCACAACGTAAGTGTGCGGTTTCTGCATGATGCAATTTAGGCATCAGTAAAGCACAATACAGACCTAAGTAAATCAACGCACGAGAGAAAGCAGAGAAGTGAAGCCGATAGCAGGCACCTAAAACAGCAAACAACAGAAAAAGGAGACAGCGATGGAGCACGATACAGACAGAAGCAAATGAGCCCACTGTAAAAAAAAAGGCAAAGCAGCAAGAGAAAAGACCTAGAGAGAAGCGTAGGCAAAAAGGACAGATACCATCATTATCAGCACAGAAATAGTTATGCCATCACCCAAAATGACAAGATATAGAACAGAAAAATCATACATTAGGAACTGGAAAATATTTCAGTCTATAACATCTACACTTATGGTATTTGTATTGGCTAAGTACTACTCTTGTGGTTTGAGCTATGTTACGACTATTGAACCTTAAGTAGCCCTTTTCTATTGTGTGATATTTTGAATTGATTAGATAAAATCATTGAGGCGTTCAAGCTGTGAACTTCCATAGCACATCCCATTATCTCATCCCATTTCCTCTTGAGCTGTATCAAAAATTGAACTTTTCTTCATGTTTCCCCCCAAATTGTCATTCAGCTGAATTAGAAAATATCCCCCAATCTATCTCCAAGTGTGTAGGAAGTCACCAAATTTAAATGTCCGTTGCCATTTTAGTTATGTGGTTGCAGGGACAAAAGGGAGCTCCTGTGAAACATCTGTTTTGTTGTGAGGTTTAAAAGGAGAGTTGAGAGGAAATAAAAACACTACCAGTTAAACCACACTCAAATAATTTTCTTGCATAGAAAATGAAAGGAAGTCCTGAGTTTGAGCACTAAATATAATTTAGGCGTTGGACACCATTGCGATGAGTAGTTGAGTTCCACTTCATCACTCCTCTTCTTTCCCATCATTTTCTGGTCTTTTTTTCGGTATATTCTGCTGAAATAGAAAATAGATACATAATGGAACCCATTAGTCACGTGAAGAGGTACCCATTGTCATTTTCCTGAAAATGCTGCAGTACAGGAATATTGGCCAGCAATGTTTCCTGACATCCATATCAAAGCAGTTATTTTTCACTTGTAAGCTCAGTGAGCATCAGCAAGCTATTCACCAAATGCACTTAACATTTATACATGTGCACATTCCACCAGAATTCACAGGCTAGAGGTCAGGTGCAGGAATCCTGACAGCCACACCCAGTTTTGGATATTAATAACCAAAAAAAGAAACATTTTTGACAAACTTTCATCTCTTTCCTGAAAGCAGCAGAAAGTTGCTCAGTGGCCATTTCTGGGGCAGCACGATAGCAGTGTTTAGGGACCCGGGTTTGATTCCCGGCTTATCTGAACCTGAACAACAAATGACAGATTTGACAGTCTGAAAGATCGAGCTTCTAAACATGGACTTCTTGTTGCCTGCTTTTAAGGATTAAGACCTGTGGAGTGGAACTGAAGGACAATGCTTGCCTGAGAAACGGGAGACCAAAGGAATAGACTTCACACTCTGTATAAATTGACTCACAATCAAAACTAGATTACAGATAGACTAATCGATCCCAATGAGTCAGAGAAATGGTATATCGAAATAGCAATTGAGTAAAGGATTCTGGGCCATAACTTGCTGGGTTCAACAAGATCAAGAATCATGGGGTCAATTAGCAGCTGTTACTTGCTCTACTGTTCGTGACATTGTTGAGCAAAAAAGAACAAATAAGACAACTGCTTTGAAGAACACTGCAAGAAATAAATGGAAAATCAAAGATTTGGTTTGGTAACAGACTTGGATAGGAAAGGTACAAAACATGCAGGGGTGCAACAATTTTCAGGAGACCACAAGCAGTAATCAAGAAACATGCTGAAGAATAATTAACCTCCCTCAATTCTTCAAGAATAGCAGGAAGTCTTACAACACCAGGTTAAAGTCCAACATGTTTGTTTCAAACACCAGCTTTCGGAGCACTGCTCCTTCCTCAGGTGAAGGACAATGCTTGCCTGAGAAACGGGAGACCAAAAGGAATAGACTTCACCTGAGGAAGGAGCAGTGCTCCGAAAGCTAGTGTTTGAAACAAACATGTTGGACTTTAACCTGGTGTTGGAAGACTTCTTACTGTGCTCACCCCAGTCCAACATCATGGCTACGTTCTTCAAGAACATGATCAGCCTTGGTTCAGAGTTGTAGTACAGTTATCCAGAAAAAAATGTCTATGTCCATGAATGTGGAGAATTACAGTTCCTGTCCCAGACAGCTCCAGCACGGAGATGGGGGCAAGAGAGGAAGGGAGAGCAGCCGTCAGTCGCTGTGGTTGTTCACCACATAGAACACTGGTAGGGGTTTGCGTTTGAATCAAAGAGGCCGAGTTCATAAGAGTTAGCTTTAACTAAAAAAGCAGAGATCTCCAGAGTAACCCAAAAGGTTAGTTTGACAATTAGAAGTTACCCAGCTGGAAAAGAGAATAGCTTTGGACTGGCTCCTGGAGAATCGTGTGTCTACTTAAGGGACGAATAAAGTCGAACTGTGGGGACAGATTTTCAATGATTTTCAAAAGTTAAAGGCGAGAAAACCTTTGTTGTTTAGAATAAATGTTGCCTACTGAAATACTGTTTAGTCAGTATTGCTTTTTGTTTGTTACAGTGAAAAAAGTCATAAAATTTGAAATCTTGCTATTGCGATCCTTTCACTCAGACACCGGTAATTTAGAATTTCTTTGAAAAGTTTAAACGGTTTGTATGGTAATTGTTACATTTCCTCAAGTAAGAAAGAGATAGAAATCATGTTCTGCATTTGGCCAATACTAAAATATTCCAGATAAAAAGATCCATGGTCAGCTTCTGGATATGATTTACTCCATCTGATATACCAGTCCTTGATATTCCACATCTTCCAGACATGCTTTGAAATTTGAAGCATGAATATAAAAAGGGAGCAGAAAAAAATCTCCATAATGGGAAAGAAAAAGAAAAAGAAAAGCATTTAGTAGGAAAAGCGCAGAGGAGTAATGATTTTATTTCAATAATTCTTTTTATAGTAACCACCAACTTGATCCCTTTTTTTATCCCGGCAACCGCCAAATGTTTTTTTACCTTTATTCCTGGAACTCTGCTCCTGGAGGTAGGAGGAACTGTATTCCTAGAAATCCTGGATCCTTCTGTTCTCAGACTGAAAAGTAAACAAAGGCTTTAATAGAGACCCCAAGAATGAAAGAGCAGAATTCAGTCCCCCTAAACAGTCATGTGCAACGAAGAACCTCACTCAGCAACAGGGTCAGGGAAGACTGCTATCTTTGGCTGGTTTTCTCATTGAAAGCAAAGATGCGGGATACAAGTAGGATTGGAGTGAGAATGGGATAAAATTGAGAAGTCATGGCCAGATGATAACTTGTGTCTGTGTCTTTGGTATGTTTTGGAACTAGATTTCTAAAAAGTCCTACAACAATCATGTCACAAATTGATTTACAATCTATATTCAAAACTTAGATGAAGAAACCAAGGCAATATGCTCCAATTTGATGATACAAGGCTAGGTGGAAAAGGAAGCTAGGAGTCTGTAAAAGGAGGTTAAGTAAATGGGCAATCAAAGTGGGAGAGGGAGTACAATATGGAATGAGAGGTTACTCACTTTGGTATAACACGTGTATTTTTTTTTTAAATGGACAGGAACTTAAATGTTGGTGTTCAAAGGAATTCAGGTGTCCTTCCACAGAAAGTTAACTTGCAGAATACAGTAAGCAAGCAGGAAGGCAAATGGTAGGTCAGCCTTAGTGTTGCATACAAGAGTAAGGAAATCCAGCTGCAATAATACATGGCTTTGGTGAGACCACAGCTGGAGTAATGTGGTTGGTTTCGGTCTCTGTACAAAAAAAAAGATATCTTTGCCTTAAAGGGAATGCTTAAAGGCTCACTAGGTTGATTTTTGGGAAGAGGGATTGTTCGGAGGCGAGACCGATTAGAATCATCCTATACTCAGAGTGGCACGGTGGTGCAATGGTTAGCACTGCTGCCTCACGGCGCCAAGGACCGAGGTTTGATCACGGCCCCAGGTCACTGTCCGTGTGGAGTTTGCACGTTCTCCCCGTGTCTGCGTGGATCTCACCCCCACAACCCAAAGATATGCAGAGTAGGTGGATTGGCCATGCTAAATTGCCCCTTAATTGGGGTGGGGGGGGGGGAATTTAAAAAGCAAAAAAAAAAACAATAATCCTATACTTCATTATAGCTTTGGTTCAAACATGGACAAAAGAGCGGAACTCCTGAGGTGAGGCAAGAGTGACTGCCCTCAACATGAAGGCGACATTTGACCCTGTACAGCATCAAGGAGCCCTCGTAAAACTGGGGTCAATGGGAATCAGGGGGGGAAACTCTCCACTGTTTAGAGTTAAATCTAGCACAAAGGAAGATGTTTGTAGTTGATGGAGGTCAATCATCTCAGTCCCAGGACATCACTGCAGGAGTTCCTCAGGGAATCCTTGGCCGAAGGCCCAGCCATCTTCAGCTACTTCATCAATGACCTTCCTTCCATCATAAGGTCAGGAGTGAGATGTTCACTGATGATTGCACAATGTTCAGCACCATTCACAATTCATAAGTTACTGAAGCACCCGCTGTTCAAAAACAGCAAGTTGTGGGCTGACAAGTGGCAATTAACATTTGCACCACACAAGTGCTAGGCAATGACCATCTCTAACAAGAATCAAACCATCTCCCTGAACATTCAATGGCTTTACAATCTATGAATCATCCATTATCAATATCCTCTGAGTTGCCATAATAATAACTATCTTTATTGTCAGAAGGAGGTTTACATTAACACTGCAAATAAGTTACTGTGAAAATCCCCTACTTGCCACACTCTGGCGCCTGTTCGGGTACACCGACGGGGAATTCAGAATGTCCAAATTACCCAACAGCACGTTTATCTGGACTTGTGGGAGGAAACCAGAGCAGCTGGAGGAAATCCACACAGACAAGGGGAGAACGTGCAGACTCCGCACAGACAGTCATCCAAGTCGGGAATTGAACCTGGGACCCTGGCGCTGTGTAGCAACAGTGCTAGCCACTGTGCTACCGTGCCACCCTTTGAGCAGAAACTGAACTCGACTAGCCGTATAAATACGGTGGCTAAAAGAGCAAGTCAGAGGCTAGTGATCCGGCAGCAATAATCTTAGCTGCTGACTCCTAAAGTCTCACCATTATTAACAAGGCACAAGTCAAGGCTGATGGCATACTCTCCACTTGCCTGAATGAGTGCAGCTCCAACAGCACTCAAGAAGCTTAACACCATCCAGGACAAAGCAGTCTGCTTGATTAACACTCCTTCCATAACCATTCACTCCCTTCACCACTGAAGCACAATGGCAACAATGTGTACCACCTACAAGATGCACTGCAAGAACTCACCAATGCTCCTTAAACAGCACCTCCCAATCCCATGACTGCTAATACCTCGAAGAACAACTACAAGTTCCCCGCCAAGCCACATACCACCCAGATGTGGAAATATAATTGCCTATCCTTCACTGTCACTGGGTAAAATTCTGGATCTCCCTCCACAACTGCACTGTGGGTGTACCTACACCACATGAACCGCAACGGAGGCAGCTCACCAGCACGGTCTGAAGAGCAACTAGGGATGGGCAATACATGCTAACCTAGCCAATGGTGGCCACATTTTTTCTATTGATTCATGAGATGCAAGCATCTCTGGCAAAACCATAATTTATTACCCATCCCTAATTGACTCTGAAGTGAGTGGCTTGCTAGGCCATTTTAAGAGTCAACCACATTGCCGTGGGTCAGGAGTCAACTATTTTGCCGTGGGTCAGGAGTCACATGAGGGCCAGACCAAGTAAAGGCGGCAGATTTCCTTCCCTAAAGAACATTAGTAAACCAGTTTTTATGACAATCAACAATGGTTTCATGGTCACCATTGGACTTAAGTCCAGATGTTTTTTCAATTCAAATTCCACTATCTGCTGTTGTGAGATTTGAAACCAGGTCCCCAGAGTATTACTCTGGGTCTCTGAATTACTAGTCCAATGACAATAACACTACACCATCACCTCCCTTATACACCCCATAACAGCCTAATCTCCTCGTCACCTGAGCAATTTATGCACATTTTTCAGTGGGGAACTCACTGGGTCAGTGATCTGAAGGAGAAACCCTGGTGTTTAGTACCAGTGACTCATGTACACAATGGGAAATGCACTTAAAACAGCCAACCATCAGGGAAAAGCTCATCATTTTCCTGCCACCCCAGCAACAGGTTTCTACAAGACAGCAAACATCGAGGAAAATGAATCCATTTGTGTGTTACAGATGATTATACTGGGCTTTAAGTGGATGGTATTTAAAAATTATCTACATGCTCATTTACTTGCCCCTAGTGTTCAACACACTATCACCTGGATCTAGCAGCAGGTACATGTGGAAAAGTGGGTTTGGAGCTCTCTGGAAACACGTCTCCAATAGGGCGGGTAGAGCCCCCTGATGGTTCCAGAGGTTTCCGGTTCAGCCGTCTCAGCTCAGATGCTTCTCTGTTGGAAACCTTGACACCTCTCGTATTTGGGACAATGGTCTCTGCATCTTGGCTTGCTAGGGATATTTGGGCACCATTCCCCTGTCTGAATGTTGCTGGGACTCCCGTTGGTCTCATTCGAACTGAAGGTCGAATCGCTGATCTTGGCTGGACAAAATTATCTAGATGAGAAAAATGATTTGGTCTGACATCTCCTGCATTTACAGAACATAAACAAGAAGAGCATTGTAATCGTTAATTTTAAAACAAAGCTGCCCTTTATAAATTCACTAGTCAGGCACAAAGTATTTTAATTAAACACAGAACATGAAGAACTCAACACTGCTACAAAACACAATTTATTCTTTTTATTCTTCTGTTTAAAAGTAAAATGTGGACACCAAACACTCAAAGAAGAAACTCAATGTGTCATTTCCCAGATTCTTTGATGATTCAGTGGTCTGTAGTTAGCTTATCTCAGCTACTGTAGAATGAAGGACATGATTGGCATCAGTGCCCTAGACTGGGGAAGGAGCAAGGAAGTTTTAAAAAAAGTTGAGCATTGTCAAGTCCATATGCTCAGAGCTGGACCACAGTACGATTGAGATATCCGCAAGGTAAAACAGCCCCTGACTCCCACCAGCAAGACACATATGAAGAATTACCAATCTGGTATTGTACGGAAGGATTAGCAACACTTCAAAGAAAAACCTCAGGATGGTTGAATCGTCTCAGAAGAGAGGGCACAGGGGCAATACAACAATAATCACCCACATTTTCTGGCCAATGTAGCGAGTCAGTCATTCTGTGCCTAGGGCTTTTCCATGTTCCTGTCTAGCCAGCAATTAAGGAGTTTTTGTTGACTTTTCTCTCAATCTCTCTTCTCCTTGCCCCAACACCAGTAGGGATGCAGCTTATTTCTAATTAGTAAGCAATGTGGAAAAACTGCCACTGTCACTTGCACTTACCCTGGTGTCTCTGCCGGTGAATGGGAACTTGCGGAAATTCCCTTGTCTCAGTGTTGTTGACTAGGAATGGCCGACTGATATCTTGATCAGGTGGTTTTGCTGTTGGTGGTCGGAAATCACACTGATCCTATGGGGGAGGGGGGGGTAACAAGAGCGCCGGGGGGGGGGGGCCACAAGAGCGCGCAAGGAGGGGGGGTGAGGAGAACCGAGAGCGCGAGAGGAGGGCGGAAAACAGAATACGCGAGGGGGGGGGGGGGGGGGGGGGGACCGAGAGCGCGCAAGGAGGGGGGGGGGGGGGAACCGAGAGAGAGCGGAGGAGGGGAGAAAAACGAGAGACCAGAAAGGGGAGAAAAACGAGAGCAGGGAGAGGGGAGAAACACGAGAGCGCGGGGAGGGGAGAAACACGAGAGCGCGGGGAGGGGAGAAACACGAGAGCGCGGGGAGGGGAGAAACACGAGAGCGCGGGGAGGGGAGAAACACGAGAGCGCGGGGAGGGAGAAACACGAGAGCGCGGGAGGGGAAAACACGAGAGCGAGGTGGAGGGGAGAAACACGAGAGCGCGGGGAGGGGAGAAACACGAGAGCGCGGGGAGGGGAGAAACACGAGAGCGCGGGAGGGGAGAAACCACGAGAGCGCGGGGAGGGGAGAAACACGAGAGCGCGGGGGAGGGGTAAACACGAGAGCGCGGGGATGGGAGAAAACACGAGAGCGCGGGGAGGTGAGAAACACGAGAGCGCGGGGAGGGGAGAAACACGAGAGCGCGGGAGGGGAGAACACGAGAGCGCGGGGAGGGGAGACACACGAGAGCGGCGGGGAGGGGAGAAACACGAGAGCGCGGGTGAGGGGGAGAAAACAAGAGGAGGCCGGGCGGGGGAGGGGAGAAACACGAGAGCGCGGGGAGGGGAGAAACACGAGAGCTCGGGGAGGGGAGAAACACGAGAGCGCGGGGAGGGGAGAACACGAGAGCGCGGGGAGGGGAGAAACACGAGAGCGCGGGGAGGGGAGAAACACGAGAGCGCGGGGAGGGGAGAAACACGAGAGCGCGGGGAGGGGGAGAAACAGGAGAGCGCGGGGAGGGGAGAAACAGGAGAGCGCGGGGAGGGGAGAAACACGAGAGCGCGGGGAGGGGAGAAACACGAGAGCGCGGGAAGGGGAGAAAACCGAGAGCGCGGGGAGGGGAGAAACACGATGAGCGCGGGGGATGGGGAGAAAACACGAGAGCGCGGGGAGGGGAGAAACACGAAGCGCGGGGAGGGGAGAAACACGAGAGCGCGGGGAGGGAGAAACACGAGAGCGGCGGGGAGGGGAGAAAACACGAGAGCCAGCGGGGGAGGGGAGAAACACGAGAGCGCGGGGAGGGGAGAAACACGAGAGCGCGGGGAGGGGAGAAACACGAGAGCGCGGGGAGGGGAGAAACACGAGAGCGCGGGGAGGGGAGAAACACGAGAGCGCGGGGAGGGGAGAAACACGAGAGCGCGGGGAGGGGAGAAACACGAGAGCGCGGGGAGGGGAGAAACACGAGAGCGCGGGGAGGGGAGAAACACGAGAGCGCGGGGAGGGGAGAAACACGAGAGCGCGGGGAGGGGAGAAACACGAGAGCGCGGGGAGGGGAGAAACACGAGAGCGCGGGGAGGGGAGAAACATGAGAGAGTGGGGATGGGAGGAAAACGAGAGTGAGACCGGGAACGGGAAGAAAAACGAGAGGGAGAGATTACAGGGAAGAGATATATATTCATGCTTATGTAAATATATATTTATTTATTTTCAAAGTTATGCTAGGCTGACTACTGTAACTTTGAAATGAAACTATTAGCTGCTTCTAAAAATATTATTTTGTCTTTGCAATGCCGAAATTCAAGCAATAATAGCTGCTAGCTTCAGTTTATGTTTTTGCTGATGAACAAAACCTAATCAGATCAAGGCTGCCTGACATGTACCACAGGTTTGTGGAATAATAAATATAAGCACATTTGTTATCAAGTGTGGAGACTGAGCACAACCTCGGGTGACTGCCACTCAGTGACTGCAAATATTGTAACAGAAGAAAACTCCAAAATGCCTGTGGTTCAAGCCCCCACCCTCGGAAACAATTGGGCTTCTATCCATCACATTCACTTGGGTGGCAGAACATGTCCTACAATTCCACATCCTTTAAAGTTATATGAATTATCATGTAATCTAGTTGGTTTGTACGGAACTGGAGTACTGCTGAAAAAAAATACATTTGGTCGAAACTTTTCTTCTTGTACGCATCAGGACATTTGCATGATTGGGGTCCCCTGATATTGGTTTTCTTGGGATTGTCCCAATGGGAGTGCACAGCAAAAAGCTATGACAAAATGTCCTTTTAAAAATGTCCTTTTACAGCAAAAATCATGTGATCTATTAAACAGCTGAATCAGAACCCAACACATTTTCAGGTATAACATTTGGTGCATGGGAATTAACAAGTCTTTCTTATATTAGGTGCGGCACGGTGGCACAGTGGTTAGCACTGCTTCCTCATAGTGCCAGGGATCCGGGTTCGATTCAGGCCTTAGATGATTGTGTGGAGTTTGCACATTCTCACCGTGTGCGTGGCTTTCTTCCGGGTGCTCCGGTTTCCACCCACAGTCCAAAGATATGCAGGTTATGTGGAATGGCCATGATCAATACACGGGGTTTCGGGGATATGGTGGGAGAGTGGGCATGGTAGAGTTCTCTTTCAGAGGGTCGGTGCAGACTTGATGGGCTGAATGGCCTCCTTCTGCACTGTAGGGTTCTATGGATTATTGACAGAAGAGGGAGGTTTAACCTGTGAACTGCTTTGTTAAATAAAAGACTTTGCGTGTGTGGTTTTCTTACCTGATGATGGTATAACACATCTTCTTCCAATGCTATCCCACAGAACTCGCAGGGGATCATGACATCTCCGTCACTGGAGCTATCAAATGGGCCATATGATGGCAGCGAATAGCCTTCTGAAAATAATTCGGGATTCACCTGGTGACGGTGGGAGAAAAGATCATTTGCCCTGGGAATGGTGACCCTTTGTAGTGGCGGTATAAGTGTGGTACTTTTACTGAATGATGCAAAGGCACTTACTGGGTTACAGCCAGTCTGTAAAAGAGAATCATGAATTAATCCCCACACAAAAAAAGGAGAAAAGATCAAATAGAAAATACTTCCTGTATAAAAGTATCCCATTAATTTATTTGCATACCAGGCACTATAATCTTTAGTTTATTTGTAGACAATGCAACTTCAGAACTGATTTACTAAACATCTACGCCCTCCGACAGAGGCCTACCATGTTGGTTCAGAACTCTTACATCCAGGTAATGCACCCATCCTATTTACCCATGTTCCCAGTCACCCAATTTCAAAATGCCCACTCTGGTTTCAGATGTTGACCTCATTTGCTCATCTACACAATTGATGTTTTTGGAAATACCCATTGCTCCTGCACCCCACATTCAGCTTTGGATTGAATGAAAAAAAAAGTCTATACTAGATGAAAGTCATCATTCTCTCATCATCCAAGAGGTACCTACCAATACAGAAAATCTTCCGCGTTTCAACAACTCCCTTACAATCCTCCATTTTCAAACAACTAATTTATATAACACCTCCAAGGTGACATAACACATCCAAGGTGACACAAAATACATTGCTTGATTGTGCAAAGAGAAGTCGGCACCAGGCCAAAGCAGAATTTAGGAGGGGTGATAAATTGGTCAAATAGATTGGTTTTAAGCAAGATCTTATGAAGAGGGTGGGGAGGCAGAGCGATTATGAAGCCTTGGCAAATTACAGCATGGTTGACAACAGTGGAGCAAAGACAAGGAGGAACACAAGAGACCAGAGGAAGGAAGAAAGTTTGGTAGTTGTAAGACCTTAGCTAAGGAGAACTGAAAACTGAGGGGAGAGATTTAAATCTGAGCCTAACTATCTTAAATTGGCAACAAGAGACCAGGAACCAACATAGATCAGCTAAGGGCAGGGAGTGATGGGTGCATGGGACTCAGCACAATTAAGAGCATGGAAAAGCATAGATGGGAAAAGAGTGGAGGGTGCCCAGTTTATTAGTGTGCAGAATATTAGTGCAGTGGAACTATAGTAGGAGGAAGGCATGGATGAGGGTTTAGCCAGTGGGTAGAGGTACAGTGAAGGTGGAGTGTGATCATTTAATTTATGCAAGTGTTCTTTTTGTGGAGAGGAAATTTAAAGAGGCTTAAATGGTGTGTAACAAGTCTGGTTTAACTTCAGATAATGGTTGGGGACAAAAATGGAAACAGTGGCATGTATAGAGTTTGAGACAAGAGCCATCTACAAGATGCGCTGCAGGAACGCACCAAGTTTCCTCAGCCAGCACATTCCAAATCCATGACCACTACCATCCAGGACAAGAGCAGCAGATGCCACCACCTGGACGTTCCCCTCCAAGTCACTCACCACCCTGACTAGGAAATATATCGCTGTTCCTTCACTGTTGCTGGAGCAACATGCTGGAACTCCCTTCCTAACAGCACCGTGGGTGTGCCTACAC
Organism: Scyliorhinus canicula; assembly: GCF_902713615.1. NCBI lineage: Eukaryota > Metazoa > Chordata > Chondrichthyes > Carcharhiniformes > Scyliorhinidae > Scyliorhinus > Scyliorhinus canicula. The sequence goes on along the minus strand of NC_052146.1, from coordinate 24,137,744 downwards.
CGGTTCAAGGAGGCGATCAGTGGCTTAGTGGGAATGGCATTCAGGACACGGGAGGTGGATCAAATTAACAAGATCAGCTCACCGTAGATTTGAGAAAAATTGAGTGAGAGAAAGACTGAATTGTGGGGAATGCTTGGGTTGGAGGGGGTGGGGTGGGGAAGAGAGAGAGAGAGAGAAAGGTTTGTGCGGTTCAAGTTGAAATTACATTTGAAGTAGAAGTACCTGCAAGAAAGAGTTAATTTTATTTTTTAAATGAATGGTGCGTATCACAAACTGTTTTATTACCTTTAGCCTCAAGATTAAAAAATGTTAGTATTCAATGTAAAATAATTAATAATTGGCCAAACATTACAAAATTAAACACTTGAAACTTGTATCCCAATTTGGTTACAGCCATGTGGCTTTGAGTTTACAGCACAGAAACAAGGCCATTCAGCCTAAATGGTCTAAACCGTTTTTGTGCTCCATCTGAACCTTCTTCGATCCATCTTCCTCGGTACCTAACAGCATTCTGCTCATCTAGCTTCCCCTTAAATGCATCTAGGTTATTTGGCTCAACTACACTTTTGTGGTAGCATGTTCCACATTCTTGGGCAAAGAGATTTCTCCTACACTTTTTTTTAATTCTTCCACAGGATGTGAGTGTTGCTGGCATTTGTTGCCCATCCTTAAATACACTTGAAGTGAGTGGCTTGCTGGGGTTATTTTAGATGGCAGTTAAGGGCGAACCACATTGAATTTCCTATTAATTAGTATGTATATATCAAATATGTTTATATAAGACTTTGAATCCCTTACGAGCAATGTTCTCTTAAGCTGTGCAGCAACTGGGAAGTTCCTAAGCTTATGGGCAGCACGGTAGCACAGTGGTTAGCTCTGTTGCTTCACAGCACAAGGGTCCCAAGTTTGATTCCGGCTTCGATCACTGTCTGTGCGGAGTCTGCACGTTCTCCCCTGGTCTGTCTGGGTTTCCTCCGGATGCTCCGGTTTCCTCGCACAAGTCCCAAAAGACATTCTGAATTATCCCTCTGTTCCCGAACAGGCACCGGAGTGTGGCAACTAGGGGATTTTCACAGTAACTTCATTGCAATGTTAAAGTAAGTCTACTTGTGACAATAAAGATGATTATTAGTTACAAAACTGAGCACACCAGCTCTATTAAGTTACCACACATTATGCAGCTGTGCAAATAATGTGAAGGTCCTATGCACATAAATGAATAGGTTGCATGGGGATTTTGTTTACAAGTGAAAATATTTTATTTATCTACCTTCTATCATATTTTCAAGGTGATTGCAGCATTATTTGACACTTTTAATCGGGGTGCAAATACGGACAGGATCTCAACAGAGAAAGTAGTAATGCATATCCTTCTTTCAATTGTCTAAGCATGTGTTATTTCTTTGATTATCCCTCGGTTTTGAGACAGAATATCAGTGCCAGTTGATCAGAATTTGAAACCAGACATTTTGGGTTGATACTTGCTCCACGTCTCTTAACTCAGCAAAATTGCCTCAATTTCAAACAGCATTTATCTCAGATAATTGACACTTTGCCCACCTCGCACTATTTCTGTCCTTTGGGTGATCACTTATGCTGCCATCACAAGCCTGGGGGGGGGGGGGGGGGGGGGGGGAAGAGTGCTGACAGAACCACTGATATCAAAATTAGCCATGGTAATTATTGAACCAGTCCTAATTGGTTGAAACATACCTGGTGAAGAATTAATTCCTGTTCAGGGAAAAGTTCTTCACAGAACTCACAAGGCAACATTGTGACATCATCTGAAAGTGAAGGAAAGAGTTATCAACAGAAATTTTAATAATCTTTGGTGGGGGGGTGCCTTATGGCACAGCATCTCATCATAATTCATCTATTCCTATGTTATTCAGGTTTAAACAGAGGCTGGCAGAGGAAACACTATTTTTTCTATCTAATGCCCGAGTTCCACTCAGTCCCTGTGAATCCAAATCCACTGTGCAATGCTGCTGTCATTCCTGCTTTTTTTCCATATACCTAGTGTAAGAGTTGACCCTAGTTATTTTTTTTCCAGGTATAGATAGAGATAGAGAAATACAGCACAGAACAGGCCCTTCGGCCCACGATGTTGCGCCGAACTTTTGTCCTAGGTTAATCATAGAATTTTGGACAATTTTTCATGGCCAATCCACCCAACCTGCACATCTTTGGACTGTGGGAGGAAACCGGAGTACCTGGAGGAAACCCACGCAGTCACGGGGAGGATGTGCAGACTCCACACAGACAGTGACCCAAGTCGAAATCGAACTTGGGACCCTGGAGCTGTGAAGCAATTGTGCTATCCACAATGCTACCGTGCTGCCCTTAAGAAGTTAACCTACACTCCATTATTCTACCCTAATCCAAGTACCTATCAAATAGCCGCTTGAAGGTCCCTAACTTTTCCGACTCAACTACTACCACAGGCAGTGCATTCCATGCCCCCACTACTCTCTGGGTAAAGAACCTACCTCTGATCATCTTATAAACCTCTATCAAGTCGCCCCTCATCCTTCTCCGTTCTAATGAGAAAAGGCCTAGCACCCTCAACCTTTCCTCGTATGACCTACTCTCCATTCCAGGCAACATCCTGGTAAATCTCCTTTGCACCTTTTCCAAAGCTTCCACATCCTTCCTAAAATGAGGTGACCAGAACTGCACACAGTACTCCAAATGTGGCCTGACCAAGGTTTTGTACAGCTGCATCATCACCTCACGGCTCTTAAATTCAATCCCTCTGCTAATGAACGCTAGCACACCATAGGCCTTCTTCACAGCTCTATCCACTTGAGTGGCAACTTTCAAAGAACTATGAACATAGACCCCAAGATCTCTCTGCTCCTCCACATTGCCAAGAACCCTACCATTAACCCTGTATTCCGCATTCATATTTGTCCTTCCAAAATGGACAACCTCACACTTGTCAGGGTTAAACTCCATCTGCCACTTCTCAGCCCAGCTCTGCATTCTATCTATGTCTCTTTGAAGCCGACAACAGCTGTGTTGTGCTTACCAATAGGAAGTTGATTAATTAAAAGATCTGCATAGGAACCAAATCCCTGCACCAGTTTAATGACAATTTCCCAGCTGACCAACAAGATTAACGTATACAACATATTCTTTCTCAAAGGCATTTCGAGTACATGGTTTAATTTATTTATTTATTTATTTATAAATAAAGCTTTTGAAGAATCTAGGGAAAGTAGGAACAACCTCAAATGGGGAGTTAGGAGAGCTAAAAGAGGCCATTAAATATCATTGGCAAGCAGGGTCAAGGAAAATCCCAAGGCCTTTTTATACATGTATAAGGAGCAAGAGTAGCTTGGGAAAGAGTAGGCCCACTAAAGGACAAAGGAGAGAAGTTATGTGTGGAGTCAGAGGAAATGGTTAAGATCCTTTTTTTTTTAAATTTAGTGTACCCAATTAATATTTTCCAATTAAGGGGCAATTTAGCGTGTTCAATCCACCTACCCTGCACATCTTTGGATTGTGGGGGTGAAACCCACGCAAACACGGGGAGAATGTGCAAACTCCACACGGACAGTGACCCAGAGCCGGGATCGAACCTGGGACCTCAGCGCCGTGAGACTGCAGTGCTAACCCACTGAGCCACCATGTTGCCCATGGTTAAGATCCTTAATGAGTACTTTGCATCAGTATTCACCAAAGCGAGGGACATGACGGATGTTGAGGTTAGGGATGGGTGAATACTCTAGGACGTGTCAGCATAATAAAAGGAGGAAGTGTTGCTTATCTTAAAACACATTAAGCTAGACAAGTCCCACTATCACAGCAGGCACAAGCCAGCTTTTTAGCCCACTGTGCAAAACCCGTCCCTGCTTTCCATATCCCTCCATCCCCACCTGCTTCAAGGCGTTTTTAATGCCGTCACAAGGTGACCGAATGTAAAACGTGTATCAGCACTCACTGAGGAAAACAAAAATTCAAACATAAAATGTAAGGCCATTCTCCTCAAACTTCACTGACATCACTGAACAGAATGAGATTGGTTGGAATTCAATTAAATGCAACCTCAAGGTTTTCCCCAGTGACTCAATCAACAAAATTCCCCAGTGGCTAACCTCAGCTACAACAAATAAGTGAGCCATATAGATTAGAATGGTCCCTGAATCAATGCTCCGTGACAAGCTACTTAATCTCTGTTGAGATAGCAGTCATGTATGGCCCAACTCAGCAAAAGTGCCTTGGGTTACAAGGAGAAAAAGTGACCACAGTTCCTGCTCTGGACAACAATCAAGCCATCTCTCCTGAAAGTGCACAAAATAAGTACATGAAGCAGCCCATGATCAGGTTTTCCATTTGAGCAAGGTACCAGCGGAACTATTGCCCAGCAAGATGTAGCTAGTTTTACAGACAGGCCTACTAGTGATTCACCACAGGCACAAAGCTAGCATCTCAGCACTATCCCATCGGATATCCCCAAAAAACGAAAGAACAAAGCATCTAACACAGGTTTGATACTCCCATGCTTGAAACGGGAAGCTGCAAATGTAGGATGCTAACGTTTGTTGCAAGTAGTAGCTTGAAAGAAAGTTCATATTAAAAACATGTCAGTCAATAGACAAAAGGGACAGGAGTTTGCAGTTCATTATTTATCCTCATGTTTAAGGAGAAAAGCAAGACTGAACCAAGTGAGTGGGAATTTGCTCGGATTGTTATCTATGCTCACTTCCTCTGCAAGAGGATTAACACTTCATATCTGGTTTCAAATCTATCTCACCAAGTGTGCCAGTCTGCCTCTAAATGCACATACAAAAGAGACAATATTCAATGTGGCATATACATTAGTCTTATTCGAACATTTTAATTAGACATTAACTTTTTGGGCAGTATTTGCTCTGGTTGCTTAGGAGATGACCAACAAGCCTATATTTAAACAATACTCTAAGACAGACCTGAAAAATACATCATAAATTTAACTGCTTACTTGCTATCTCTTCACGGTCATTTACAGGTGTTGGGAATACATTAGATGATGAACGATTGTTGAACAGGTCCACAACACTCTGTAGCTCTGGACGTCTGTAATCAGTCTGAGTATCCTCCCACAGAGGTGGCCAGTCTCCTTCTCCACCACTGTTCTCATTTTGGAGACTGAGAGCAAGCAAGTAATCCAGATTAGAGTTGGCATCTACAAGCCCAGGACCTGCAGGATCTGCCACAGGATTTCTCTCGATTCTTGTAACGCTGGCTGTGATACAGACAGGAAATGTGGGATGGTTAAAAAGCATACCTTTGGGCAGCACGGTAGCACAGTAGTTAGCACTGTTACTTCTCAACTCCGGGTTAGATTCCCGGTTTGGGTCACTATCTGTGTGGAGACTGCGCATTCTCCCCTTGTCTGCCTGGGTTTCCTCCGGGTGCTTCAGTTTCCTCCCACAAGTCGAAAGATGTACTTGTTAGGTGAATTGGACATACAGAGTACTCCCTCAGTGTACCCGAACAGGCAGTGTGGTGACGAGGGGATTTTCACAGTAACTTCATTGCACTGTTAATGTAAGCCTACTTGTTACACTAATAAATAATAAATGTGGAGTTTGCACATTCACCCCGTGTTTGCGTGGGTCTCACCCCCACAACCCAAAGATATGCAGGGCAGGTGGACTGGCCATGCTAAATTGCCCCTTAATTGAATAAAAATGAATTGGGTACTCTAAATTTATTTTAGAAAAGCAGACCTTTTGAGGTTAAGCAGCGCTGAGTTAGCCGATTTTAACCAAAAGAGCAACAAGGGTTCACCACAATCGGTCTCAGCTAAATACCAGAGTCCCAAATACTGATTCACATGGCAAATTGAGAGTGTTGGGTGAAGACACATTAGATGCAGGAATGTCCTTGGCCCCACAAAAAAATGGTTTCCATCTCCCTCATGTACTAACTTGCCTCATATATGAACAGGTAATGTATCAGAGGGAGGCCAAAATGCATGAAGCTTTAACTTAGCACCAGTTAATCAATTAAGCAAAGAGAGCAAAATGAAACAGGTACACAATTTTCCCCACATTCATAAATGAATAATTTGTGCATGACTAAACAGTGTTGCCACAAGTGCGTCTGATGGAACTCCATGATTTAGAGTCATCGAGATCTGCAGTACAGAAAGGCCCATTAGCCCATTGAGTCTGTGCCGGTCAAAAACAACCCAACTATTCTAATCCCGTTTTCCAGCATTTAGCCCAGAGACTGCCCTGGGATCACAAGTGCACATCCATCCTGGTAAATCTCCTCTGCACCCTTTCAAGTGCTATCACATCCCTCCTATAATGTGGATTCCAGAACTGCACACAATAATTGTGGTCTAACCAAAGTTTTATACAGTTCCAGCAAAACCTCCCTGCTCCATGCCTTGGCTAATAAATGCAAGTATATCATATGCCTTCTTAACCACTCTATTCACCTGCTCTGCAACCTTCAGGGACCGTTGTACATACACACAGAGGTACCTTTGACCCTCAGTGCTTCCCAGGGTCCTGCCATATTCCCTTCCCTTGTTTGTCCTGCACAATTGTACCACCTCACATTTATCCAATTGAATTCCATTTGTCATTGATCAGCCCATCTGACCAGCCCATTTATTTCCCTCTGTAATCGAAGGCTATCCTCCTCACTATTAACCACCCCACCAATTTTCGGACCATCTGCGAACTTACTGATCAACCCTCTTTCATTTATGTCTAAATCATTATATAAAACCACAAACAGCAAGAGCCTAAAACACCAATCCCTGCGGGACACCACTGTACACAGGCTTCCAGACAGAAAAACACCAATTGACCATCACCCTCTGCTTCCTGCCACTCCACCAGTTCTGGATCCAATTTGCCAAAATGTCCTTGGATCACCCGGAGGAAACCCACCCAGACACGGGGAGAATGTAGAAACTCAACACAGTCCCACGAGGCAGGAATTGAAAAGGTCCCTGGTGCTAACCAGCATGCCACTATGCTGTCCAATAGAGTTATAGAGCAGGAGAACTGCCGGCTGAAGAACACCACCATTCTATATGCACAATGTCACTCAAACCCAACTCTGCACCATCCAGGGAGTCTTGTTACACAGATAGTAAAACTGGTGTTGCTCAAACAGTTACTAACCGCATACCAAGAAATCCAGGACATCAGTGCAATCTCATTTTAATAATACCTAAACCTGAGAGAATTATATTCATCCTTGTATTGCAGCAATATACAGTTCTCAATTTCTTTCTCCAATTTCTTCACTCATGTCATCCAAGTTACAGAACCATCTTGTCCTAACGTTGAAATATTTTCCGGAATTGGAGACCAACAACTGTGGTACATGTGCTACCCTGTAACACAAAGGTTACTTCGCTATTCAGCCACTTCCAGCTCCCTAAACCCAAATGTTGAGGACTATTTCCCATTCCAAATACTTTCAGCTTACCTTGATTCTGATCTCTCCCTACAATTGGCATATTTCTCCTATCCGGCCCCCTCAATGGAAATACTGTCTCCCGGTTCACGTGAACTTTGGTTTCGAACTGTCTGGAAATTCTTGGCCTGGGCCGAATACGGTTCTCCTCAGCCCGATGTAGGTTCCCAAATGGATGGTTTTCAAACCAGGTCCCAATATTTTCTTCAAAGCGAAACTCTGACCCAGGCTTCATGTGGTTGTTATTCTTTTCCTCCACATTTTGGCCACAGGTGATGTGGTGTATGTTTAAGTCTTTGACCAGAACATTGCGACCACAAGCTGTACATGGTTCAGTCCTTGATCCACAATAATCAGCATGCTCTTGAGATTTGTTGAATGCCAGCTCCAGCTCACAGTATTGACATTTAACCAACCGCAAAGGGCATTCCATATTCTGCAAAACAAAGACATTTTAATTTGCTTAATTTTTCAAAACAGCACTTAAGAACCTCAAACCTTTACGTTGCCAAATGCACTACCCAGAATAGGTTACAGATTGGATTTGTCGTCTGGATTAAAATACCATTCAAGCGGAGATGAAATAATCAGGAGGGCCTCCATTGTTATCCAGCGACTGCTAATAGAAAATAGCTGTCAGATCCAAACCCATAACTGGCAGGATAACCCAATTACAGTTACTCACAAGAGCAGAAATGTATTTTCTTCCTTGGTTTTCCCACTCTATAACCAACTACAGCTGTGTAGCGGTGTCCCTTTCCTGCACTACATAAAGTAGTCAATAAGGTAAATAAAATAATGACCTTTTAATATAAAGGGGTTGGAATGAAAAAGTGTTGCTACAGTTATGCAGAGATATCTTTGGATGCCACCTGGAATAAGTATTCAGTTTTGGACACTGCACCTCAGAAAACAATTAATACCTCGGAGGACTTACAGTGGAGATTTATTAGAACAATACTGGGGTTGAAAAGGTGCAGAAATTTGGTTTGCGTCATTGATAGAATTTAAACGCACGGTAGCACAGTGGTTAGCACTGTTGCTTCACACACCAGGGACCTGGATTAGGTTCCCAGCTTGGGTCAGTGTAGATTCTGCACGTTCTCCCAGTGTCTGCGTGGGTTTTCTCCGCGAGCTCCGGTTTCCTCCGACAAGTCCCGAAAGACATGCTTATTAGTTGAATTGGGCATTCGGAATTCTCCCTCGGTGTACCCAAACAGGCGCCGGAGTGTGGAGCCTAGGGGCTTTTCACAGTAATTTCATTGCAGTGTTAATGTAAGCCTACTTCTGACACAAATAAAGATTATTGATTATTTATTTATTTTTAAAAATGTTGGTCCAAACACAGTCTTTAAAATGAGTTTGTACAGAGAAAATATTACCTCTGGTGGGGGAAATTCAGAACAATCCAGAATAATCTTAAATTTAGAGCTAGGCTATTTAGAAGCGAAATCAGTAAGTGTAAAATCTGGGAATCATTCTCTCCCCCCCCCCTTTCCCTTTCCCCCCCCCCCCCCCCCCCCCCCAAATGCTTGCTGAGGTGGATCAATTGAAACATCCATCGGTATCAATAATTTTTGTTAGGCAAGTGTACCAAGTGGTAGAGCAAAGAGGAGGAAATTAAGCTTAGGTGTCAATCAACTGTGATCAAACTGAATGTTGGAACAGACTTGAGGGACTGATTAGCCTATTCCTGATAAGCAACTGTGCTATCGTGCCGCCCTAGAAAACTTCTGGCTAACTGTTGCGGTAGCACAGTGGCTAGCACTGTTGCTTCACAGTGCCAGGGTCCCAGGTTCAATTCCCGGCTTGGGTCACTGTCTATGCGGAGTCCGCAAACTCTCCCTGTGTCGGTGTGGGTTTCCACCGGTGCTCCGGTTTCCTCCTACAAGTCACGAAAGTCGTGCTGTTAGGTAATTTGGACATTCTGAATTCTCCCTCACTGTATCCGAACAGGTGCCGGAATGTGGCGACTAAGAGATTTTCACAGTAACTTCACTGCAGTGTTAATCTAAGCCTACTTGTGACAATAATAAAGATTATTAAATACCAAGGAATCCTAAAAAAAAATAGTCGACAAAAGGGAGCAGTCAGATGCAACTAGGATGGAGCCTACACTCAATATGGTGACTTGATCCTCAAGTGGACTCTTGATCCAGCACTCTCAAAAGGCACTGCAGATGATGACTGCGAACATCATGAAAAAGAAACTCGGCTTGCTGGCAGAGAATATTAGGGCTCATGAGTCTCAGCTGCAGTATACCATTAAGAGGCTCGATGAGGAGGAGAATCCAGATTGCCAAAAATAAACCTCAGCCAAAGCCACTTGCAATCCTTGAAAAATCAGCTACGTGGTCTGTCAGAAATCCTGGAGGATCTGGAGAACTGAGGCCGGAAGAATAATGCCTGGGTCAGCAGTTTGCCAGTCGAGTGCAATTAAATTTTTTGATTGCTGGCTGCCACGTTTTCTTATGCTGGATACAAACGGTGGGCATATTCAGTTAGAAAAGGCACATCGTACCCTATCTTTTGAGGCTTAAGGACAACCAACATCAATTAATCTTTCAGTGTCACAAGTAGGTTTACATTAACACTGCAATGAAAAACCGTGAAAATCCCCTAGTCGCCACATTTGGGTATACAGAGTGAGTGTTCAGAATGTCCAAATTACCTAACAGCACGTCTTTTGGGACTTGTGGGAGGAAACATGAGCACCCGGAGGAAATCCATGCAGACACAGGGAGAATGTGCAAACTCTGCACAGGCAGCGGCCCAAGCCGGGAATCAAATCTGGGACACTGGCGCTGTGAAGCAACAGTGCTACCGTGCTATTTGGAACCAGCAACCAATAAGGGAAGGGGGACCGCTCACCGGGGGCCCAAAGTGATGGCTGTGCATCTGCACACACATTATCTGTGCATATATACCTGTTTATATTCCTATTTTTTTCTTTTCTTTCTGCCTCATATACCCACTCTGTAAATATCACATTATTACTGTGTGATGTTCCTTGCAATATATTATAAATGCAAAATAAATACTGGTCTGGGTATACTTGAGAGTTTGAGACGGTATTTGGCATGGCCTTAAGCATTTGATCCTTTATTCCTAATTCTGTATCTCCCAGATAGGAGAATCATTGATACCAATATAAAAAGGCTGAATCATATCCTAACCTTTGGGGCATGGAGAAACATTGTGCAATCACAGACACCAAGTTTAATGATTAAGCTGAACAGGCATGATGGTGTTCTCGTCTTTTTTTTTAAATAAATTTAGAGTGCCCAATTATTTTTTCCCCAATTAAGGAGCAATTTAACGTGGCCAATCCACCTACCCTGCACATCTTTGGGTTGTGGGAGCAAGACCCACGCAGGCACGGGGAGAATGTGCAAACTCCACACGGACAGTGACCCAGGGCCAGGATCGAACCAGGGTCCTCAAGTGCTGTGAGGCAGCAGTGCTAACCACTGTGCCACCATGCCACCCAGGGTTTCCTGTCTTTATCTGCATTCATGTACGTAGAAGCATGTATACTGTGTTGTACCAGTTGAGGGTTTGTTGGATTATTTGTAAAAATGAAAAAACCCTAATAAAAACATATTTAAAACATTTCCTCGAGACATGTCCAGCATTTTTATTGCCCATCCCGAATTGTCCTGGGAATGTGATGTGTTGCAATCTTGAACCACTACAATCCACGTGGTGTAGGTACGCCCACAGTGCTGTGGGGGAGTTTCTGGATTTTGACCCAGTGACAGCGAAAGAATGGTAACAGTTTCAAGTCAGGTTGGTGTGTGGTTTGGAGGGAACTTCCAGTTGGAGTGTTGCCATTCATCTGCTGCCCTTGTCCTTCTAGATGGTAGGGGTTACAGGTTTTTAATGTGTTGTCAAAGGAACCTTGGTGAGCTACTGCAGTGCATCTTATAGATGATACACACTGCTGCCACTGTACTTCGGTGGTGGAGGGGGTGCCAATCAAGCAGGCTGCTTTGTCCTGGAAGGTGTCAAGCTTCTTCAATGTTGTCGGAGCTGCATTGATCCAGGCAAGTGGAGAGTTTACCATCACACTCCTGACTTGCACTTGTACAGGATGGACAGTCTTTGCGGAATGAGGAGGCGAGTTACTTCCAGCCTCTGACCTACTCGTGTAGCCACAGCATTTATCTGGCTAGTTCAGTTTCGGGTCAATGATAATCCCCAGAATGTTGACAGGTGGGGGATTTCATGATGGGAATGCTATTGAATATAAAGAGATGGCTGGACTCATTTGTTGGAGATGGTCATTGCCTGGCACAAATGTTAGTTGCCACTTAGCCCAAGCCTGAATGTTGCCCAGGGCTTGCTGCAAATGGGCACGGATTGCTTCAGTGCTCCAAGTCATCGCAAATGGTGCTGAACACGAGTCACCAATGAACATCCCCACTTCAATCTTTTGATGGAGGGAAGGTCATTGATGAAGCAGCTGAAGATGCTTGGACCTAGGAAACTACCCGGAGGAACTCGTGCAGGACTGTCCTGGTACTGAGATTCATATTCAGCAAGCCTAACTATCTTCCTCTTTGCTAGGTATGATCCAAAGTAGTGGAGTGTTTACTCTTGATTTATATTAACTCCAGTTTCATAAAGGCTGCTTAATGCCTCACTCATGTCCAATGCTGCCCTGATGTCATGGTCAGTCATTCCCACATAAGGTCCATGTTTTGACCGGGTGTGTAAGAGGTCTCTAGCTTTGCTTAGGCAAGCATATGGGGACCGGATACACATACCTCGTGTTTCTCCAACTGATTTTTTTCTATCTTCATGTTGCACTTACACTCGACCTGAAAAACAGATGAGATAAAATTTAGATGTCAAATATTTTTTTTAAATTTCTTTTATGGTATGTGAAGACAGGGAAGTGAAATTAGTGGTAAATAAGCTACAATATATTAACCAAAGCATTCATGTGATATGAAAGCTAACTGAGTTAAACTACTTATTGCAGCTATGTACAAGTATTAGCATGACTTGACAAAAAACTGACAGTACAAGGAGGAGCAGAAAAAGCCAGGGGCAAGAAGTCCCATACATTGGGAACAGAGAGAGTTGAAACAGCATCAATCAACAGTACCATAGCAACAATCATGAGGTCAGTTGAGCAAGATAAGCACCAAACACAGGGATGAATGGTAGAAGGAACATGTGGTGTGGTCACTATCCCAAAAACAGTTAACACGGCCTCAAAAGGTGAGGAACAAATATGTTACTGCGGTTGGAGAAAGAACAAGTGAGTCACGATGATTAATATGTAAAACCGGTCAATAAGAACAGCAAGCTTTTTGAGATGTATTTCAGTCATGCGATGTTTCTGCATAACGAGTTACCTTGAGACTGTCACTCAGTTTCTCCCCACGTGTTGGCACAAGTGGAATAAATGTCTTTTTTTTTAATTTAGAGTACCCAATTCATTTTTTCCCAATTGAAGTGGCCGAGAAAGCCACTAATTCAACCACATCCTGGAGTCATATGTTGGCCAGACCAGGTAAGGATAGCAGATTTCCTCCCCTAAAGGATATTAGTAAACCAAATGCACAAATTACAAAGCAGGGAGGTCATGTTGAAGCTGTATAGAACTTTGGTGAGGCCAAAGCTGGGGTACTGTGTGCAATTCTGGTCGCCACTTTATAGGAAGAATGTGATTGGACTGGAGGAGGTGCAGAGGCGATTCACCAGGATGTTGCCTGGGATGGAACATTTAAGTTATGAAGAGAGGTTGGGTCAGCTTGGGTTATTTTCGCTGGAGCAGAGAAGACTGAGGGGACGACCTGGTCGAGGAGTACAAGATTATGAGGGGCATGGAGTGGGTGGATAGGGAGCAGTTGTTCCCCTTTGTTGAAGGGTCAGTTACAAGGGGACACAAGTTCAAGGCGAGGAGCAGGAGGTTTCATGGGGATTTTAGGAAAAACAGTTTTACCCAGAGGTTGGTGACAGTCTGGAATGCACTACTTGGGAGGGTGGTAGAGGCAGGTCGCCTCATTCTTTAAAAAGTACCTGGATGAGCATCCGGCACATCATATCATTCAAGGTTATGGACCATGTGCTGGCAAATGGGATGAGGTAGGCAGGTCAGCTGTTTTACATGGTGCAGACTCAATGGGCCGAAGGGCCTTTTCAGCACTGTATTATTCTGTGATATGGTTTAAGCAACTCTCACGCCTTTAAACAAGACAATGACAATTGAGCCTTCCAGTCATCAACAAGCAAATATGTCTGACATTTCTATTCCGTCAATCTAACCCTGATGGGGAATCCTTGAAATAATAAATATGTGGATGGCAGAGTTTTGTTTAATTGCATATTAACTGAATAGAACAGAATAAAGCTTTACTGTCCATGCAAAAGTGGAAACAGCTAAAACAACCTTCTTTGCAGCTAGCAACAACTTTCCCTAAATTGATCCTGCCATAAATGTAAAAAGCTAACGCAAATATTTCTAAGATTTGCCACAAGACAGGTATCCCGGCAACGGCAGTTATTAGCTTTTTCTATGGTTTCAAACCCCAACTTTTGTTAGGATACTGGACGAGAAACCCCAAACAATTTTCCATTTGTAAAACTGCGAGGGAAGGATAATTCACCCCAGGAGTGATGACTCTGACCAACGGGCATCTTTTATGTCAAATCGAATGTTAATTTAAACATAATATATTCTTATTCTGTGTACATAACGGTAAATTTACTTGGTTCAAAAACCCAATAAAAAACATTTATAAAAGAAAAATGTAAACATAATTAACCACATTATCAAATAAATAATTTTGCAACAGTTAAACAGTTCTACTAGCTACACCTACTGCTAGATTCCAATTAAGCAACTCAATGAAGTCCAAATGCTACTTATAAATAAAGTTAACAAAATAGGTTACTTGCTTATCTGTAGACGTTTGGAGAGAAATACCCTTTCAGGAACAACCTGAAAAGGGATGGCACAGTAGCATAGTGGTTAGCACTGTTGCTTCGCAGCGCCAGGATCCCAGGTCCAATTCCCGGATTGGGTCACTATCTGTGCGGAGTCTGCACGTTCTCCCCGTGCCTGTGCCCACTCGTCTTGTCAGACAAAATTCCTATGGCAAACCATGATGTTCAACTTAAAAATCTTCTAGCAGACTGCAAAACTACAGAACTGGTTCCTCCCATTAATTATACCTGTATCCCACTAAGTTGTCCCATGGCCTGCTTAGCTAGGACTAAACAACTCCCTCAAATTATGTATACCACAGCAAATCTCCAGCAGTCAAAACAATATCCCATTAAGCTATCTCTCTGCATAACAAGTAAATTATTAAAAGCAATCATTACCTCACCTTTTCCAACTCCTTAATTGCAGTTTTAGTAGACGCTCTTGCCTAATTGTATTTTAGGCCAACGACAGGCCAAATTTCACCCCTCTCTTGTGCAGCACTGCCTTCGACCGGTTATAACCAGCCCTTTTCTTCGCCACCTCCGCGCTCCAGTCCGGATAAATCTGGATCTCTGCGTTCTCCCACATGCTGCTCCTCTCCTTTTTAGCCCATCTCAGTACGCATTCTCGGTCGACTAAGCGGTGAAAACGGACCAGCAACACCCTTGGCGGCTCGTTCGGCCTGGGCTTCCTCACCAACACCCGATGGGCAGCTTCCAGCTCCAAGGGCCCTTGGAAGGACCCCGCTCCCATCAGCGAGTTCAGCATCAAGACCACATAGGCCCCCAGGTCCGACCCCTCCAGCCCCTCCGGGAGGCCCAGGATCCGCAAGTTCTTCCACCGCGAGCGGTTCTCCATTTCCTCCATCCTCATTTGCCATTTCTTGTGGAGCGCCTCGTGCGACTCCACCTTCACTGCCAGGCCTAGGATTTCATCCTCGTTCTCCAAGGCCTTTTGCCGTAACCTGTGGATCTCTGCACCCTCGGTCGTCTGGGTCGCCATGAGCTTATCCAGTGAGGCCTTTAGAGGCTCCAGCAGCTCCGCTTTCAGCTCTTTGAAGCAGCGCTGGAGCAGCTCCTGCTGCTCCTGCGCCCAATGCGGCCACGCTGCCGGTTCCCTGCCCGCTGCCATTTTGTTCTTCCTGCCTCGCACCTTTCTCTGCTCCAAAGCCGATTTATTGTCCGCCCCGCTCCTGGTCCAGTTCATCCACCGGCAGATAGGCGCAGCAGATGTGTTCCCACACCGGGAAAAGTCCAACCAGCGCCACTACGGGCTCTTAAAAGAGCCCAAAAGTCCGAAAATAGTGGGAGCCACCGAACATGCAGCTTAGCTCCGCAACCGGAAATCATCTACTCCTATTTCTTTTATGTTCTAATAAATTTAGTGTGCCCAATTCATTTTTTCCAATTAAGGGGCAATTTAGCGTGACCAGTCCACCTAACCTGCACATCTTTGGGTTGTGGGGGCGAAACCCACGCAAACACGGGGAGAATGTGCAAACACCACACGTATAGTGACCCAGAGCCAGGATTAAACCTGGGACCTTGGCAGAGTGAGGCTGCAGGTTCTTTTATGTTTTTTATGCCTTGATAAAGATAACCCAACACTGCATAGATCTGCACTGAGACATGGCTCACTCCTGCTTAACCGGACTGTGCCCTACAACCAGAGGCTTCTCAATCCACCAAATGGACCATACGGCGGCCTCAGGCAAGGCAAGGGGAGGTGGGGTCTGCCTCCTAATCAACACCTCCTAGTGCCTAGATGTAGCAACACTGGCGAGTTTCTGTTCCCCAGACCTAGAATACC
Source organism: Scyliorhinus canicula (assembly GCF_902713615.1). Classification (NCBI taxonomy): domain Eukaryota; kingdom Metazoa; phylum Chordata; class Chondrichthyes; order Carcharhiniformes; family Scyliorhinidae; genus Scyliorhinus; species Scyliorhinus canicula. Next base: position 24,121,561 of record NC_052146.1, on the reverse strand, counting down.
TGACCCTAAAATGCTGCCCCTACTACCTTCCGTGGGAGTTCAGCTCCGTTATCCTGACGGCAGTTTACATCCAACCCCATGTGAACGTGAAAATTGTACTGGATGAACTATTCACCACCGCAAATAGCCTTGAAACAAAACATCCTGAGGCCTCAGGCCAAGCTCAAGAGCGTACTACCAAGTTACCACCGATACGTCAGCTGTTCCACCAGAGGCCCAAACATCCTGGACCACTGCTACACAAATATCAAACATGCCTACCGCTCTATCGCCCGCCCACGCTTTGGTGAATCTGACCACAAGGCTGTGCTCCCGCTCCTGGCTTATAAGTAAAAACTGAAGCAGGAGAATCCATCAAAGAAAGTCGTGCATTGTTGGTCTGAGGAATCAGATGATCTCCTACGGGACTGCTTAGAGTCAGTGGACTGGTCAGTATTTAAAAACTCTGCAACCAGCTTGAACATGTACGCCATTACAGTAACTGACTTCATTAGTAAGTGTGTAGAAGACTTTGTGCCAAAGAAGCAAGTCCGCGTGTTTCCCAACCGGAAACCCTGGATGAACAGGGATATTCACTGCTTGCTGAAGTCTAGGTCTAAGGCGTTCAAGTCAGGCGACCCTGACCTCGACATGAAAGCCAGAGATGACCTAAAGAAATCCATCAAAGATGCTAAAAGACAGTGCTGGGCCAAGCTCGAGTCCCAGGCTAGCCACATGGATCCCCGCCGTTTATGACAAGGTCTGCAAGATATAACGGGCTGCAAGATGAAGGCATGTAAAATCGTCGGCTCCAATGCACCCCTCCCTGATGAGCTCAACGCATTCTATACCTGCTTTGAGCAATAGGTCAGCGAGAGCGAGCCCTCCACCTCAGAAGCCGCGGATGAACTTGTATCTGAGATCACCGCTGCAGCCTTCTCGAAGGTCAACCCATGGAAAGCCACTGGCCCGGATGGGGTACCCGGACGAGCACTCAGGCCTTGCGCGGATCAGCTGGCGGGGGTATTTGCAGACATCTTCAACCTCTTTTTTTTCAACAGTCTGAGGTCCCTATCTGCTTCAAGAAGACAACCATCATCCCTGTACCAAAAAAAAAGTCAAGCAGCATGCCTTAATGACTATCATCCAGTGGCTCTGACATCCATCATCATGAAGTGCTTCGAAAGGTTAGTCGGGGCACGAATCAACTCCAACCTCCCGGATTGCCTTGATCCACTAGTTCGCCTCCCGCTGCAACAGGTCCACAGCAGATGCCATCTCCATGGTCCTGCACTCTACTCTGGAGCACTTAGATAACAAAGACACCTATGTCAGACTCCTATTTATCGACTACAGCTCAGCCTTCAACACCATCATTCCTACGAAACTCATCTCCAAACTCTGTGGCCGTGGCCTCGGCCCCTCCCTCTGCAACTGGATCCTGAACTTTCTAACCCACAAGCCACAATCAGTAAAGATGGGCAACAACACCTCCTCCACGAACATCCTCAACACCGGTGCCCCACAAAGCTGTGTCCTCAGCCCCCTCCTATACTCCTTGTGCATCTATGACTGTGGACAAATTCCCCTCCAACTCGATTTTCAAATTTGCTGATGACACCACCATAATGGGTCGGATTTCAAACAATGACGAGACGGAGTACAGGAATGAGATAGAGAATCTGGTGAACTGATGCGACGACAATAATCTCCCTCTCAATGTCAACAAAACCCAAGACGGAGGAAATTTGGCATGTCAGCTATGACCCTCACCGACTTCTACAGATGCACCATAGAAAGCATTCTTTCTGGTTGTATCACAGCTTGGTATGGAGCCTGCTCCTGCCCAAGAACGCAGGAAACTACAAAAGGTTGCATGTAGCCCAGTCCATCACGCAAACCAGCCTCTCATCCATTGACTCTGATCTATAATTCCCACTGTCTCAGAAAGGCAGCCAGCATAATTAAGGGCCCTACGCATCCCAGACATACTTTCTTCAACCTTCTTCCGTCAGTAAAAAGATACCAAAGTTGAGGTAACGTACCAACCGACTCGAGAACAGCTTCTTCCCTACTGCCATCAGACTTTTGAATGGACTTTTGAATACCTCGTATTAAGTTGATCTTTTCTCTACACCTTGCTATAACTGTAACATTATATTCTGCAGTCTCTCCTTCCTCCCCTATGTATGGTATGCATTGTTTGTACAGCATGTAAGAAACAATACTTTTCACTGTATACTAATACATGAGACAATAATAAATCAAATCAAAAATCAGAGCAGGAGCTGTTATTTTTTCGAAATCTCTGATAGGCTACATGATTTTTGGATTCTCTCTAATTTTCTTGAGATGTTGGCAGTCATTTTGAAACAGAGGCAGAATTAGAGGAATTCATCAATATCCTAAATAATCATTACGGAGGGGTTAAAGTTAAAGCCACAGCACAAGAGGAAAGCATTAATTTTCCAGACACCACAGTATTTAAATTAGTTCAAAACAATAGGCAAAGTTTAAAAACAGAAACTTTTTTTTTAAAGTAACTGATACTTACTTCCACATGCAAAAAAACTATCATCCTAAACTAATTCTCTTGCGAGCTATTGTTTCCATTACTCATGCACAGAGGTGGAAGATGGTAACCAGGCTGTTACTGTACTAGCCTTTTGACTGCTTCTCCGATCTCCGTTGATGCTGGATCAATATCAATGTTAGAATAGTAAGAAGTCTTACAACACCAGATTAAAGTCCAACAGGTCTGTTTCAAATCACTAGCTTTCGGAGCACTGTTCCTTCCTCAGGGGAATGAAGAGGTAAGTTCCAGAAGTCAAAGATGTAAGACGATACTTTGAATGCGAGCATTTGCAGGTAATTAAGTCTTTACAGATCCAGCTATTGGGAGCCAAGAAAACATGAAGTCACCATGGTAACAAATTCCTTGCAAATGAATGAAGGGTCTCCAGCCTAAGGCTGCATAAATTAGGAGCTACTATATGGGGGGAAATGTAGTGGATGCTACTATAATGAACTATAATGAAGGGTTTTATTTGATTAAGATTTGCATTTAGAGCACATACTGTGAATTACTTGAGGTGCAGTGACTATTTAGTGACAAAATTGCAATTGTTTTTTCATATACCAAGATCCCAAACAATAATGAAGACTTCCAGTTTTTTTTAGTGTTTATGATCGGAGGTCATCTCAAGTGTTTTACAATCAATGAAATACTTTGATAATGATGTAGTTACTGTTTTGATGCAAACGCAAGGATCAATTAAGTTAGGGGCCTCTCGGACAGAAATCAAAATCTAAAAATAACCAGATCTTTCCAGCGTGAGGTGGTACAAGTTTAGAACTCTTCAGCAAATGGTAATTTATTCTAGCACTGATGTGGAGCTGTCGGCTTTGGACTGGGGTGAGCACAGCAAGAAGTCTTACAACACCAGGCTAAAGTCCAACAAGTCTGTTTCGAATCACTAGCTTTCGGAGCACTGCTCCTTCCTCAGGTGAAAGAGGTAGGTTCCAGAAACACACACACATAGACGAAGTCAAGAAGCGTTCTCCAAGGCAGCCTTCAGGACGCGCGACAACGCAGAATCGCCGAGCAGACTTATAGCCAAGTTCCGTACACACGAGTATGGCCTCATCCGGGACCTTGGATTCATGTTGCATTACATTCACCCCCCACCATCTGGTCTGGATTTGCGAAATCCTACCAACTGTCCAGGTTTGAGACAATTCACACCTCTTTAGCTGGGATTACCCCTCTTTGTTGACAGATTTAAAACTGTCCTCTCTCCCTTGCGGCCTCGCTTCCCACTCAGTCCCACTTCCTGCTGCCACTCACTTTCCAATTACTTGCTGTTTCTCTTCTCTCACTATGAGCTCATCTTTGATATTGCACTCAAATTTTACCAACGACCAAAGTCAGGCCTAAAATTCTTTATCTTCTGTCTCCCTCCCTTCTTAAAGAGGGGTGTTACATCCCAGTCCTTTGGGACCCTCCTTGACGAGTGTTTCCTGAAAGATCACTCAAAAGGTGAGGGGTTTGGGGGATGTGGAGTGTGGGGGAAGAGTGGAGCCTGCGAGAATGTTGGGCAGAATACGATGACTGAGAGAAGGAGGGAAGAGGGTGAATGGAGCAACAACAGGTGAGGGTGAATGGCGAGAGTGAGTGACAGGGGGGAATAGAGGTTCAATTTTGGCCTTGGGTGACTGTGGAATTTGCACTTTCTCCTCATATCTGTGTATTATTCCTCCCAGTTCAAAGATGTGCAGGTTAGGTGGATTGGTCATGCTAAATTGCCCCTTAGTGTCCAAAGGTTAGGTGGCGTTACTGGGTTATGGCGATACGGTGGGCTTAAGTAAGATGCTCTTTCCAAGGGCCGATGCAGACTGGATAGGCCGAATGGCCTCTTTCTGCACTGTAAATTCTATGATACTGTGATCACCACCAATGCCTCCACAATCTCCTCTGCTATATCCTTCAGAACCCTGGGGTGTCGTCCATCCGGTCTGGGTGATTTATCCACCGTCAGACTTTTCAGTTTCCCCAGAACCTTCTCCTTGGTGATGGCCATTACACTCACCTCTGCCCCCGACTCTCTTGAAGTTCTGGTATGCCACCGGTGTCTTGCACCATGAAGGCTAATGCAAAGCATCTGTTCCATTCCTCTGCCATTTCTTTGTTCCCCATTACTACTTTTCCACCCTATATTCCAGTGGTCCAATGTCCATTCTGCCTCTCTCTCACCTTTTATATAATTTTTTTTTTAAACTCTTGCCATCTTTTATATTACTAGCTATCTTGCACACACATATTTCATCATCTCCCCCTTATTTATTTTCTACCCCACATCCTGACTACTGCTCGGGGGCCTGTATGTAACTTCGATCAGGGTATTTTTTTTCCTTTACGATTTATCAAGTCTTCCCACACAGATTCTACGCCTTCCGACCCAATATTACTTCTTGCTATCAATTTAATAGTAATCCGACGTCTCCACCCCATCTGCCTGTCCTTTCGGACACACATCCTTGGATATTTGGACCCCAGCCCTGATCCCCTAGTAGCCACGTCTCTGTTGTGCCCACAACATCGTACGTGCCAATTTCAATCTGCAAAACCAGCTCATTTACCCTGTTTTGTATACTAGCGCATTTGGGTACAACCCCCTCAGTCCTGTGATGATTGTCATTTATGCTATTGCCCCTGTGCCAGTTAGCTCATGGCTCAAGGTAGTAATTCAGAGATTATAAACTTTTTGGTTCTGCATTTTGATTTTAGCCGCTAACTGCTCATATTCCTGAAGCAGAACCTCTATCCTTGTTCTACCCAAATCGTTAGTACCTATGTGGACTGTGACAACTGGATCCTTAGCCTCTCCCTCCAGCCCACATGACATATCATGAACCAGAGGACCAGGTTGGCAACGTAGCCTTCCGGAGTCTCGGGGTGGATGAGCAAACTGACCATAGCACAGGGAGCCGTTCAAGTAGGGGGAGAAAAAGAAATGTAGTCGTAATTAGGGATAGTATAGTTAGGCACATTGACACTGTTCTCTGTGACCAGGTTCGAGAATCTCGAAGATTGTGTTGCCTGCCTGGGGTTCAGGTTCGGGATATCTCATCTGGGCTGCAGAGGAACCTGGGAGTGGGGAGGAAAGATCCAATTGTCGTGGTTCACGTAGGTACCAATGACATGGGTAGAAAATGGACAGAGGTTCTGTTAAGGTTATGAACAGTGAGGAGCTAAATTAAAACGCAGAACCAAAAAGGTGGTAATCTGTGGAGCATCACCGGGGTCGTGAGCTAATTGACATAAGATAAATAAGATTAAGGATGTAAATGCGAGGGGCGGCACAGTGGTTAGCACTATGCCTCGTGGCGCCGAGGTCCCAGGTTCGATCCCGGCTCTGGGTCACTGTCCGTGTGGAGTTTGAACATTCTCCCTGTGTTTGTGTGGGTTTCACCCCCACAACCCAAAGATGTGCAGGATAGGTGGATTGGCCACGCTAAATTGCTCCTTAATTGGATCCTCTAAATTTATAAAAAGAAAAAAAAATGTAAATGCGTGGCTCAAAGATTGGTGTGGGAGGAATGCCTTTGAATTTATGGGACATTGGCAACAATACTGGGGAAGAGGGGACCTGTTCCAATGGGACTGTCTTCATCTGAATCATGCTGGGACCAGGGTTTTGGTGAATTGCATAACTAGGGCTGTGGAGAAGGTAGAAGTGCAGGTTAATGATGAGACTTTAGTTCGTTAAAAGAGCCGAGGGCTCAGGAGAGGTTAGTAAAGTTCCCAGATCACGTAATAGAACAGAGTACAGAAGGTGGCAGGAATCTAACTTCAGGCAGAGCAAAAAAGGTGATCAGTATGAGAAGGGAGGTGGTCAGTGCAGGACTGATGGTGTTGTACGTAAATACGCACAAGGTAAATGACCTTGTTGCGCACATTGAAATTGGCGGTACAATGTTGCGGGCATCAGAGACGTGGCTGAAGGGGGAATCAGGGGCTGGGATCTAAATATCCAAGGATATTTGTCCTATCGAAAGGACAGGCAGATGGGAGAGTGTGTGGGGTTGCATTGTTAGTAAGGAATGAAGTTAAATCGATAGCAAGAAGCGATTATAGAATCAGAAGGCATTGAATCTCTGTGGGTAGAGTTGAGGAATCACAAAGGTGAAAAAGACCTTGATGGGAGTTCTGTACAGGCCCCCGAGCAGTAGTCAGGAGGTGGGGCAGAAAATAAATCGTGATATAAGAAAGGCAATACTACAATAATCATGGGGAGACTTCCTTATGCAGGTGGACTGGAAAAATCAGGTAGGTAATGGATTCCAAGAAAAGGGATTTGTGGAATGTCTTAAGAGAAGTATTTTTGGAGCAGCTTGTAACTGAGCCTGCGAGGGAACCAGCAATTTTAGATTTGGTGACGTGTAATGAGGTAGACTTGATTAGGGAACTTATGGTGAAGGAACCCTTAGGGAGCAGTGACCACAATATAATTGAATTTATGCTGCAGTTTGAGAGGGAGAAGCTGGAATCGGATGTAACGGTATTACAATTTAAATAAGGGTAACTACAAAGACATTAGGGAGGAACTGCAGGGAAGACAGTGGAACAGCAATGGCAGGAATTTTTGTGGCTTATTCGAGAGGCACAACAGAAATTCATCCTGAGGAGGAGGAATCATGCTAAGGGGAGGACGAGGCATCCATGGCTGACGAGGGAAATCAAGGAAAGCATCGAAGAAAAAGCATTACAAGTGGTGAGGATGAGTGGGAAGCCAGAGATTAAAAGCAAGCAGAGGACAACTAAAAAAACAATGAAGGGGGGGGAGAAGATGAAATACGAGTGTAAGCTAGCTAGTAATATAAAAGAAAATGGGAGAAGTTTTTTTCAATATATAAAACGTAAGAGAGAGGCGAAAAGAGACATTGGACCACTCAAATGAGGCTGGAGAAGTAATAATAGGAAGCAAAGAAATGGCAGAGGAACTGTGCTTGTAATTTCATCACATGATCAAAATAAGTGACTTTGTTCCAACTAGGAACAAACATGAATACACAACACTTTCCTCCCCTTTACGTAAGAAACAGTATAATATTAACAATCCACATTTCAAATATGAACAATTGACAAGCATAACAGTCAATAAGTTCGATGTTTGAGAGAATTCCTCTGGCATCAGTTTTTTTGTGTTCACTGGGGTTTTTGGTTCAGTTTGGACGTTGTCTGTAGTTGTATCAACTGCACGTAGGATTGGGAACTTGACTCAGTCTGGAAATGTCCTCAACTGAGGTACTATCTTCCATAGTTTCCGGGACTGTCAAGTTCTCAGATATGTGCAAGTCTTCGCTTGGCAGTGTTTGTTGTCGACTCTTGGTTGACTGTTCCTGACAACCTTGTTCTAGCTGCTTAACGTTGGTCAGTGTGTTTTCTTCACACACCATTGACCCGCGGTTGAACAATGTAGGAGACCGGTCCATTCTGTGTCAAGGTAATGGTAGATATCCACTTCTTCCAAACTCTCACTTTGCAAAAACTGATTTGGCAGCTTTTTCAGACCTTTCATTTCTGAAGCTAGGAACTTTTCATTTGCAATGCTGAGTGTAGTATACCCCGGATAGATCTTGGCTGACGAAAGGTGAAGCTGGCGTTCTGTAGGTGTTGGAGTTCTCCGACTTCTCTCAAACTCTGTTTCCAGCCACTTTAGTTCTTGCCCCAGGCTGTCGATCTGTGTGTCGGTGTTCTGGTTTCAGCCGATACCTTGTGGACTTTTGTGCTCGAACTGAATTGTTGCACTTCTTTAGCTGCTCGTTCCAGTGAGATCGCGGCTTCAAAAGCCGCCTTTGGGTCCAAGTTGCTTTCTGTTAACAGCCTTTTCTGAATAGCATTGCTTCTGAGCCCATACGCTAACCTGTCTGTATTGGTGTCATTTGAAGCCTCTCCAAATTCACAGAATTCAGCTAATTTCTTTAAAGTAGCTACGAATTGTGATTGATTCACCACCTTGTTGATTACATTTATGGAACCTGAACCACTTGGCAATGATTCAAAGGTTTTGGTGAGAAATGACCCTGCAATATCTCCACAATCTTATAAGTTTTTGAACTTGTTTTTACTGGTTTCACTGGACTTCACAGGAGGTTTGAAGCTCCCCGCCCCAAATCATGCTCAGGAAGGTCACCAAAATTCTGTTCACCTCGTACAAAGTATTTGAATCTAGAACATAGAACATTACAGCGCAGTACAGGCCCTTCAGCCCTCGATGTTGCGCCGTCCTGTGAAACCCCTCAAGTCCCTCTACACTATTCCCTTATCGTCCATATGCCTATCCAATGATCATTTGAATGCGTTTAGTGTTGGCGAGTCCACTACTGTTGCAGGCAGGGCACTCCACGCCCTTACTACTCTCTGAGTAAAGAACTTACCTCTGACATCTGTCCTATATCTATCTATCGCCCCTCAATTTAAAGCTATGTCCCCTCGTGCTCGACATCACCATCCGAGGAAAAAGGCTCTCAATGTCCACCCTATCTAATCCTCTGATCATCTTGAAAATGAAAAAATGAAAATCGCTTATTGTCACGAGTAGGCTTCAATGAAGTTACTGTGAAAAGCCCCTAGTCGCCACATTCCAGCGCCTGTCCGGGGAGGCTGGTACGGGAATCGAACCGTGTTGCTGGCCTGCTTGGTCTGCTTTCAAAGCCAGCGATTTAGCCCAGTGAGCTAAAAAAGCCCCCTGTATGTCTCAATTAAGTCACCTCTTAACCTTCTTCTCTCTAACGAAAACAGCCTCAAGTCCTTCGGCCTTTCCTCATAAGATCTTCCCTCCATACCAGGCAACATCCTTGTAAATCTCCTCTGTACCCTTTCCAATGCTTCCACATCCTTCCTATAATGTGGCGACCAGAACTGCACGCAATACCCCAAATGCGGCCGCACCAGAGTTTTGTACAACTGCAACATGACCTCATGGTTCAGAAACTCAATTACTCTACCAATAAAAGCTAATACACCGTACGCCTTCTTAACAACCCTCTCCACCTGGGTGGCAACTTTTAGGGATCTATGGACATGGACACAGATCTCTCTGCTCGTCCACATTACCAAGAATCTTACCATTAGCCCAGTACTCTGTCTTTCTGTTATTCCTTCCAAAATGAATCGCCTCACACTTTTCGGCATTAAACTCCATTTGCCACCTGTCAGCCCAGCTCTGCAGCTTATCTATGTCCCTCTGTAACTTGTTGAGTTCCAACATTCCGTTTTTTAATCATACGGTCCCATGGTGCCAAAAACTGCTGCCATTTTACTATGGGAAGGCTTGCGTTAGTGCAAATATGCCATAAAAGTTTTTTTTCCAGCATTGCTTCGCTTTCCTTCCCTTTAAACCCGGTAACCCAGAGGTCAGCGTGTTCCTTTCTGAGTTTTGTAAGTGGTGTTGCAAAACTCCCCTAGCTCTAAACTTGTTGGGTATTTGTTACTTGCTGCTCACAGTAGAGGGAACACTGTTCCAGAACTTGGTGGGGAGAGCACATGACAAGCTTCTCTTGATGCTATTTTCACCAAAATCTTTGTTTAAACTTTTGTTTGCTTGGATAGTTGCTACTATTATTTGACACCCCTCCATTGTCTGCTTTGGTGTAGTGATGGTTATTTAGCTTCTTAATCCTTTTTGGATATCTGCTCACGGATCAACAGTTTTTAAAACATTTTCTTCCTCTCCGCGAGTCTTCAGTTTGGCTCCGACCTCCTCATCGCCAGTTTTTTGTGTGGGGTGTTTTTAAAGCAGACATTTTCAAACTCAGGGTCACGACATGTGGGCGAGACACAGGCTGGTGTTGGGAGGATTGCGGAGCGATCAGTCGCGGTGTCCCCGATTGTGGGAACAAGTGCCCACTGGCTGCGACTGGCTGTCAGAATACCGACTGTCTGCATGTGGGGCCCCTTTAGTTGAATATAACAGTGTGCAGGCCCCCCGGAGCCCACCGGGGCACACCGCCTCCTCTGGACGTCAGTGTGTTGTCCCAGGAGTAGATTTTTAAAATCCGATGGAATCGTCCCTTCCAGAATTGGTGGCAGAGAGCAGGTCATGTGCCCTGGCATGAAATTCCGAGAGACTTCTCCATTTTGTAGCTACCAGCAAGCAAGCAACAGCACTGTGTGGAGAGCTGAAGATGGATCGTTTTGGAATAAGGAAGAGACGCACACAGGCCAGGATCTCACAACTGAATTTGCTGGAGAGCGCTTTCGGGAGAGTCCACAGCTGAACAAAAGCATTGCTGGTGTGAGTTCCAAGACCTCTGATAAACAACACATAACAGAAATGTAACATTGAATGACAAAGCAAGTGAGATCGTGAGGACCAAGCAGGCTCACCTGTCGCATTAAAGATGAGTGAAAATGGTGGATTGAGATATTTGGGCGGCGTGAGCCCGAAGGATAGGCAGTTGGTGTAAATGAAAAAAGTTTGAAAAACACTTTTAAAGGATAGGCTTGCAGACCACTCGGTTAAAAACAAGAGCTTTATTGGAACGGTATTTTCTCAACAGGCTGCTACACTAGACTGTTAGCCCACCCAAACTGCCGATGATGTCATCAGTATGTCACGTGATTGAACTCTTAAACTGACCTTGTTCCAACTAGGAACAAACGTGAATACACAACATGGATGAATATTGAACTTGTGCTTTTAAATAACTGAATAAAATGTCACCTATTTACAGACAAAGTCCGACTAAATATTACTGCTTGCTTTTACTGTTGTTCACCTTTTAATACGTATTGGAGTTAATTTATTTGTGTAAAATGTTGTATGTTCTCGCGCACAACTGATGCAAATGAAAATGAATGCTTATAATTCGACATTGCTGTAACAATATTTCTGCCTTTCTGGTGCAGTTGGATTTGGATCTAACACTGTATTAAGAGTAGCGTGTTTGAAGAAGTGTTAATTTTTGTTTTAAAACAAAATTTTATTTTGCCACCATAATGTCATATGCACTGCAGTCATTCAACTAATTTCAAAGACCTTGGTTCTCCATGTCTTTTCACCACCTTCCTACTCACCTCCCAACAAAGTGTGAATGTAAGGAATTGTAACATACTATATTTGTGGCAGAAATGTTATTAACAACCCTGGCCAAATTATTAGGCCGGCATGCCTCTGGGTCACTTATAAAGACCGCCAGCTCTATTTTGACTCCCCGGAAGAGGCCTGGGCCTTTGTACAGGCAGAGAAGCTGGACTCGAGCTCAGGATTGAGGGGGGGTTGGATGCTGATGTATATTGTCCGGAGGCTCAGTTCTCCCTTGTACTTTTCTGTTGGTTTTTTTATGTCGGTTCCTTTCTTTCTGGTGGAACGCTGGGGAGATGTTTTGTAGGCCCATTGGGGCGCGCGCCTTTTTCTTTCCTGCGTTTTGGGTTAGGGGGCGGAGTTTAAGTTGGAAGCGCGGGCTTTTTCCCGCGCTGGAGTCAGAATGGGAGGGGCCTGTACCGGTGGGGGCTTACACCGGGCCGGGGAGGGGGGGTTAACCGGGTTGCTGCTGGAAGGGCCGTAGGGGAACAGATGGTGCTGGGGAGGGGGGTGGGTGGGGGCGGGGGGGGGGGGGGGGGGGGGGGGGGGGGGTCGTCGAGATGGGGATCTGCCACCATGGGGAACGAGCCGTGTGGCTTTTGCGGGCACATGGTAGGCCGAGGGAGAGTTATGGCTGACCGGCGGAGAGGGAGGGGGAAAATAGCCCCCCGATTCGACTGGTCACATGGAATGTGAGGGGGCTGAATGGGCCGGTTAAGCGGGCCCGGGTGGTTGCGCATTTGAAGGGGCTGGGGGCGGATGTGGCTATGCTCCAGGAAACGCACCTTAGGGTGGCGGATCAGGTAAGGCTGAGAAGGGGGTGGGTTGGGCAAGTGTTCCATTCGGGGTTGGATGCGAGGAACCGGGGGGGTGCCGATTTTGGTGGGGAACAGTGTGTCGTTTGTGGCGTCGAGTGTGGTAGCGGATAGCTGTGGCAGATACGTTATGGTGAGCGGTCGACTACAAGGGGAGCGGGTGGTGCTGGTTAATGTGTACGCCCCAAATTGGGACGATGCAGGCTTCATGCGGCGCATGCTGGGCTGGATTCCAGATCTTGAGGCAGGGACTTGATAATGGGAGGAGATTTTAATACAGTGGTGGACCCAGCACTGGATCGTTCTAGGTCCAGGACCGGTAAGAAGCCAGCGGCGGCCACAGTGCTGAGGGGGTTCATGGACCAGATGGGGGGGGTGGACCCTTGGAGGTTTATGAGGCCGGGGGGGTAGGGAGTTCTCGTTCTTCTCCCATGTCCATAAGGCTTACTCCCGGATTTACTTTTTTGTCCTCAGCAGGGCGCTGATTTCAATTATTTTTTTCCAATTAAGCATGGCCAATCCACCTAGCCTGCACATTTTTGGGTGTGGGGGCGAAACCCACGCAAACACGGGGAGAATGTGCAAACTCCACACGGACAGTGACCCAGAGTCAGGATCGAACCTGGGACCTCAGCGTCGTGAGGCAGCAGGGCTAACCCACTGCGCCACTGTGCTGCCCTGGTGATAGCCATATCTGACCACGCTCCGCATTGGGTGGACCTGGAACTGAGGGAGGGGAAGGACCAACGCCCGCTGTGGAGGTTAGAGGTGGGGCTGCTGTCGGACGAGGAGGTATGTGGGCGGGTCCAGAGGTGTATAGTGGGGTATTTGGAAACTAATGACAATGGGAGGTGCAGGTGAGGGGGTGGTCTGGGAGGCGCTGAAGGCGGTGGTTGGGGGGGGGGGGGGGGGGGGGGGGGGACTGATTTCTATTAGGGCACACAGGGAGAGGGGGAGAAAAGGGAGAGGGAGAGGCTGGTGGAAGAAATGGTAAGGGTGGACAGGAGGTACGCGGAGGTCCCGGAAGAAGAGCTTTTGAGGAAGCTTTTGAGACTTTGTAGTCTCCAAGCGGAGTTCGATATATTGACCATCAGGAAAGCGGAGGCGCAGTGGAGGAGGGTTTAAGGGGCGGTATACGAGTACGGGGAGAAGGCAAGTCGGATGCTGGCCCACCAGCTCCGGAAGCGGGAGGCGGCAAGGGAGATAGGGGGAGTTAGGGACGGAGGAGGGAATCTGGTGCGGAGTGCAAGGGGCATTAACGGAGTGTTCAGGACCTTCTATGAGGAGTTATACCGGTCAGTGCTCCCTGGGGAGGAGGGTGGGATGGACCGCTTTTTGGACAAGCTGGAGTTCCCGAGAGTAGGGGAGGAGCGGACGGAGGGTCTGGGGGTGCCAGTCGAGCTGGAGGAGCTGGCCAATGCGATGGGAAGTATGCAGTCAGGGAAGGCACCGGGGCCTGATGGGTTCCCTGTGGAATTTTATAAGAGGTTTTCAGACCTGTTGGGCCCGCTGTTAGTGAGGACCTTGAATGAGGCAAGGGAGGGGGGGCCATGCCCCCGACCATGTCCAGGGCATTAATTTCATTGATTTTGAAGCGAGATAAGGACCCCCTCTGGTGTGGGTCTTACAGGCCGATCTCACTCCTCAATGTGGACGCGAAACTGTTGGCCAAGATACTGGCCAGAAGGGTGGAGGAGGTGGTCCCGCAGGTTATTCACGAGGATCAAACGGGCTTTGTGAAGGGGAGGCAGTTGAACATCAATGTGCAGCAGCTTCTCAACGTCATAATGATGCCGGCGGTGGACGGAGAGGCAGAGATAGTGGCATCGATGGATGCGGAGAAAGCCTTTGACAGGGTGGAGTGGAGCTACCTGTGGGAAGTATTGAGGAGGTTTGGGTTTGGTGAGGGATTTATTAGGTGGGTGAGACTGTAGTGTAGTGCTCCGGTGGCGATCGTGGTGACGAACGGGAGGGGGTCGGAGGACTTTCGGTTGTACCGGGGGACGAGGCAGGGGTGCCCCTTGTCTCCCCTGCTCTTCGCGTTGGTGTTCGAGCCCCTGGCCAGGACCAGGAGAAAGAGATAGGGGGGCTCCCGCTGAAAAGGGCAGAGAGGAGCTTCAGATATCTGGGGTTCCAGATAGCCAGGAGCTAGGGGGCCCTGCATAGGTTAAACTTTACAAGGCTGGTGGAGCAGATGGAGGAGGAGTTCAGGAGGTGGGATGTGTTGCCACTCTCCCTAGCGGGCAGGGTCCAGTCGGTTAAGATGACGGTGCTCCCGAGGTTTTCTGTTCCTCTTCCAGTGTTTACCCATCATGATCCCGAAGGCTTTCTTTAGGAGGGTCAGCAGCAGTATTACGGGGCTTGTGTCGGCGCAGACGACCCCGAGGGTGAGGAGGGTATTTCTGGAACGAGGTAGGGAAGTGGGTGGATTGGCGCTGCCCAACCTGTGTGGGTATTACTAGGCTGCGAATGTGGCAATGATTCGGAGGTGGGTGATGGAGGGGGAGAGAGCCACATGGAAGAGGATGGAGGCGGCGTCCTGTGTGGGCACGAGCTTAGAGGCGCTGGTGACGGCGCCATTGCCGCTCCCCCCGGCAAGGTACTCTACGAGTCCGGTAGTGGAGGAGTTGGAGGGAAAGTGGGGTCTCCCCCCAGGGAATACCTTCAGGTATATGCAGTTTAGAGCGTTTGTTAGGCGGCAGGTGGCGGAGTTTCCGCTATTGCCGCCAAGGGGGGTTCAGGATAGGGTGCTCTCGGGGACGTGGTCGGCGAGGGCAGGATCTCGGCAATTTATCAGGTGATGCAGGAGGAGGCGGCCTCGGTGGAAGAGCTGAAAGCGAAGTGGGAGGAGGAGCTGGGAGAGGAGATAGATGAGGGGACGGGGCGGACGCCCTAGGAAGGGTGAATTCCTCCTCCTCTTGCGCACGGCAGGGACAGGTGTGGCAGATGTTCAGGGAGCCCAGCGAATCACACCCACATGTTTTGGGCGTGTCCCGCGTTGGAGGGCTTTTGGAAAGGGTGGCGGGGACCTTGTCAAAGGTGGTTGGCTCCAGGGTGGAACCGGGCTGGGGGCTCACTATTTTTGGGGTAGCATCGGAGCCGGGAGTGCAGGAGGCGAAAGAGGCCGGCATTCTGGCCTTTGTGTCCCTAGTAGCCCGGCGCAGGATTCTTTTACAGTGGAGGGACGCGAAGCCCCGAGCCCGAAACCTTGGATCAGTGACGTGGCTGGGTTCATTAAACTGGAGAGGGTCAAGTTTGCCCTGAGGGGGTTGGTGCAGGGGTTCTTCCTAGCGGAGTGTTAGAGGGTGGTTAACTTTCAGCAGCAACCCTATTTCTTTTTCTTGTTAATTTATTGTTTTTGTATTTGGAGGGGGGGTTACTGTTTTTCTTTGTTGATAAAATTTGTTGTTGAAAATTTGAATAAGAATTATTTTTTTAAAAAAGAAATAGGAGTAGATCAGACAGCTCGTTGAGCTTGTTCCGCTGTTCAATATAATGGCTGAGCTTCACCCTCAACATCCACTTTCCTACCCACTCCCCACATCCCTGGGATTCCCTGAGACCCCAAAAATCTGTGTACCCTAGCCTTAATGATATTCACTTCAGGGTAGACAGTTTCAAATATACATAACACTTGAGTAAAAAACAAAAATCCTCTTAGCTCAATCCTAAATGATTGGCTTCTTATCCTGAGACTGTGTTCCTGTGCTCTAGATTCTCCAGCCAGGGGAAACACCCTCCACTTTACCTTATCAAGCCTCTTCAGAGTACTGCATGGTTCAATGAGATCACCCTTCTCTTTCTTGTAAACTCCAGAGAATATAGGCCTGACTTACCCAGCCTCACATAATCGCAAACCCTCTAATTCCAGAGACTAATCTAATGAACCTTCACTGTACCGACTCCAATTCATCCGTCCTTAAGTTTGGGACCAAAAATGCACACGGTTTCTGACGTATCGTCTCAAAAGTCTTGACAATTGTAGCATGGACTCAATCCCCTTAAGGCAAATGGCATGTTGGCCTTCATTGCAAATAACTTGCTGCGCTGCCTGAATGTGAACGGTGTTCCTTTTACAAGTGCACTCAAGTCCCTCTGTTCATCAACATTCACAATGTTCACTCCTTTTTGTCAATCTGCTTTTCTAGTCTTACAACAAACTTAATCATAGTGGTAGCCTACCAGCACACTTGTCTGTTTCACAAAGAAAGCTTTTCAAGACAAATAAGAACATCCAGTACCTATAGAACCATCTATCAGCACAAGTCAGTGACTGCATAGATGAGAAACAAATTGGTCTAGAGAGAAACTGCACACAAAGAAACAGTCTAAATATATACCATTAGGCTACCATTCTACTGATCTTACCAGTGCATGTTCTGTTTCAAAGTGTTCCTCCATCTCAGATTTAGGGAAGGGCTCTTGACAATACCGGCAAAGATCAATGTTTCTTCTACAGTGGATTTCATGAATGGTGAAGTTAGTTGCAGGAATGTCACGTTTGCTGAAGGTGAACCAGAGAACATACTAATTAGAAAGCTAGCAATTAGAAAGACAGCATCTGCTCCTCCTGCATACTTAAATTGGAAGGTGAAGGCACACAACTTTCAACAAAGCAGTAAGGCTATTTTAGAAATAATAAACCCATCCCAAATGATGTAATTGACAAAGACACCATTCATTTTAATTCAAAGAAATAGAGTGCAGATGATCCTATGTTTGACTTCCTCTTAGCCAAAATAAGAACTTGGATACTATTTGCTTCAGCCTATCCTCTCAGATAGTAGAGCATAAACAGCAAATAGTCCAATCTACTGTAAAGTATCCACATGCTGTTGTCAAGGAACAGGCACCTTGCAACGCCTACCTGCAAGTCAAAGTGGTCATTCTGCATATGACCCCATAGTTCTCCATCATAGTGGTCATTCTGCATATGACCCCCATGGTTACTCCATCACAGATCATTACAACCCAGTTCAACTCTGTGCTTATGCAGATTTTTTTCAAACAGGGATTGCTCGATAGCAACAGATCCCAGCCAGGTGTGATTATTCCAATTGTGTGCAAAGAACAGAAAACTATATTCAATTTCGACACCACCTGGTGGTGAAACATCCTGTCTTGGTTCATAAATGAAGGTACCAGAGGGCAGCACAGCCACAAAACTATGTCCAACACAAGAGACTGACAGAGGGAAAATTTGCAAAGAGAAACAAAACACTGTCTTCGTTAGGATGCAACAATGCACCGATATTCTATGATTCACCTGAGGAAGGGGCAGTGCTCCGAAAGCTAGTGTTTGAAACAAACATGTTGGACTTTAACCTGGTGTTGTAAAACTTCTTACTGTGCTCAACCCAGTCCAACACCGGCATCTCCACATCACCGATATTCTATGACCTGTCTTTTAAAATTCCCCTTTTTGCTGCTCCTTTGTTCTGTAAACCTCAAGTGACTTTCAGTTGCTAAATAAAGGAGTCACTGCTGCATAGCCGAATGTTCACTAACCCAGCCAATCTAACTGTTCCACACGTGTTGTTAACACCCAACCTGAATCTGCAGCAAATCCAAGTGAAATGGGACATCATTTTACTTTCATTTCAATTAAAGGTTCACAAGTCCAGAGACTTTGTTTGAAAATTCTATCCACCAGACCCCTATGGACTTACAAGATAAATTAGTATTTTAAAAGGGGAACCCCATATGGAATAGCTCAAATAGGCTACAAAACATTTCTAGTTTCAAACAGTTACAACACCATAGTTAAGAAAGGAGAAAAAAACTAACTAGATTAGATTTCAATCAAATTGTTATAAATAAATTTAGAGTACCCAATTCTTTTTTTCCCCCCCAATTAAGGGGCAATTTAGTGTGACAAGTTCACCTACACTGCACATTATTTTGGGCTGTGGGGGTGAGACCCACACAGAGACAGGGAGAATGTGTAAACTCCATATGGACAGTGACCCGATGCCGGGATCGAACCCGGGCCCTTGGCGCCATGAGGCAGCAGTGCTGCCCTTGATTTCAATCAACTTTTAACAGAACTGAAAATTATATGAGCAAAAGAGATTCCAGTGGTAAGCGACCATCCATGATGGTTCTGGTATAGGAAAATGCTCTCAATTTAACGTATCCCATATTTTCTAAATACCGACATATGGTTAATCCCGACAAGGGTTTCCCTACTCTTGTAATGCCAACTGTAACTATTTTATTAACATTTAATTTTGATTTAATTTTTATTATGTAGAAATTTTGTTTCATAACTAAATCAAAGGGCAGCATGGTGGTGCAGTGGTTAGCACTGCTGCCAATGGTGCCGAGGACCTGGGATCAATCCCGGTCCCTTGTCCGCGTGGAGTTTGCACATTCTCCCCGTGTCTGCGTGGGTTTCACCCCCACAATCTAAAGTTTAGGTTAGGTGGATGGGCCACACTAAATTGCCCCTTAATTGGGAAAAAAAATAATTGGGTACTCTAATTTATTTTTAAAATATATAATTAAATCAAGAGCAAACAAATAATTTAACAAATAAGGAATGCTAGAGAGAATTTAAAATAATCAAGGGAGGGGAGGGCACAGGGAGACTATTTACATTCAGGCAACCTCTGCAGCTTGGGAAGGCAGGCTAAAGCCCGCATCCAATTTTCTGTGAAAACCACATGGATTTACGTAAAACAAAATGTGGAGGAATGTTTTAAACAAGAAAAAAACCCATTAAACATGAAAAAATATGATACAATACGCTTTTACTTCCCCCCCCCCCCGAATTACACAGGTTTTAGGATTAACACTGGATGTGGTCAAATACACGCACTCCACTCTGAACCTAAATTAGCGTCTGTGGATTTCTCATAATCCTCCCAGATGATTATCAGAGTTTCTAAACTCCACTCCCAAAAACACACTTTCGTCTTCTCTCGTAATTATGCTTTCGCTTAGTAGCTTATTCCAAAATCCAGGCCAGCTTTTCCAAATAACACATTTAAAACAAAGCTTGCGCTCCACTCCAGAATTTTACACTACCCCATTTTAGGTTTTCTTTGCCTTAACTGTATTTACACAACTGAAATCCAGCCACCAATTTCCATAGTTAAACCTGCGTTCCACAGTCTGTAGTAAAAACTGAAAATCGGTTCAGATATCTTTCTGACATCTCAGCCCTCTTCTCAGCTCTGTCTTTACTGAACAGTTCTCTGTTCTAGTGCCTTTAACCTCCAACTTCTTGGAAACCTCTCTTCATTTCTCAAGTTTCCTTAACTAGCTACTCTTCACATGTCTGCACTGGTTTTCTTAACTATTATTCAATGGTATGGCTTTTCTTCTAGCAAAGCTGAGTTTTATGTTCCCTCTCTAGCCTTCTAAACCAATTGCGTCTCAGAGCTGTGAAAGGTGCCTTCTCTCTCGCTATCTATTTTCAAGTGCAATCAAGTTAGCTAACTAAAACTTAAAAGTTTCTGTATTTTACAAAGGACGAGCTGTGAAGCAATGTCCATTGGCCTCTTTATCCTCCATACAGAGCGTCACGGTGGCACAGTAGTTAGCACTGCTGCCTACGGCGCTGAGGAGCTGGGTTCTATTCCGACCCCGGGTCACTGTCCGTGTGAAGTTTGCGCATTCTCCCAGTGTCTGCGTGGGTTTCACCCCCACAACCCAAAGATGTGCAGGGTAGGTGGATTGACCACACTAAATTGTCCCTTAATTGAACAAAAAAGAATTGGGTACTCTAAATTTATAAAGAAAAACAAAATTATCTTCAACATTGTAGCCCTCATTAAGCATAATAGAAACACAATTGAAACTTAACTAACACATACAAACACCTACCATCATGAATCGAACTGTAGGTTTTACCCTTCCAGGCACAGAAATATTAAATTAAACATATCCATAACCATACCTTATTTCTAATGTTTACCAATACAAATATTTGTATTGCATTACATTAATTTGTATTACAAGGCAGCACGGTAGCATTGTGGATAGCATAATTGCTTCACAGCTCCAGGATCCTAGGTTCGATTCCGGCTTGGGTCACTGTCTGTGCGGAGTCTGCACATCCTCCCCGTGTGTGCGTGTGTTTCCTCCGGGTGATCCGCTTTCCTCCCACAGTCCAAAGATGCACAGGTTAGGTGGATTGGCCACGATAAATTGCCCATAGTGTCCAAAAAATTGTCTTTAGTCTCCAAAATTGCCCTTAGTGTTGGGTGAGGTTATTGGGTTATGGAGATAGGGAGGAGGTGTTGACCTTGGGTAGGGTGCTCTTTCCAAGAGCCATTGCAGACTCGATGGGCTGAATGGCCTCCTTCTGCACTGTAAATTCTATGGTAACTTTAAAAAAATATATAAATCCCTTAAAACTACCTTTGTTTTCCTAACACAATTTCATAATTTTTTCTGTTGATCTTTTTTTTTTCTATCTTGTTAAGTTGAGCATTGAAGTTGGGTGGGAGGGGTTGCCAAAGCTCGATAAATGCTGATAATTAATCTGGGGCATTTACACAAACTTCCACTTTAACTGGATAATCTTAAATACCCATTGGTCTCAGCAACAACCAAAGTTGTTCTTTTCTTTCTCGAATGAGGTCAGCCACATTAATAGAAACATTATAAACTAGGAGCAGGAGTAGACCTTTTGAGCCTGCGCCACCATTCAGTATGATCAGGGCTAACCCTCCATCTAATGCCATATTCCTGCTTTCTCCCCATATCTCTTGATGCCATTAAATCAATAAAAACCTTTTTCCTGAATACATTTAGTACCTTGACCTCCACAACCTTGTGGTAGAGAATTCCACAGCTTCAATCCGCTCAGTGAAGAAATTGTTCCTCTTTCCAGTCCTAAATGGTCTACCTCTTATCCTGAAGCTGGGTCCTCTGGTTCTAGATTCCAAAATCCTTTCTGCACCTTGTCCAGCCCAGTTAGAATTTTATACATTTCAATCAGATCTCCTCTTATCCTTCCAAATTTCAGCAAATACAGGCCCAGTTGAATCAATCTCTCCGCATAAGACAGTCCTGCCAACCTACGTATCAGCTTAGTGAGCCTCCACTGCGTTCTATTACAAGCATATTCTTTCTTAGGGAGGGAGGCCAAAACTCCATGCAGTACTCCAGGTGTGGTCTGAACATACAGTGCAGAAGACCATTCGGCCCATCGAGTCTGCACCAATCCACTTAAGCCCTCACTGCCACCCTATCTCCGTAACCCAATAACCCCTCATAACCTTTTGGACACGAAGGGCAATTTATCATGGCCAATCCACCTAACCTGCACGTCTTTGAGAGTCACTGAGAATTGCTTTTACCTCATCTCAGAGATTTTCATAGAATTTACAGTGCAGAAGGAGGCCATTCGGCCCATAGTTTCTCCACCGGCCCTTGGAAAGAGCATGCTGCTTAAGCCCACACCTCCACCCGTAACCCCTCCTAACTTTTTTGGACACTAAGGGTAATTTAGCATGGCCAATCCACCTAACCTGCATATCTTTGGACTGTGGGAGGAAACCGGAGCACCCGGAGGAAACCCACGCAGACACGGGGAGAACGTGCAGACTCTGCACAGAGGGGAATCGAACCTGGGACCCTGGCGCTGTGAAGCAACAGTGCTAATCACTTGTGCTACTGTGCTGCCCAGGGTCTCACCAAGACCCTGTAACTGTAGTAAGACATTTCCACTTCTGAACTCAAATCCTCTTGCAATGAAGGCCAATATACATGGAAGATAGGAGCAGCAGGACTTTTGGCTCTTCAAGCCTGCTTCGCCATTTATCACATCCAACTCAATAGCCTAATCCTGCTTTCTCCCCATAGTCTTTGATCCCATTCTCCCCAAGTGCTATATCTAGCCCCCTCTTGATTATATTCAATGTTTTAGCATCAACTACTTCCTGTGGTAATGAATTCCACAGGCTCACCACTCTTTGGGCGAAATGGTTCTGTCCGAAATGGTTTACCCCAAATCCTCAGACTGTGATCCCTGGTTCTGGACACACCCATCATTGATAACATCGTCCCTACCATTTACCTTTTCTGATTGCTTGCTGCACCTGCCTCTCCACTTTCATTGAGTAGTGTACAAGGACACCCTTGTACATCCCTTTTGTACATCCACACTTTTCAATATATCACCATTTAAATAATACTCTTCCTTCCTGATTTTCACACCATATTGTAACTTCACATTTAACCACATTGCATTGCATCTGCCATGTGTTTGCCCACTCACTCAACTTGTCTAAATCACCTTGAAGCCACCTTGCATCCTCCTCATAATTCCACCCAGTTTTGTGTCATCAGCAAACTAGTAATGGAGAAGTGATAAAAATAAGAGATCACCCAAAACATTCCAAAGAACTCAAACCCCCACCAGGTTTCATTATTAATGATAATAAATATCTTCTGATGAACATATATTCAGAAGCATCAATTGGTCCCATTCTTTGTGCAAGCATCTTCCTTTTGCAGAAGCTTGCCCTCAATGCCTTGTCTCCGAGTGTATGACAGCAGAACCTGTCGTAATCACACTCTTTGTGATCCGAAGTGACTGCGACATTTGCGTGAATATTTCTTCATTATTTCCTGAGGAGGGTGGTCTTACCACTGAATATGGCACAATTTGATTTGAATGATTACGCTGCTTTATTCCACAGTAAAATTAACATATAGAGCAATCAATAGCTCTGATAGTTTTTTTTTTATAAATTTAGTGTACCCAATCATTTTTCCAATTAAGGGGCAATTTAGCGTGGCCAATCCACCTAGCTTGCACGTTTTTGGGTTGTGGGGGCGAAACCCACGCAGACACGGGGAGAACGTGCAAACTCCACACGGACAGTGACCCAGAGCCGGGATCGAACCTGGGACCTCGGCGCCGTGAGGCGGTTGTGCTAACCACTAGGCCACCGTGCTGCCCTAATAGCTCCGATAGTTAATCCCAGCTTCATGAAATGTTTTGAAAATATTCAGTGGAGTGGCAGCACAGTGATGTAGTCGTTAGCACTGCTGCCTACAACGGTGACGACCCGGGTTCGATCCCGGCCCACTGTCGTGTTAATCCCAGCTTCATGAAATGTTTTGAAAATATTCAGTGGAACGGCAGCACAGTGACGTAGTGGTTAGCACTGCTGCCTACAGTGGTAAGGACCCGGGTTCGATCCCGGCCCACTGTCTGCGTGGATTTTACACATTCTCCCCGTGTCTGCATGGGTTTGACCCCCACAACCCAAAGGATGTGCAAATTAGGTTGATTGACCATTTTAAACTGCCCCTTATTTGGAAAAAAAAAAAATTGGGTACTTTAAATTTATTTTTAAAAAAGATTCAGTGGACTAATTTAAACAGAATAACTCCTACACTTTGTCCTTTAGCTCAAGTGAAAATTTCTTCATTTTGCAGCTTCCATCTTTTCAACTTTTTTTTTGCCGCATTTCACCACTTCCACAACTCTTCTTTTCATGGGGTTTTATGGAAACACGTCCACTCCACCATTCCTTTGGATGCCTCCATGGTCTGTGTTGACTAGCTTATTGCCTGACGTCCAGTGCTGCTTGCACCACAATTTCAGTTCACACCGAGAAGCCAAAAGTCATCACCTCCCCGCTATAAACTCAGGACCAATTTTATCCCCTGCTCAATCACGAGAAACATAGGAGCAACAGGAGGCCATTTGGTCGTACGACATTATGGGGACTAACTACAGAACAACTTGCATTTAATTTTTTTTTTACAAATTTAGAGTACCCTATTATTATTTTTTTCCAATTTTAGCATGGCCAATTCACCTAACTTGCACACCTTTGGGTTGTGGGGATGAAACCCACACAGATATGGGGAGAATGTGCAAACTCCACACGGATTCAAACCCAGGTCTTCAGCACCACAGTCCCAGTGCTAACCGCTGCGCACATGCAGCCGCACAACTTGCATTTATAAAGAATGAACATGCATTTTTTGTGGGACAATGGTCAGTACTTAAATAACCTCATGAATGGTTCGATACCAATTGCTCGAGAAACATTCCCATTTACAAAAAAAGTATATCAGGTCTTCTGCCTTATGCCCTTACATAGAAATGGAGCACGAGTAGGTCATTTTGCCCTTCCAGCCTGCTCCACCATTCAATAAGATCATGGCTGACCTGGTTGTTGTCGCAATTCCACCTTCCTGTCTGCCCCCCCCCCCCCCCCCATTACCCTCGACTCCCTTGTCTATCAAAAGTCTATCTAATTCAGCCTTGAATAAATTAAAAGACCCAGCCTCCATTACTTTCTGGGAAGAGAATCCCATACACTAACGCCCCAGAGAAAAAAAAATTCTGCTCATCTCTATCCTATTCTTAAACTATATTGAGTTCTAGTTCCCCACAAGATGAAATAACCTCTCAACATCCACCCACTTAAGATCTTATATGTTTCAATAAGATCACCTCTCAACTCCAATGGGTGTAGACCTAACCAACTTCC
The DNA here is from genome assembly GCF_902713615.1 of Scyliorhinus canicula. Classification (NCBI taxonomy): domain Eukaryota; kingdom Metazoa; phylum Chordata; class Chondrichthyes; order Carcharhiniformes; family Scyliorhinidae; genus Scyliorhinus; species Scyliorhinus canicula. Next base: position 24,096,712 of record NC_052146.1, on the reverse strand, counting down.
CTTCATCCAGGAATTAATCAAGTGAACCTTCTCTGAATGGCTTCCAAGCAATTATAACTTTTTCAAATTAGGAGACCACAACTATCCATGATACTCCAGGTGTTGTCTCAGAAGGCCCTATGCAGCTGCAGTAAAAAATGTCTTAAATATCTAATCCAACTCTGAGTTGCCTTCGGTTGGCATGACTAAGTCCTAAATTATTCCACAGGCTTCACCTAGAAACCAAGCTTGTAAACATAAGCATAAAAAAACTGCTTTTAAAGACATATTTCAGCAATTTGTTGAAGTAATAATGTCGAAGCTAGTGCCTTACCAGTTGGCACAGAGCCGAGTTTCCTCAACCTGATCTTCAGACATCTTTGCTCCTTTTCAAAACCTGCAAAACAAAACAGAACTTATTGAGTACTTTAAAAAGGTTTAGCTGCTAGGAAAGATCTGGGAAATTGCGAATTTTCCAACAAAAATAAAGCACACTGGTAAAAACAATTCAAGTCAATATCAAATGAATAGAGGGCAGAGTAAATGACTGTTCTTTTAGATCAGGCTTTGATTTCTTTAGCTCGCCCTTCACCTCTAGCACTATTTCCCAATCAAAGGACTGGCCCAGTCTTCCAACAATTTACATCTTAAGCCAGAGTTTAGGAAGCAACAGGTGAGGTTGACCCACCTTCACAGTGGGAAAATACCCAAGTTTTATTCATTATTTCCACTGACTAGGAAGTGACACCTTAAAGACTTGAACAGCTAGACTGAATAATGCATTTTAATTGCTCAATTATTTCACTCTTGGGGTGTCTCTACTACACAATCTCCCCTAGCAATTCAGGCTGGACTTCTTTTCCAAAGATAACACATCACTACTTCTAAGAAATAAATGAAAGCAGCGTCCTTGTTCTGATTTACTCCTACAGCTGGTGCCTTGGTGCCACTCGTTCCCTCCTCAAGTGCAGGAGATATAAAAACTTACAAGATAACAACAGGTACAAGTCTACCCCCATCAATCATGTGGCAAGCATCTTATTTCAACAAGCAACATGCCAAAGTCACCCAAACAAACTACCAAATGCAACAAGTGTCAAGTTTATTTAAAAACTCAGGATCCAGGCTTAAGTGTATGCAGAAACTCACAAAAGGTCGAATTTCTGTTTATCCGAAATGCCTTCACATGACAAGCAGCCAACTGCAGAATTTTCAGCTGGGGTCAACAATTCTACCAAACCAGCAGCTGGCTCTGGGTAGCAGCTGGTTACTTAAAAACGTTCGTACAGCTACTCTTCCAGCTAGCTGCAACTATGTTTGCTCGTCATTGACTACCACCCAATTACCTATATTACAGTAACAAAACATCGACATTAGTCACTTCTCACCAAAGAAACACTGGTGGAGCAGCTTCACCACAGTAACAATGTTATCATCTCCAAGTAATAAAAATGAGCTCAATTTACATAATCAGAAGTTCTACTTTCAGTTTCCTTTTCCTGGAAATTCAGGGCTGAGCACTCAGCGGGACTATCTGGCTTAATTCCAGGCAGACTGATCACACCCCTAAGCCCACAAATTTCCAAAAGTATCAAAAAGAACAAATACAAGCCATCCACTTTAATAATATTTAAAGCACTACCAAGAGCCAGGATTTCAGGGTTGTCAATATTTAAAAGGACTCACTCAATAAAGGATTGCGTTTAGCACACACGGTTTACAGTTTCGTATTACTCTATGCAAGTTTTCAAGGGAATAATTTTGCTATAGGATCTCGTTAATCCTGTGTGCAATAACACTTAGTTATCTAATTAAGGAAAAGCTTCTTCCATCTGAAAATGTTTATCAGTTCAAAAGGAACCACGAGACCGAAAAATGTTTCCACTCATTTTGCAACAGTGTCTTTGATAATCCAAGTTAAATATTATTATATCATTCATTGCACTTACCTCATGAAAGAAGTTAATTTTTTTTTTTTTAAAGTTTTTTTTTACATTTAGATTACCCAATTATTTTTTCCAATCAAGGGGCAATTTAGTGTGGCCAATCCACCTACTCTGCACATTTTTGGGTTGTGGGAGTGAAACCCACGCAGACACGGGGAGAATGTGCAAACTCCACACGGACAGTGACCCAGAGCCGGGATCGAACCTGGGACCTCAGCGCCGTGAGGCGGTTGTGCTAACCACTAGGCCACCATGCTGCCCATGAAAGAAGTTAATGGCCACATGCAGAGGAAAAGGGATGTCGCTGGTATAATGGATTTCACCTTACAGGCCCTTCACCTCCCATGGAGGAAGCCCTAATTATACATTGCTGTTCTGATGCAGGGTGAAGGACTCCCTAACGCAGGTGAATGCATTACACAAAACTGAACCATAGAAGCCATGTAGATCCCTTTTCATCTCAGGTTTGTGCTAAATTTGATATGGCAGGGAGGCACTGGAGTAAAAGGTTGTTCAATAAAACAAGTGAGCCAAATTTTCTTTTGTCTTTTCATTAAAGATGCTAGGGTGAAGTCGATTAAGCAAGAGTGCACCAATACATTGACCAAATGGGCTCACACACAAGCACGGTTAAGGTGCCACTGTCTGTAAAATAATTCATCATGAGGAATCATCACAGAATATCATCCTCAATATTCTTCTTCTCAATCAATGCTGCAAGTGCTGATTCATTTTGATGCATGGGGGGTTCTGCATAAAACAACAGAAACTAGGAGCAGAAACTATAAACTAGGAACAAGAGAAGTCATTCAGCCTTTTGTTTGATCCTGCTCCGCGATTCAATATGATCCTGAATGATCCTTTATCTCAAAACCATATTCCTTTCTCCTCATATTTTTGGATTCCGTCAAAATCTAAAAACAAAAATCTTTCTTGAATACATTCAGTGACTTTGCCTCCACAACCTTCCGAATTCCACAGGTTCACTAACTATTCTTTACGTGAAGAAATCTTTTCTCATTTCAGCCCTAAATGGTCTACCCCATATCCTGAGACTGGGTCCCCTAGTTCTAGATTACCCAACCAGGGAAAACATCCTCCCTGCATCTAGCTTAATAATAATCTGTATTAGTGTCACAAGTAGGCTTCCATTAACACTTATGAAACTACTGTGAAAATCCCCTATTTGCACACTCCGGCACCTTCTCGGGCACACTGGGGGAGAATTCAGAGAATGTCCAATTCACCTAACAGCACGTCTTTGGGACTTGTGGGAGGAAACCAGAACACCCAGAGGAAGCCAACGCAGTCACGGGGAGAGCGAGCAGACTCCGCACAGTCACCCAAGCCGGAATCAAACCCGGCCCCTGACGCTGTGAAGTAAGTGCCAACTCCAGCCTGGTTAGAATTTTAGACATTCAATCAGATTGCCTCTTAGTCTACAAAATTACAATGAATACAGGCTTAGTCAAACTAAACTCTCCTCATAGGACAGTCCCGCCAACCTCGGTATCAGCCTAGTGAACCTCCACTGCACTTATGGGAAGCATATCCTTTCTTAGGTAGGGAGCACAAACTGTACGCAACACTCCAGATGTGGTCTGACCAAGGCCCTGTATAACTGCAGTAAAAAAAAGTTCTGAACTCAAATCCTCTTGCAATGAAAGGCCAATGTCATTTACCTTTTTGATTGCTTGCTCCACCTGCCTCTCCACTTCCATTTACTGGTTTACAGGGACATCCAGATCCCTTTGTATATCCACACTTCCCAATATATCACCATTCAAATAATACTATAATAATAATAATTACTGTTTTGGATTGGATTTGTTTATTGTCACTCGTACGGAGGTACAGTAAAAAGTATTGTTCTCTGTACAGTTGAAATAGATTATTCTGTACATGAAAAGAAAATACACAGGGCAAACATAAAATATACAATGTACATACATAAACACAGGCATATGATGAAGCAAGCAGGAGTGTGCTGTGGTACTACTCAGTAGAGAAGGTGTGAAGAGATCAGTTCAGTCCATAAGAGACTCCATTCAGGAGTCTGGTAACAGCAGGGAAGATGTTTTTGAACCTGTTAGTGTGTATAAAAGTGCTCAGACTTTCGTATCGCCTGCCCGATGGAAGAAGTTGGAAGAGAGAATAACCCTGGTGGGAGTGATCTTTGAATATGCTGCCCGTTTTCCTGAGGCAGCGGGAGGTGTAGACAGAGTCAGGAGGTGGGCTCACATGATGGACTGGGCTGTGTTCATGACTCTTTGTAATTTCTTACGGTCTTGCAAGCATGCACAAGATGGTTCCGGAGCATAGCGACGCTCTGCGAGCTCTCCCTAACAAATCTTGTTTTTACTCATGTTACAATTGTTCTAATCCTCTAAAATTTAATTCTAAGACTAACATTATTACTAACTTCTGTCTTTTATCTTTTCTTGCAGGCTTGCATATCCTCCGAGGCCCATGGAGACCTTATGACCCGACCCGCCTGACCTCCACGACCTAGAAGGGGATGGGCCCAAACTGGAAGTGAAGCCCCGACGTGACCCGGTCTAACACCCGACGCCAGCTGCTGGAGCTCCCGAACCAGCCAGAGAACACTCACAAACAGATTCAAAAACAGCTTCTTCCCCGCCATTATCAGACCCCCAAAGAACCCTCTTATGGACTGACCTCATTAACACTACATCCTGTATGCTTCACCCGATGCCAGTGTTATGAAGTTACATTGTGCACCTTGTGTTGCCCTATTAAGTATTTTCTTTTATTTCCTTACATGTACTTAATGATCTGTTGAGCTGCTCGCAGAAAATTCACTGTACCTTGGTACACTTAACAATGAATAAAATCCAAATCTTGGGCCGAGCAGTTGCCATACCAGGCTGTGATGCAGCCAGATAGGATGCTTTCTATGGTGCATCTGTAAAAGTTGGAAAGAGTCAGTGTGGACATGCCAAATTTCCTGAGAAAGTATAGGCACTGTTGTGCTTTCTTGGTCGTAGCATCAATGTGGGTTCACCAGAACAGATTGTTGGTGACGTGCACACCTAGGAATATTAAGCTGTCAACCATCTCCACCTCGGCCCAGTTGATGCAGACAGGGGTGTGTACTTTGCTTTCTGAAGTTAATGACCGGCTTTTTAGTTTTGCTGACATTGAGGAAGAGTTTGTTGTCGTTACACGACTCCACAAGGTTCTCCATCTCCGTCCTGTATTCTGACTCATTATTCAAGACCCTGCCCACTACAGTCACGTCACCAACAACTTGTAGATGGAGTTGGGAGTCAAATTTTGCCACGCAGTCATGTGTGTATAGAGAGTATAGTAGGGGGCTAAGTACACAGCCTTCCAGGGCCAGATATTGAGGACTGTCATGGGGGAGGTGTTGTTCTTTAGCCTTACTGATTATGGTCTATGGGTCAGAAACTTGAGGATCCAGTTGCAGAGTGAGGAGCCAAGTCCTAGGTTTTGGAGCTTTTGATATGAGCTTGGCTGGGATTGTGGTGTTGAAGGCAGAACTATAGTCAATGAATAGGAGTCCTTGTTGTTGAGATGCTCCAGGGATGAGGGTAGGGCCAGGGAGAAGGAGTCTGTTGTGGACCTGTTCTGGAGGAATGCGAACTGTAGTGGATCCAGGCATTCTGAGAGCACGGAGCTGATATGACCAACCTCTCGAAGCACTTCATTACAATCGATGTCAAGGCCACCAGATGATAATCGTTGAGGCACGCTACCTGGTTCTTCTTTGGCACCGGTATGATGGTGGTCCTCTTGAGGCAGGTGGGGACCCAGAACAGAGTAGGGAGAAGTTGAAGATGTTCCCGAACACATCTACAAGCTGATCCGCGCAGGGGATCAGAGTGCACAACCAGGGACCCAGTCGGGACCCGTTGCCTTCCGAGGGTCCACTTTCAAGAAGGTCGATTTGTCTTCGGAAGCTGTGACGGTGGATATTGCAGTGGCCGGGGCTGCTGGAGCAGTTGACAGTGGTTTGATGGCTTCCTGCTCGAACAGAGCATAGAATGCATTAAGTTCATCAGGGAGGGGTGCGCTGCTGCCGGAGATTCTATTCTGCTTCACTTTGTAGCCCATTATGTTGTTTAAGCCTTGCCACAACCCACGAGCGTCTGTGATTCTTGCTTGATCTGATATTGTCAATGGTATGATGGTGGTCTTCTTGAAGCAGAACGGAGTAGGGAGAAGTTGAAGATGTTCCTGAACACATCTGCCAGCTGGTCCACGCAAGATCCAAGTCTCTTGGCATCCCTGCTGAATTTCCAGAGGTCGTACCTGGATTTCTTGTATAGATCAGGGTCGCCTGACTTGCAACGTCTCAGAACTGGCCTCCAGTAGGGAGTCAATCTTGCGATTAAGCCATGGTTTCCGGATGGGGAGCATATTTACTATTTTCTTTAGCATGCAGCCTTTTCCCCCACCATGGTATAGAACTTCACATTTAACTACATTGTACTGCATCTCCCACATGTTTGCCCACTCAGTCAACTTGTCTAAATCACTTTAAATCCTCTTTGCAGCCTCCTAAGCCTGCCCAATTTTGTGTCGCCAGCAAACTTGGAAATGTTACATTTAGTTCCCTCGTCCAAATCTTATTTAGTTTTTAAATTTAGAATACCCAATTTTGTTTCCCATTTAAGGGACAATTTAGCATGGCCAATCCACCTAACCTGCACTTTTTTTTGGGTTGTGGGGGAGAAACCCACACAAACACGTGGAGTATGTGCAAACTCCACATGGAGTGACCCAGGGCCAGGATTCGAACCTGGGACCTCAGTGCCATAGGCAGCAGTGCTAACCACTGTGCCACATGCCACCCTTGCCCAACTTAAATATGCTACTGTATCAACACCAATTCAAAGATCCAAGCAAATGTTCAGACAGAGAAAACTGGCTACATACAGAGATAAAATTGGGATTCAGAAAGGCGTATTCCCTACATGTTTTATAGTAGAAAAAAATCTAAATGGAAGAAACCAGAGAACAGTGACTGCCTCCCTGTTTAAGGGATTCTTCCCAAAGTCCATTGTTTCCAAAACAGGAAGCATTTACAGTTATAGCTGTGATATTATGTACACGCTGCTTGAAACCCATTCCTTCAAATCCACATTGCAAATATACTTCCTTTCTGTAGTTGCTGAAACGGGAGCCATGCAAATATCTGTGGGGGTCCAAACACTTCATAGACCTATTGTTCTTCCGAATAGGAGCATGGAATTTTCACAAAAGTACACAGTTTCTAATTAACTGTCAGAGAATTGTAACCTAAAGAGAGTCCACATTCAACAGTAACTTTCAAAATGAAATTGTATAAACAAATGAAAATGAAAAAAAACTAAAAACTCAAGATTTAGGGAGGAAGAAGTCTGGTGTAGTCGTCAAAAGAGTCCATATATACTCGTTTTAGAGGGGTAACAGTGGTGCAGTGGTTAGCACTGTTTCTTTACAGCACCAAGCACCCGGGCTTGATCCCAGCCCTGGGTCACTGTCCATACTAAATTGCCTCTTAGTTGGGGACGAAAAAGAATAGGATACTCTTTTTTTTTAAAGTTTTTTTTAAATGTCCTTTTAGGCTGGTACTGTTCTATATTCTATCTCCACATCATATTCTGTAATAGTAAGCAGCCAAAATAGAGGCCATATAAAAATGATGGGGAGAGTTGTTTCACATATGGACGTTTTGAAATGGATCTGGGGAAAGAGTCCTTCAGGCAGTCAAAAAAAAATATGACGTAAAACAGTTGCCGAGTCAAAATCCAACGTGTCCCAAGTAAAAAGGCGACATAACCAAGCAGCACAGCTGTGAGTTGCAGGAGCAATTTTGACACTGCACATCGCGCACACTTTCACCCGGCCAAAGTCAGGACAAAACTGGTGCACTTTAAACCTGAACCATTAACTGAATAATTGGAAGTGCCAAGGCGTGATCAGGTTGCCATTCCTGCCCTGATATTTCTCCACCAATTACGTCATCTGAAGCATCCCAATAATGGATCCCTTCTGACGTCACGGGTGGAACCATTCATTCGACAACAGGGAAGTCGCAGCTTTCAAAGAGAAAAAAAGAATCAAACATACGGTTCTCGAACCTGCACATTAAAAACTTTAAAATATGCGTAAATTATTCGATTTTGTGAAGGGGCGGCGGTGGGGAATCGGAGTTTGAACGTTCTCATTTACAAGGGCAGTAGTCACAGTAACTCCTCTCACAAAAAGGTTTATTTTATTTATGTCGGGCATTGGCGATTCGGTTTGAAATAAAATGGACTCTCATTATTTACATACGGATTTCGGTAAACAAGGCAGTTGTTTCCTCCTCTTGGCGTCGTCGCCCCTCACTCACTGCACCTCGGCCGAACAAGCTCCTCAGGGGAGGGGGGGGGGTGTGGGTGCGGAGAGGAGACGGGAGAAAAGGATCCACACAAGGCCGGGGAAGCCCACTCAATTCGACGCCATCGTTTCGCCGAGCGGCCGTCCTGTCGACAACATTCCTCTCAGTGATGGGACGCCGGCTCTTGGCTGTTCATTCGCCTCAGCAACAACGCGGCCGCGGGCACCGCCGGAAGTCCCGCCCACCTTCGGAGGGCAATTGGTTGCTTCGCGCGTCCATCACGGTGACGCAGGGGCACTCCGCCCCGCCCATCCCCTCGTTCCGCCCCGCCCATCCCCTCGTTCCGCCCCGCCCATCCCCTCGTTCCGCCCCGCCCATCCCCTCGGACCGCCCCTCCTTCCCCTGGCCCGACGACATTGACAAGGACGCTCGCAAGGTCAAGATGGTACCGCATCCGACTGCGTACACCCGATTCGACACTGGCCGCTCAAGGTTGGGAGGTCAAGATGCTGCGGTTGTCGCACACAAAATAAAAATACAAAATGTTGAAAAGCGATGTGAGAGAATACCTCCTCCCACATATCCACAGCGAGTGGTTAGCGTGTGGAATACACTGCCTGGGAATGTGGTGGAGGCAGGTTCTATCGGGGAATTGTTGATAATCTGCAGGAGAAGGCAGGCGAGCGGCGCTCAGTGGAGTTCTCATTCGGAGAGCTGGTGCACTCACGATGGGCCAAATGGCCTCCTGCACTGTAATAGTTCGGTAAAATTTTCAACAGGTGTGGAAAGAGAAACAGAATTAAAGTTTCAGGTTGTTGACGTTCCATCAGAGACGCAATAACGTCTCGTCAGCCTTTATTGATATTAAAGCAGACAATGAAAACTGTAAAAGATATAGTCTCAATAATAAACAGCCAATCTGCCCTCAGCCATCACACTTCCCTTTACTTTCTGATTTGGATTGTTGCCCCATCTTTCCCAAGTTTACCCTGGCCCCCATTTTACCATTCTGAGCAACAACTTGCATTTATATAACACCTTTAATGTAATAAAACATCTCAAGGCTCATCCCAGGTGCATTTTAAAGCAGGTTTGAGTCTGTGGCACATAAGGCACCAGGGCAAATGACTCAATAGATTGTCAAAAGAGATAGGTTTCAAAGTGCAAACTGCATCTCGGTTGGGGGAGAGAATTGGAAAGATGGAAAGGTTTAGGAAGAGAATTCCAAAACTTATGTCTTTGGACTTGAGCAGCAGTAGCACTGTTCCTCTAGTTCCAGCAATCCTGTTGGATCACTCACAATGTTGTTATTCATTTTTGAACCATATTTGAACCAACAGCATGCTGTTCCAACACGGAGAACATCACAGTCCAGTTCCTTCAGTCCCCAATTTTCACCTCCATACATATGTAACCCTTCATTTTCCATTCTCAAGATATCAGGAAACTCAATCCATCAAAGTAAAATATCCTGGAGGATATTGATGGCTTTGCCAACTGTGCTTCAGTGGGCTCTTACCTCTGAGTCAGAAGGTCATGAGTTCAAGTTCCATTCTAGTATCTGAGCACAAAAGTCAAAGCTGACACTTCAGTACTGAAGGAGAGTGCTGCACGACTTGACCCAATATCTTCAGACCATGTCATCAAGGGACAGTACTTGAAGAGGAAGAGGGAGCCAAGGATAGATGCTTTGGTATTTTCAAACATAATGGTGCCAGACAGGAAGAGAAGCCATTGCTGGACTTGCTTTGGCAATGGCTGGAGAGGTAAGAGTAAAGCAAGGGGCATGGGAACCTGGATTGTAGTTTTGGGGTACAGGAGATTGAGAGTATAGAGGTCAGGAGCACAGATTTGACTTCGCAGGAGGGTGCCAGTGTTCAGGTAGGTGGTTTGAAGTGTGTCTACTTCAATGCCAGGAGTATACGAAATAAGGTAGGGGAACTGGCAGCATGGGTTGGTACCTGGGACTTCGATGTTGTGGCCATTTCAGAGACATGGATAGAGCAGGGACAGGAATGGTTGTTGCAGGTTCCGGGGTTTAGGTGTTTTAGTAAGCTCAGAGAAGGGGGCAAAAGAGGGGGAGGTGTGGCGCTGCTAGTCAAGGACAGTATTACGGTGGCGGAAAGGATGCTAGATGGGGACTCTTCTTCCGAGGTAGTATGGGCTGAGGTTAGAAACAGGAAAGGAGAGGTCACCCTGTTGGGAGTTTTCTATAGGCCACCTAATAATTCTAGGGATGTAGAGGAAAGGATGGCGAAGATAATTCTGGAAATGAGCGAAAATAACAGGGTAGTTGTTATGGGAGACTTTAACTTTCCAAATATTGACTGGAAAAGATATAGTTCGAGTACATTAGATGGGTCGTTCTTTGTACAATGTGTGCAGGAGGGTTTCCTGACACAATATGTTGACAGGCCAACAAGAGGCGAGGCCACATTGGGTTTGGTTTTGGGTAATGAACCAGGCCAGGTGTTAGATCTGGAGGTAGGTGAGCACTTTGGAGACAGTGACCACAATTCGGTGACCTTCACGTTAGTGATGGAAAGGGATAAGTACACCCCGCAGGGCAAGAGTTATAGCTGGGGGAAGGGCAATTATGATGCCATTAGACATGACTTAGGATGTGTAGGTTGGAGAAGTAGACTGCAAGGGTTGGGCACACTGGATATGTGGAGCTTGTTCAAGGAACAGCTATTGCGTGTTCTTGATAAGTACGTACCAGTCAGGCAGGAAGGAAGGGGTCGAGCGAGGGAACCGTGGTTTACCAAAGAAGTGGAATCTCTTGTTAAGAGGAAAAAGGAGGCCTATGTGAAGATGAGGCGTGAAGTTTCAGTTGGGGCGCTTGATAGTTACAAGGAAGCGAGGAAGGATCTAAAGAGAGAGCTAAGACGAGCAAGGAGGGGACATGAGAAGTCTTTGGCAGGTAGGATCAAGGAAACCCCAAAAGCTTTCTATAGGTATGTCAGGAATAAAATAATGACTAGGGTAAGAGTAGGGCCAGTCAAGGACAGTGGTGGGAAGTTGTGTGTGGAGGCTGAGGAGATAAGCGAGATACTAAATGAATACTTTTTGTCAGTATTCACTCAGGAAAAAGATAATGTTGTGGAGGAGAATGCTGAGACCCAGGCTATTAGAATAGATGGCATTGAGGTGCGTAAGGAAGAAGTGTTGGCAATTCTGGACAAGGTGAAAATAGATAAGTCCCCGGGGCCTGATGGGATTTATCCTAGGATTCTCTGGGAAGCCAGGGAAGAGATTGTTGAGCCTTTGGCTTTGATTTTTATGTCATCATTGGCTACAGGAATAGTGCCAGAGGACTGGAGGATAGCAAATGTGGTCCCTTTGTTCAAGAAGGGGAGTAGAGATAACCCCGGTAACTATAGGCCGGAAAGCCTCACGTCTGTTGTGGGTAAAGTCTTGGAGAGGATTATAAGAGATACGATTTATAATCATCTAGATAGGAATAATATGATTAGGGACAGTAAAGCGTTTGATAAGGTTCCCCACGGTCGGCTAGTGCAGAAAATACGGAGGCTGGGGATTGATGGTGATTTAGAGATGTGGATCAGAAATTGGCTAGTTGAAAGAAGACAGAGGGTGGCGGTTGATGGGAAATGTTAAGAATGGAGTTCAGTTATGAGTGGCGTACCACAAGGATCTGTTCTGGGGCCGTTGCTGTTTGTCATTTTTATAAATGACCTAGAGGAGGGCGCAGAAGGTTGGGTGAGTAAATTTGCAGACGACACTAAAGTCGGTGGAGTTGTAGACAGTGCGGAAGGATGTTGCAGGTTACAGAGGGACATAGATAAGCTGCAGAGCTGGGCTGAGAGGTGGCAAATTGAGTTTAATGTGGAGAAGTGTGAGGTGATTCACTTTGGAAAGAATAACAGGAATGCGGAATATTTGGCTAATGGTAAAATTCTTGGTAGTGTGGATGAGCAGAGAGATCTCGGTGTCCATGTACATAGATCCCTGAAAGTTGCCACCCAGGTTGATAGGGTTGTGAAGAAGGCCTATGGTGTGTTGGCCTTTATTGGTAGAGGGATTGAGTTCCGGAGCCATGAGGTCATGTTGCAGCTGTACAAAACTCTGGTACGGCCGCATTTGGAGTATTGCGTACAGTTCTGGTCGCCTCATTATAGGAAGGACATGGAAGCTTTGGAACGGGTGCAGAGGAGATTTACCAGTATGTTGCCTGGTATGGAGGGAAAATCTTATGAGGAAAGGCTGATGGACTTGAGGTGACAACAGTGAGGTTGGTAAATCCCGCTGGCAGGCCACCTCTGCCGCCAAAAAGCACACAGTGGGTTGGTCAGTAAATCCCACCCACAGTAATTCTGAAGGTAACGAATAGGAGGTGCCTTTACTGTGCCTGAAATTGGTCACAGTCACAGGAAATATGTGTGCCTGAAACTACTGATGTGATTTTTCACAACCTCTCCCTGTTGTTACCACTTTTTAATCACTCCTTTCCACTTTACAACAGATTGTGTCATGGAAACATAGAAAGTAGGAGCAAGAGGAGGCCAATCAGCCCTTTGAGCCTGCTCTGGCATCTATTATAATGCCTGATCATCTAACTCAGTAACCTGTTCCCACTTTCTGCGCATATCCTCTGATTCCATTATTCCGAAGAGGTTTACCAAACTCCTTGAAAACATACACTGTTTTGACCTCAACTACTTTCTGTGGTAGCGAATTCCACAGGCCGACCACTCTCTGGGGGAAGAAACTTCTCCTCATCTCAGTCCTAAATGGTTTACTCCATATCCTCGGACTGTGACCCCTGATTCCAGACTCCATCACCATCAGGAACATCCTTTCTGCATCTACCCTGTCTGGTCCTGTTTGAATTTTATAGGTTTAAATGAGATCCCTTCTCATTCTTCTAAACTCCAGCGAATATAATCCAAACCGACTTGATCTCTCCTCCTACGCAAGTCCTGCCGGCCCAGGAATCAGTCTGGTAAACCTTCGCTGCACTCATTCCATAGCAAGAACATTGTTCCTCAGATAAGGAGACCAAAACTGCCCACGATATTCCAGGTTTGGTCTCACCAAGGCCCAGCATAGCTGCTCCTGTACTTGAATCCTCTTGCTATGAAGGCCAACATACCATTTGCTTTCTTCACCGCCTGCTGCACCTGAATGCTTACTTTCAGCGATTGGTATACAAGGACAGCCAGGTCTTGTTGCACATTCCCTTCTCTCAATCTATAGCCATTCAGATGATAATCTGCCTTCCTGTTTTTGCTACAAAAGTGGATAACCTCACATTTACTGTATCTGCCATGCATTTGCCCATTCACTCAACTTGTCCAAGTCAAACTGAAACATCTCTGCATCCTCCTCACAGCTCATCCTTCTGCCTAGCTTTGTGTCATCTGCAAATTTGGATATATTACATTTAGTTCCCTCATCTAAATCATTAATAAACATTGTGAATAGCTGGGGTTCTCGGACTGATCCCTGCAGGTCACTGTCTGCCACTTGGAAAAGGACCTGTTTATTCCTACACTTTGTCTTCTATCTACCAATCAGTTTTCCATCCATCTTAATGCACTACCCCCAATCCCGTGCACTTTAATTTTGCACGCTAATCTCTTCTGAGAGACCTTGTCGAAAGCCTTCTGAAAGCCAAATAAACCACATCCACTGCCTCCTCCTTGCTAACTCTACCAGCTACATCCATGAAGAACCCCAGTTAATTTGTCAAGCATGATTTCCCTTTCATAAATCCATGCTGTCTTTGTCCGATCCTGCCACTGTTACCCAAGAGCTCTGCAAAAGAACCTTTTAGAATTGATTTTTCCCACTACTGATGTCAGGCTGACTGGTCTATAATTCACTGAATTCTCTCTCCCTCCCTTTTTAAATAGTGGGGTTACATTAGCTACCTTCTAATCTGTAGGAACTGTTCCAGAGTCCATAGAATCTTAGAAGATGACCACCAATTCATCCACTATTTCTTTTTTTTTATTTAGAGTATCCAATTATTATTTTTTCCAATTAAAGGGCAATTTAGTGTGATCAAGCCACCTACCCTGCACATCTTTGAGTTGTGAGGGTGAAACCTACGCAGACATGGGGAGAATGTGCAAACTCCACACGGATAGTGACCCAGGGCCAGGATTCAAACCCGGGTCCTCAGCATCGCTGTCCCAGTGCTATCCACTGCGCCACATACCACCCCATCCTTAAGTTTCTGCGATGTAGGCTGTCATGCCCTGGGGATTTATGGCCTTCAATTCCATCAATTTCCCTAACACCATTTCCCCACTATTACAGATTTCCTTCAGTTCTTCCCTCTCACTAAACCCTATGTTCCCCAACATTTCTGGTACGTTTTTTTGTAACTTCCTTTGTGAATACAGATCCAAGGTATGCATTTAGTTGGTCAGCCATTTCTTTGTTCCCCATTATAAATTCTGTTGTTTCTGATTATAAAGGACCTACATTTGTCTTCACTAATTCTTTTCTCTTCACATCCTTCAGAAGATTTTAGTCAGTTTTTATGTTCCCTGTGTGGTAGTCACCACTGTTGTATTATATTGTGTATACTGCACTGCATACGAGGGCATTACGGTAAGGCTCCTGTACTACAGGTATGGGGGGTAGATCCCAGCCTGCTGGCTCTGCCCAGTAAGCAGAGTATAAATGTGTGTGCTCTCCGAACTGCAGCCATTTCGGCCTCGGCTGTAGGAGGCCACACATCTCTGTTACTCTCTACTCTCGTCTCATCGTAATTGATAGTGCATCAATTTATTACACAGAGATTTTAAAACGATAGATCTCCGCATCAAGCCTGATCGCCTGCAGCTGCACCCTCAAGCAGACAATGGCAAGTCAGCCTTCGCACATTGGCTAGCTTGCTTCGAGGCATACATCGGATCTGCGACAGAACCACCCTCAGAGACACAGAAGCTCCAGATCCTCTACACGCGCCTGAGCTCGGACATCTTCCCCCTCATCTGGGACGCACCGACATACGTTGAGGCCATGGCGCATCTCAAGGAGAACTACACTCAGCAGACCAACAAGATCTACACAAGGCACCTCCTTGTCACGCGGCATCAACTCCCCGGTGAGTCTGTGGAGGATTTCTGGCATGCCCCCAAGTCCTAGTGAGAGACTGCGTTTGTCAGGCCGTCTCGGCCTCGGATGAGTAGGCCTCCATCCGCCAGCGACTCTTAGAAGGGGCGACCCTCGACCTCGCGGTGACCAAGAAACTAGCATTCTCGCTCACGGTCGCCTCGCGCAATATTCAAGCACATGCCCCCGACCGCGCGGCCCACCCCTCCTGGACATCGTGGACCCTGCCAGCGAATGCCCTACTGTGCACCCCGTCAGCGACCGCCCTCAGCCATCCCCATGCCTGCGCTGTGCAGCAACCAAACAACCCCAGGGGACCCAAGTGCTACTGCTGCGGACAGTCAAAGCACCCCCGACAACGCTGCCCGGCACGGAGCACGCTCTGCAAGGCCTGCGGTAAGAAAGGACATTTTGCTGCTGTGTGCCAGGCCCGCTCGGTCGCCGCCATTGCCCCTGCGCCGCCCATGTGCGACCCCCGGGCGCCGCCATCTTCCTATTCGCAGACCATATGCGGCCCGTGGGCGCCACCATATTGCTCTCCTCACAACACATGCGGCCCGTGGGTGCAGCCATCTTGCCCGCTTCAGGACACGTGCGGCCCGTGGGCGCCGCCATCTTGCCCGCTCCAGGACACGTGTGGTCCGTGGGATCCCCGCTTGTCGCCCTGCTCATCGGACACCTCATCAGGCTGCTCATCGCCTGCAACCGCCGCTGACCAACCACGCCTGGCCTCCATTACGATTGACCAGACACGACCGCACAACCTCGCGACCGCATCGACGATGGTGAAATCGATGGGCACAAGGTTTCCTGCCTTCCCGAGAGCTTTATCCACCCCAACACAGTAAGGCGCTGCTCCCTCACGGTCCACCCCACCAACCAGAGAATCTCCCTGGCCTCCGGCTTCCATTCCGTGCCATCCTCACCATCCAGGGTGTAGAATTCAGCGGCTTTTGGCTCGGCGTCCTACCCAACCTCTGCGCAGCCCTGCTACTCGACCTGGACTTCCAGTACAACCTGCAGAGCCTAACCTTGAAATTTGGTGAGCCCCTACCACCCCTTACTGTTTGCGGCCTCACGACCCTTAAAGTCGACCCACCTTCCCTATTTGCGAACCTCACCCCGGATTACAAACCCGTCGCCACCAGGAGCAGACGGTACAGCGCCCAGGACAGGACCTTCATCAGGTCTGAGGTCCAGCGGCTGCTACAGGAAGGTATTATTGAGGCCACCAACAGCCCCTGGACAGCCCAAGTGGTAGTGGTAAAAACCGGAGAGAAACACAGGATGGTCGTTGACTACAGTCAGACCATCAATCGGTACACGCAGCTCGATGTGTACCCTCTCCCACGCATATCTGATATGGTCAATCAGATTGCCCAGTACCAGGTCTTCTCGATAGTAGATCTGAAATCTGCCTACCACCCGCTCCCCATTCGTAAGGCAGACCGCCCATACACCGCATTCGAAGCGGACGGCCGCCTTTACCATTTCCTTAGGGTTCCCTTCAGCGTCACTAACCGGGTCTCAGTCTTCCAACTGGGGAGATGGACTGAATGGTTGACAGACATGGACTGCGGGCCACCTTCCCGTACTTGGATAATGTCACCATCTGCGGCCATGACCAGCAGGACCACGACGCTAACCTTTCCAAATTTCTCCACACCGCCAAACTCCTTAACCTAACCTCTAACAAGGAGAAGTGTGTTTTCAGCACGGACTGATTAACCATCCTCGGCTATGTGGTCCAGAACAAAGTTCTGGGGACCGACCCCGATCGCATGCGCCCCCTCATTGAACTCCCCCTCCCCCACTGCCCCAAGGCCCTCAAACGATGACTGGGTTTCTTTTCGTACTACGCCCAGTGGGTCCCAAAATATGTGGACAAGGCCCGCCCACTCATTCAATCCACCGTTTTCCCACTGACGGCCAAGGCTCACCAGGCCTTCAACCGTATCAAGGCCGACATAACCAAGGCCGCGATGCATGCGGTCGATGAGACGCTCCCCTTTCAAGTCGAGAGTGATGCATCAGACGTCACTCTGGCCGCCACCCTCAACCAGGCAGGCAGACCCGTGGCATTCTTTTCCCGCACCTTCGAACAGCACGGTAGCACAGTGGTTAGCACAATTGCTTCACAGCTCCAGGGTCCCAGGTTCGATTCCCGGTGTGGTCACTGTCTGTGCGGATTTTGCACATTCTCCCCATGTCTGCGTGGGTTTCCTCCAGGTGCTCCGGTTTCCTCCCACAGTCCAAAGATTTGCAGGTTAGGTGGATTGGCCACGATAAATTGCCCTTAGTGTCCAAAATTGCCCTTAGTGTTGGGTGGGGTTACTGGGTTATGGGGATAGGGTGGAGGTTTGGGTAGGGTGCTCTTTCCAAGAGCCGGTGCAGACTCGATGGGCCGAATGGCCTCCTTCTGCACTGTAAATTCTATGAAATTCTATGATCCATGCCTCTGAAATTCAGCACTCCTCCGTCGAAAAGGAGGCCCAGGCCATCGTAGAAGCTGTGTGACATTGGAGGCATTACCTGGCCGGCAGAAGATTCACTCTCCTCACTGACCAACGGTCGGTTTCCTTCATGTTTAACAGCACACAGCGGGGTAAGATCAAAAACGAT
Organism: Scyliorhinus canicula; assembly: GCF_902713615.1. NCBI lineage: Eukaryota > Metazoa > Chordata > Chondrichthyes > Carcharhiniformes > Scyliorhinidae > Scyliorhinus > Scyliorhinus canicula. Next base: position 24,078,721 of record NC_052146.1, on the reverse strand, counting down.
AAAATCTTGAGGTGGAGGATCGAACTCTCCACCTACAACTACGAGATTTTGTATCGCCCCGGTAAGCTCAACGAACCCCCTGATGCCCTAACCCGAGGTACATGTGCCAGCGCACAAGTGGACCGACACCGCACCCTGCACGACAATCTCTGTCACCCAGGGGTCACCCGCTTTTATCACTTCATAAAGGCCCGCAATCTGCCCTACTCCGTCGAGGAAGTCAGGGCTATCACCAGAGACTGCCAGGTCTGTGCGGAGTGCAAGCTGCACTTCTACCAGCCGGACCGTGCACGCCTGGTGAAGGCCTCCCGCCCCTTTGAACGCCTCAGCGTGCACTTCAAAGGGCCCCTCCCCTCCACCGACCGTAACACATATTTCCTCAATGTGGTCGACGAGTATTCGCGGTTCCCCTTCGCCATCCCATGCCCCGACATGACGTCTGCCACCGTCATCAAAGCCCTTAACACCATCTTCGCTCTGTTCGGTATCCCCGCGTACATCCACAGCGACCGGGGATCCTCATTCATGCGCGATGAGCTGCGCCAGTACCTGCTCAACAGGGGCATTGCCTCGAACAGGACGACCAGCTACAACCCCAGGGGAAACGGGCAGGTGGAGTGGGAGAATGGGACGGTCTGGAAGGCCATCCAGCAGGCCCTACGGTCCAGAAATCTCCCAGCCTCCCACAGGCAGGAGGTCCTCCCTGACGCCCTTCACTGCGACTAATGAAACCCCCCATGAACATCTCTTTGCCTTCCCTAGGAAGTCCACCTCCAGGGTTTCACTCCCAACATAGCTGGCTGCTCCAGGACCCGTTCTCCTCCGTAAACACGTGTGGCTACACAAGGTGGACTCATTGGTTGAGAGGGTACAGCTACTCCACGTGAAACCGCATTACGCCTCCGTAGCGTACCCCGACGGTCGCCAAGACACAGTGTCCCTCAGGGACCTGGCACCAGCTGGGTTCCCACACACCCCCCCTCTGCCAGCTGGGTCCCCACAAACACCCCCCCCACCCCCACCCCGGCACCACCCTCCCTTCCCCCGGCGCATCCCGCCACAGCCCCCGCTCCAGGATGATCCGGGGATGAAGAGGATGTCAACAAGCTCCCGGAGTCACCGACGACCGAGCCGACGCCTGACTCGCCACCAACACTGCGGCGCTCTCAACGTCGAATCAAGGCGCCCGATCGCCTGAATTTGTAACCTCCTCTGAAATTTTAATGACAATCTGTATGTAAATAGTTTTCCACCACCCCTGCTGGACTCATTTATAACAGGAGGTGAATGTGGTCGTCACCACTGTTGTATTATATTGTATATACTGCACTGCATACGAGGGTATTACGGTAAAGCCCCTGTACTACAGGTACGGGGGTAGATCCCTGCCTGCTGGCTCCGCCCAGTAGGCGGAGTATAAATGTGTGGGCTCTCCGAACTGCAGCCATTTCGGCAGCAGCTGTAGGAGGCCACACATCTCTGTGTAATAAAGCCTCGATTACTCTCTACTCTCGTCTCGTCATAATTGATAGTGCATCATCCTGCAAGCTTACTCTTGTATTCTCCTTCTTAATCAATCCCTTTGTTCTCCTTTGCTGAATTCTAAACTGCTCCCAATCCTCAGATGTGCTTTGTTTCCTGGCCAATTCGTATGTCTCTTCCTTGAGCCTAATACTATCTCTAATTTCCTTTGTAAGCCATGGTTTGGCCACCTTTCCGGTTTATTTTTACGTCTGAAAGGAATGAACAATTGTTACAGTGAACCAATGCGCTCTTGGAATGTTTGCTGTTGCCTCTTTAAAGTTTTGTTTTGAGAATCCTTTTTGTTCATGCAATCACTCCTGGAGCGAATCATTCCTTTTGCACAGTCTTAAAATAAACTAAAACATTGGGGTTTCAGTCCAGTGTCCTAGCCACTGTTTTTTAAAATAAATTTAGAGTATCCAATTCATTTTTTCCAATCAAGGGGCAATTTAGTGTGACCAATCCACCTACCCTGCACATCTTTGGCTTGTGGGGCGAAACCCACGCAAACATGGGGAGAATGTGCAAACTCCACATGGACAGTGACCCAGAGCCGGGATTAAACCTGGGACCTTGCCGCCGTGAGGCAGCAATGCTAACCACTGTGCCACCGTGCTGGCCCGTCCTAATCACTGTTGAGGTCTGGTCTGGGATCGTAATAACTGTGTGAATTGGAAGACAAAACTGGAAAAATTCAGTCACTGGAAGTAATTTTAAGACAAGTAACTTGTGATGACATATCTTGTCCTAATATTGAGATAATGACAACAATGAGAATTTAAGTGAGGACAGTTGTAGATCTTTAGCACTGATCAATTAAAAGGTGTAGCTAGTGTAGCCACCAGAGTTGGCCATTCCCTGAATACAAAATGGAGGAACGCAAAGCATACAGGTTAAAATGGACAATGTCTGCAGCACCAGCAGGCTGCACCAAGCAGGTGTGGATTCTGTCTACTAAGAGAGCAGACAGCGCCGAAACGAATATTCCGCATACTAATGAGGCAATCTCCGGGATAGTTAGCATATTAATGGAACGATTCCAGAGACAATGGACACAAATGGGGAAGTAACTGCAACATTGTAAAGAATAGCAGACCCCCGGCACCAGCGGGGTTCGAAAACAAAGAGCCTGAAAGCCCGCCCAGTAGCTAAGGAACAGCCTCAGTGCTGGGGGGATTCAAACATATCGATTGGAAAGAGACCCAATCAATTCCGAGCAGGTAAGGGAGTCCGCCCAAAGGGGCGCGGATCCCTGGGACCTATAAAAGACAGGTCCCACACATGGTTCATTCTTCTTGTCCAACCCTCCTCTCTCCTTGACCAGCCCTCCCCTGTGGACCAGAACCTCGACCAGCTTTTGCCAAGAAGACCTTGAACGAGAGAGAGGAGAGGTTTGGGACAGCAGCCGCCAGCAAGTAAGTGTCTCACAACGATCGCTACCAGAGATAGACACTCCTGACCCCTTTTAAATTATACCAACCTGAAGTCTGCAGACCAGAGCAGAGCAAGAGGCCTTGTTCCCTGACCCGGCAGTTCCTTCGAGATAAGTATTAGTTTATTTAGCGGTAGGAATAGTTTAATCCTTTTAGCGTGTGCATGGGTAATTATTATAATTGTATTATAATAAACTCAGTTGTTTGAACTTACTAATTGGTGTATGGTTTTATTGCTTTGAACTTCACCTTGAACTTGTGGCGGTATCTTAACGATACCTGGCGACTCCAGAGCTAAGTGAAGAAACAGAGCCAAATTGAGTGTTCAGCACACTCACCCAGAACAAGCAACACTAGGGAGATACAGTTCAATTGCCCAGCCAAACCGAAAGAAGTGAACTATTCCTGGCAATGGTACAACATCTGGATGTGACATTATGAGTACAGCAGTCACATGAAGGACACAATCATGCCTCCAGATCTCCTCCCCTAGCCAACTTCGAGCTGGGAAAGCTTAAATTGCAGCTCAAATTTCAGGAGAGGGAAAGAGAGAGAAAGGGAAAGAGAGAGAAAGCAAAGGAACAGAAAATAGAAAGGGAATTCCAGCTCCAGAAATTGGAAACGGAGCGAGCAGCTCAAAGGGAGAGGGAAGCCAGACAATTGGAAGCGGCAAGAGAAAATATCCCTCGACCCAGTAACACCCCTTGTGGTGGGCGGCACGGTAGCACAGTGCTTTGCACTGTTGCTTCACAGCTCCAGGGTCCCAGGGTCAATTTTTCGGCTTGTGTCACTGTCTGTGCGGAGTCTGCACGTTCTCCCCGTGTGTGCATGGATTTCCTCCAGTTGCTCCGGTTTCCTCCCACAAGTCCCGAAAGACATGCTGTTAGGTGAATTGGACATTCTCAATTCTCCCTCAGTGTACCCGAACAGGCGCCGGAATGTAGCGACTAGGGGCTTTTCACAGTCTATTCATTGCAGTGTTAATGTTAGCTTACTTGTGACAATAAAGATTATTATTATTATTAACGACCTAACTTAGCATCACTCTCTGAGGCCCTGGGCAGCATGGTGACCCTGCCTCATGGCGCTGAGGACTCAGTTTCAATCTCGGCCCCGGGTCACTGTCTGTGTGGAGTTTGCTCATTCTCCCTGTGTCTGTGTGGATCCCGTCCCCAAAACACAAAAAGATGTGCAGGGCAGGTGGATTGGCCCTGTTAAATTGCCCCCGAATTGGAAAAAATAATTAGGTACTCCAAATTTATATAATTTTTTTGTTTTAAATCACTCTGAGGCACTCGAGTAAGTGGGAATCCTTTCCAAATTTGAAGGGCCTACTTGTTATAATAAGCGATTATTATTATTATTAAGATACTGATGTGGAATCATTTTTTACCACCTTCAAGAAGATAGGTAAGGTCAAATTGCCATCGTTCCAGATGACCAAAGGCTACTTTCCCCTTTGACACTCCAGTCTGTTGTGGACTACATTCCTCTTTGAGGGGTGGGGGGGGGCTTTCTGGTGGTGAGTTAACCTGAAGATCACCACACCTCAGGCGAGGGGCAAGGTTGAGAAGGCGGGCCTTCAATAACCTCAGTTGGTATGGGAATTTGGCCTGCGCTGCTGGCCTTGTTCTGCATCATGAATCAGCTGTCCAAGCAAATGCGAGGTGATGCATTTTGGAAGATCTAACTCAAGAGCAGACTATATGGTCAATGGAAGAGCCCTGGGGAAAATTGATGTACAGAGAGATCTGGGAGTTCAGGTCCATTGTACCCTGAAGGTGGCAATGCAGGTCGATAAGAGTCGTCAAGAAGGCATACAGCATGCTTGCCTTCATCGGACGGGGTATTGAGTACAAGAGTCGGCAGGTCATGTTTCAGTTGTATAGGACTTTGGTTAGGCCACATTTGGAATACTGCGTGCAGTTCTGGTCGCCACATTACCAGAAGGATGTGGATGCTTTAGAGAGGGTGCAGAGGAGGTTCACCAGGATGTTGCCTGGTATGGAGGGTGCTAGCTATGAAGAAAGGTTGAGTAGATTAGGATTGTTTTCATTGGAAAGACGGAGGTTGAGGGGAGACCTGATTCAGGTCTACAAAATTATGAGAGGTATGGACAGGGTGGATAGCAACAAGCTTTTTCCAAGAGTGGGGGTGTCAATTACAAGGGGTCATGATTTCAAGGTGAGAGGGGAAAAGTTTAAGGGAGCTGTGCGTGGAAAGTTTTTTACGCAGAGGGTGATGGGTGCCTGGAATGCTTTGCCAGCGGAGGTGGTAGAGGCGGGTACGATAGCATCATTTAAGATGCATCTGGACAGATATATGAACGGGTGGGGAACAGAGAGAAGTAGACCTTGGAAAATAGGCAACAGGTTTAGATAAAGGATCTGGATCGGCGCAGGCTGGGAGGGCCGAAGGGCCTGTTCCTGTGCTGTAATTTTCTTTGTTCTTTGTAACCAAGTGAGTAAACATGCCCCCCACCCCCCGTTAAGAAGATAAAGGACAGACTTCTGATGGAGGTCATGGAGAGAGTGGTTGCACATTTGGTGGCTCCCACTAAAGGTGGCTTTTTTTGTTCCTTCGCCACCCGAATGGTGCAGTATTTGAGGGCAAAGGGTGTATGAGTGCCCAGAGAAGGTAATACTCCTCTGGTGAGGTCAGTGTATGGATCAGCAGATGAGACGTGCCAAGAGAAAGAGAGAGCAGCTGGAGCAGGAAAGTTTTTGTGGTGCTCGCCCAGTGGTTGACGGAGTAGCTGGTTGAGCTTTTGAATAACAAATTCCAACAGCAGAGGAAGGGGGCGGATTTGCCAAAGTGGTGGAGCTGCTCAGGGCAGCAATTGAGCAAGTGGAGCAGAGTCAGGAGCCTCAGGGTCTGGCTGGGGGAGGAGTCGATGGGGAGCATGAGGAACAGCTGGCCTTGCTGGAGACGGAGCTGGGATCATAGATAATCATAGAATTTACAGTGCAGAAGGAGGCCATTCGGTCCATCGAGTCTGTACCTGCCCTTGGAAAGAGCATCCTAGTTAAGCCCACGTCTCCACCCTATCCCATAACCCAGTAACCCCACCTAACCTTTTTTTGGACACTCAGGGGCAATTTAGCATGGCCAATCCATTTAACCTACACATACTTGGACTGTGGGAGGAAACCGGAGCACCCAGAGGAAACCCACAGAGACACGGGGAAACTCCACACAGACAGTCACCCAAGGCTGGAATTGAACCTGGAGCTGTGAGGCAGCTGACCACTGTGCCGCCGGATGGTGCTGGATAGCTAGAAGAGGCGAAGAGAGAAATTGACCGACCTTGAGAACCACTCCGGGAGGCGGGATTTAAGGATTGTCACGGTGCCTGAAGGCATTGAGGGTGCGAAGGTCGGCAAGTATCTGGTGAGCATGCTGGAGAGGCTGATGGGGGAGGGGGCCTTCGGCCGTCCCCTCGAAGTGGATTGGGCGCTGAGGAGGAGGCAGAATGTGGGGGAACTATAGAAGGCAACGATGGTGAGGCTGCATTGAATTTTAGACAAGGAAACATTTTTAAGTGGGCAAAGCAGACCAAGAAATGTACCTGGCAGGGGAGCGAGCTGTGGATTTAGCAGGATCTGGGTGCGGAGCTTGCGAAGCAAAGGGCCGGGTGCAACCTGATAAAGGTGGCCCACTTTAAAAAGGGGGTGAAATTTGGGGTTGTGTACCCTGCCCGCTTGTGGGTGACAACACAAAAGCAGGAATTTTATTTTGACTCGCCAGAGGAGGCGATTGACTTTATGAGGGACCATGGACTGGGAAGAGTGTGAGGACACTGAACTTTGGTGAGGAGTTTGGTGTTCATTGTAAAGCACATGGGGTGGGCATGTGGGTTTCGACGGAGGAGCGGTAATGGTGAGTGTGCCTTTTGATTGTCTTTGTGGTTGGGAGGATTGGGCAGGGATGGACTGGAGGGATGAGGGGAAATCAGAGGCTTTGGGCAGGGGGGGGGCACCATGAAAGCTGGGTTGGCTAGTTAATGGGAGAAAAGTGGGGAGTTGCCAGGAGGAAGGCGTCGGTGGCGGGGGGGGGGGGGGGGGTTTAGATTGGTGGGGTGGAGGGGTGGGTTGATGACGTGGGTGTGGATGGTGTGGTGTAGTTGGGGAGAGATGGCGGTGGACATCTGAGGATGGGATGGAGGGCTAGTGATGCGGGCTGGGGGCTGAAGGAGTTTTCATACTTTTCCTATGTGCATTTGGTGTACTCCCGGATCGTTTTTTTTGCGGTGGACAAGGCGCTGCTGGCGGGGGTGGCTGACTCAAAATATTCGGCGATTGTGGTTTCTGACCACGCGCTGCATTGGGTGGATTTGCAGGTGGTTCACGGGGAGGCCCAACGGCGGCAGTGGGGGTTAGATGTGGGGCTGTTGGCGGATGACGGGTTGTGCGAGTGGGTGCGGGTTGCTTTTCAGGGTGATGTGGAGTTGAACGACACCGGGGAGGTCACAGCAGCCACGCTGTGGGGGGGCACTCAAGGCAGTAGTCAGGGGGGAATTTATTTTGATTGGGTGCATAAGGAGAGAGTGATGTGGGAGGAGAGAGCAAGGCTGGTAGACGAGATCCTGGTGGTAGGCTATTAAAGGACAGACGGAGCTCCAGATGGAGTTCAGATTAGTGTCCACAGGGAAGGCACTCCCTGTAGCTTTCCGCTTTGGCAATAGAGCCGTCGGTAACGGCATTTAAGGCATCCAGAGACTGGAAAGGGATTGAGCGGGGTGGTGGGGCGAAGGGGGAGGGGGGTGACCAAGCACAGGGTTTCCCCATTTGCGGATGATTTTTTGTTATATACCTCGGACCCGGTGGGCAGCATTGGAGGGATTATGGAGGGTATTTGGCTGGTTTTCGAGATATAAATTGAACATGAAGGCGGATTTTGAGAGGTAGGATATGTTGCCGCTGTCACAGGTTGGGGGTGTGCAGACAGTTAAAATGACGGTGCTTGGGCGGCATGTGGCGCAGTGGATAGCACTGGGACTGCGGAGCTGAGGATCCGGGTTCGAATCCCGGCCCTGGATCACTGTCCATGTGGAGTTTGCAAATTCTCCCCGTGTCTGCGTGGGTTTCACCCCCACAACCCAAAGATGTGCAGGTTAGGTGGATTGGCCACCATAAATTGCCCCTTCATTGGGAAAACAAAATAATTAGGTACTCTACATTTATTAAAAAACAAAAAAAGAAATAAAACCTGGTGCTGACCAGGTTTCTGTTCGCATTCCAGAACCACTGTATCTTTGTCCACAAGTCCTTTTTTAGGAAGGTTAATAGGGTAATTTCAGGGTTTATGTGGGCAAGGAAGACCTCACCAGTGAGGTGAGAGTTTTTGGAGTGAAGGGAAGGTGCGGGGAGGTTAGCATTTCCAAATTTTATAAATTACTATTGGATGGTGAATAGTGTGATGGTGAAGAAATGGGCTGTGGAGGAGAGGTTGGCCTGGGCAGCTGGAGGCAGCATCACTTATGGGAACAGGTTTGAGGGCACTGTTGGCATCGCTTCCATTCTTGCCGGCCAGATACTCCGCGAGCCCAATGGTGGCGTCGGCATTAAGGGTGTGGGGTCGGTGAAGGTAACATTTCAGTCTGGAGGACATGTCGTTGTGGGCGCCGATATGAGACAACCATAGGTTTGTGCTGCGGGCTGTATGCGAGGTTCCAGGGCTGGCAGATAGAGTATTTTAGGGGCTTGTTTATAGGAGGCAAATTTGCAGGTCTGGAGGAGTTTGAGGAATTGTATGAGTTTCCAATGGGAATGGCTTTTGATGCCTGCAGGTGAAGGATTTTGTGAGGAGATAAGCTGTTGTCGGAGGATGAAATAGGGGAGGGTGTCGGACATCTACAATGAGAGGATGGAGAGGAGGGCGCTCCGGTGGAGGAAAATAAGCACAAGTGGGAGGAGGAGCTGGGAGGGAAGGTGTGGACGAGGACATGGGCAGAGGCCTTGCAGAGGGTGAATGTGTCCTGGTCACGTGTGAGGTAAAACCTCATCCAGTTTAGAGTGGTGCATAGGGCCCACATGACGGTGGTGAGGATGAGCAGGTTTTTGCGGGGTTGGAAGACAGATGTGGGCAGTGCGCGGGGGGGGGGGGGGGGGGGGGGGGGGGCGTGAATCACATCCGCATGTTCTGGGCGTGGGGATACGCCGAGTCTGGAGGTGGCGATATTTAACGTGTCGGAAGAGCCGAGAGTCCAACGGGGGAGAGAGGCCGATGGTTTGGCCTTTGACTCCCTGATAGCTCAGAGATGGATTTTGTTGAGTTGGTGGGACTCGGAGCCACCGAAGGCAGGAGTATGAATGAGTGAACTGGCAGAATTCCTGAAGTTGGCGAAGATCAAGTTTACACTGTGAGGGTCGGTAGAAAGATACATCTGGAGGTAGAAACTGTTCATTGATTTCTTCAAGGAGGAGTGAAGGGTCAGCAGGGGGGGCGGGGTTTGGCAGGGTAAGGGAATTAAAATGGGGAAGGCAAGGTGTGGTGGCGTGTTGGCATCAGGGGAGTTTGGGGATCTGTGGCTGTTTGTTCAGGTTGATGTGTTGTCCTTCTTATATCTTGTGCATATATATGAAAAAAGTCTTGAATAATAATGTTTTAAACAAAGAGAAGATAACAGGACAGCTAAAATGGCCCTCAGAGACCTGGACATTCTTAATTCTTAATCCCAGCTGTCTGGGAGAGCCCGAGTTCTAATTCATGCTGCCTTTTGAGATATGCCTGGATTATGAGCAGTCTGAGGCTGCCATCCTAAGTGCCTAGGAGTTAATCCCAGACGCATATCACCAGCAATTCCAAAACGCTCGTAAGAAAGCCAACCCAAATCTACATCAAGTTTGAACAGCTGAAATAAATGACATTCGACGATGGATAAGATCTCTAAAAATCCCATACCTATGAAGGATTACATGAACTCCAACCTGTGAATGCTGCTCGAGGAGCAAAGAATCCTCATGGCCTGGGATGCAGCAGGCACAGCCGATCTATAACCTTACCCAGAGGCCTGTAAACTCAGACGGACCATTTCCAAACTATGCCCACTATCACTGGAAAGATAGGGAAGATTTTTTTTTTTTTTTTTTTAAATTTAGATTACCCAATTATTTTTTCCAATTAAGGGGCAATTTAGCGTGGCCAATCCACCTAATGTGCACATTTTTGGGTTGTGGGGGCGAAACCCACGCAGACACGGGGAGAATGTGCAAACTCCACACGGACAGTGACCCAGAGCCGGGATCGAACCTGGGACCTCAGCGCCGTGAGGCGGATGTGCTAACCACTAGGCCACCGTGCTGCCCTGAAAGATAGGGAAGATGATCCAGATAAGAAAGGATCCCAGAGGCCAGTGTGTTCGCATTGCCACAAATCAGGCCATTCTGGGCCTGAATGCTGGAGATTGCAGGGCAAGCCAGTTAACCTAACAATAATAATAATAATCACTTATTGTCACAGGTAGGCTTCAATGAAGTTACTGTGAAAAGCCCCTAGTCGCCACATTCCGGTGACTGTTCGGGGAGGCTGGTACGGGAATTGAACCCACGCTGCTGGCCTTGTTCTGCATTACAAGCCAGCTATTAGTAGGGTTCACACAAGTAGTCCCCCAAAGAATGCTTCAATGGGTAGTGCAGCAGGGCAGGTAGAGCCTCTCACTACAGAAACTTAACCCTTTGGAGAGAATGGCACTGCATGTGCCTGAGCCCGGCCAACTCCCAGAGCTTCTGGAGTTTTGTCCTTTGATGAACCATGTCCCCCTACCCATCAGAAAATATGAGCTCGTCTGTGATACTGCTCCGGGACACAGGGGCAACCCAGTCCTTAATGGCTTTTCAATAAGCGATTTTCATTTCATTTCATTTCAGAGGGAAATCTAAACCTATCCCCCTCACCACCACAATCACCCTCTACGCCCCCCGCCCCGTCCCCTCATCACCTCTGTCCCCTGAGCACTTGCTGAAGGCCAAAGCCCTGGTCCCTGATCAGTGAAATGGGAGGACGATTTGTGTTTGCACCCCTCCATAATCTCCACTGCAACCTTGTTTCAAGCCTTGTTTCAGAAACAGGAATCAATTCCTCCTTGGGAATTTCTTGGCTGGCAGTCAGATGTTAGCCAACAAACGAAAGCCGCAGAAAACGACATCAGGTCAGAAAGCTGGATAAAGTCAAGAGGCCCAAAAGGGTAGGATAACCCCCGTGGACCTCGAGCAAGAGCCGCTCAAAGACAGCAAGGTTGAAGTCAGGCCGGTAAAAATAAACAGGATCCAGGGAAGGCCCCGAGAATTTGAAATTGATTCTCCAAGTATTCCAGAATTAATTAGGGACCAGAAAAGCCCTAAAGCAGGGTAAAATTATTTTTATTGTGGTCTTGCCCTATATCCCTTTCTTTCCATTATCCCTTTTGTATTGTATGAGTACAAAAGGGGCAGAGGTGGTGAAACCCCTTTCCAGCATTTTGTGTGTATAAAATAAACCAACCCTTTTATTTTACCTTATCCCTAGTTTGCTGTGATATTGGTGCAGGCCCATAGCTTATAATTGAAGTGCTAGTTGTCTGAAGTGAAGGGTTGAAGAGTTGTGTTCAGCAGCTGCAGTGGTTTATGTAGTTGAATGATCCGAGGTTGCACTTGTAGGTGGACTCAGCAGACTTTCGGAGATATTTCTTTTGTTCCTCACTAGTTCTGCGGTTTTGGCACTTGTATGTTGCCTGGACACTTTTGACAGAATAGCAATTGATTTCTGAATACCTTCCTCTTTGCCTCCCTTGGTCAAGAAACCTCTTGAATTAAGGGCTGGATTATCCAGTCGCGCCCACCGCAAGATTGCCACGGGCGGGGCGTGGAACATGTAACGGTCCATTGACCTCAGGCAGGAATTTCAGGTCGCCGGCCGTGTGCAGCCGGAGAACACCGCCCTATGTCTCGCCAAGTTCACCCTGGGCTTCTGTAAACAATGTTTTGGTAGCCTATCTTTATCAAAACCAAAATGTCGACAATGTACGGTTCAAATTAGTTATTGCTCAACACGCAAAGAAGCTAATTATGCTAGTGTCACTTTGAAGTATCATCCTGCCTCCTGTTCTCTCAGAAGATAAGGAATTTTACAGCTTTAGAAGATTCAATGGACAGGCCTGGAGAAGTCTTCCGTAGGTCCGGCGCCCGGATCGTACGTTGTGACCGACGAAGCATCGGTGTCGCAGCCATTTCGGGTGGCTGTGGAAGTGTGTTCGGTGCGGGCCCGGTGGTGGACTCCGGGGGCGGTTCTTCTGGAGCTTTGTTCCTGCGGACTGGTGTGACGGGTGGAAGGGAACGCGGAAACCAAATAGGTGCAGGACATGCGTTGGGCGGGATATAGTGTGGGGGGTACATTAGTGGTAGTGGTGGAGGAGCCTGCGGGCGCCAGCTCTCGGAGGGTATCCTGCCGGCCGTCGGGGTGTTCGACGTATGCATAGTGTGGGTTCGAGTGCAGGAGCTGGACCCTCTCTACCAGGGGGTCGGTCTTATAGGTCCGAACGTGTTTCCGAAGGAGGACAGGGCCTGGTGTCCTCAGCCAGGACGGAAGCGAGGCCCCTGTAGTAGTTCCCCTAGAGAAGATAAACAAGCGGTCATGAGGAGTCTGGTTCGTGGCTGTACAAAAGAGGGACCTAATAGCGCGGAGCGCATCGGGGAGGACCTCCTGCCAGTGGGAAACCGGGAGATTCCTGGACCATAGGGTCAGTAGAACGGTCTTCCAGACTGTCGCGTTCTCCCTCTACACCTGCCCGTTACCCCTGGGGTTGTAACTGGTAGTCCTGCTTGAGGTGATGCCCTTACTGAGCAGGTACTGACGCAGTTCGTCGCTCATGAAGGACGAGCCCCTGTCACTGTGGACATAATTGGGGAAACCAAACAGGCTGAAGACGCTTGCAGGGCACTGATGACGGTGGGGGTGGTCATGTCGGGGCATGGGATGGCAAACGGGAAATGGGAGAACTCATCTATAATGTTAAGGAAATAGGTATTGCAATTATTTGAGGGGAGGGGCCCTTTGAAATCAATACTGAGGCGTTCAAAGGGCCGGGAAGCCTTTACCAGGTGGGCCTTATCTGGTCGATAGAAGTGCGGTTTACACTCCGCACAGATTTGGCAATTCCTGGTTACAGCTTTGACCTCCTTGGTGGAGAAGGGCAGGTTGTGGGGCTTGATGTAATGGGCAAGCTGGGTGACTCCCGGGTGGCAGAGGTCGTCGTGGATAGCCTGTAGTTGGTTATCTTGCGCGCCGGCGCATGTGCCGCAGGACAGGGCATCTGGGGGCTCGTTGAGCTTCCCAGGACGATATATTATATCGTAATTATAGGTGGAGAGTTCGATCCTCCACCTCAAGATCTTATCATTTTTGATCTTGCCCCGCTGTGAATTATCAAAGATGAAGGCAACCGATCTTTGGTCGGCGATGAGGGTAAACCTCCTACCAGCGAGGTAGTGCCTCCAGAGCCGCACGCCTTCTACGATGGCTTGAGCTTCCTTTTCGACCGAGGAGTGTCGAAGTTCAGAGGTGGAGAGGGTGCGTGAAAAAAACGCTACCGGCCTGCCTGCTTAGTTCAGTGTGGCGACAAGAGCGATCTCTGAAGCGTCGCTCTCCACCTGGAAGGGGACAGACTCGTCCACCGTACTCATGGTGGCTTTCGCGATGTCCGCCTTGATGCAGTTGTAGGCCTGGCGAGCCTCGGCTGACAGTGGGAAAAGGGTGGCTTTAAATAGTGGGCGGGCTTTGTCCGCATACTGGGGGACCCACTGGGCGTAATAGGAAAAAAAATCCAAGGCACCTCTTTGAGGGCCTTGGGACAGTGAGGGGGGGGGGGGGAGATGTAGGAGGGGGCGCATACATAAGAACAAGTAGCAGGAGTAGGCCATCTGGCCCCTCGAGCCTGCTCTGCCATTCAATGATATCATGGCTGATCTTTTGTGGACTCAGCTCCACTTTCCGGTCCGAACATCATAACCCTTAATCCCTTTATTCTTCAAAAAACTATCTGTCTTTACCTTAAAAACATTAATGAAGGAGCCTCAACTGCTTCACTGGGCAAGGAATTCCATAGATTCACAACCCTTTGGGTGAAGAAGTTCCTCCTAAACTCAGTCCTAAATCTACTTCCCCTTATTTTGAGGCTATGTCCCCTAGTTCTACTTTCACCCGCCAGTGGAAACAACCTGCCCGCATCTATCCTATCTATTCCCTTCATAATTTTAAATGTTTCTATAAGATCCCCCCTCAGACCTGGGGCCCCCGCAGGCTCCTCCACCACTACGGGGGCCCCAGGACCCCGTTTTCGACGGCATAGCCGAGGATGGCTAGCCTGGTAGCGTAGAAAACGCATTTCTCCTTGTAAGTGAGGTTAAGCTTTTGGACAGTTTGGAGAAATCGATGGAGGTTGGCGTCGTGGTCCTGCTGATCATGGCCACAGATGGTGATGTTGTCCTAATACGGAAAAGTGGCCCGCAGCCCGTACTGGTCCACCATTTGGTCCATCGCTCGTTGGAACACCGAAACCTCATTCGTGACGCCAAAGGGAACCCGGAGGAAACGAAAGAGTCGGCAGTCTGCCTCAAACGCTGTGTAGTGGCGGTCCTCCGGGCGGATTGGGAGCTGGTGGTATGCAGACTTCAGATCCACCGTGGAGAACACGCGGTAGTGCGCGATCTGATTCACCATGTCTGCAATTCGGGGAAGGGGGGTACGCATCAAGGTGCGTAAACCGGTTAATGGTCTGGCTGTAATCAACCACCATCCAGAACTTTTCCCCGGTCTTGACAACCACCACCTGAGCTCTCCAGGGGCAATTTATGGCTTCTATGACTCCTTCCCGCAAGAGACGCCGGACCTCTGACCTAATAAATGCCCTGTCCTGCAGACTATACCTCCTGCTTCGAGTGGCTACTGGCTTGCAGTCCGCGATGAGGTTAGCGAAGAGGGGAGGGGGGTTGATTTTTAGTGTTGCGAGGCTGCATATAGTGAGCAGGGGCAGGGGTCCGCCAAAACTAAGAGTTAGGCTCCTGAGATTGCACTGAAAATCGAGTCCTAAGAAGAGAGGGGCGCAGAGGTCTGGGAGCACGTACAATTGAAAATTAGTATACTCGCCGCCCTGTATCGTTAAGGTTGCAGTAGTGCGCCCTTGGATTTGTACTGAGTGCGACCCAGAGGCGAGGGAGATTGTTTGTTGCATTGGGAATATCGGGAGCGAACAGCGTCTTACCAGATCCGGGTGAACAAAGCTCGATGCTCCCGGAGTCGAACAGGCAAGGTGTCTCGTATCCGTTAACCCGGACGGCCATCTTGGAGCTCTTGAGGTGCTTGGGTCTTGACTGGTCCAAGGTGACTGCACTGAGTTGAGGGTGGTCGGCGGTGCTGGGGCAGCCCCGCGATGACTGTCCGTGCAGGTCGTATGCGTCGAGCAGCGTAGCGGGTGATGACCAAGATGGCGGCCCTGTTGGTCGCACGTGGCGGGCGGCGAGGGGGATGGCGCCCAAGATGGCGGCCCCCATGGATCGCACGTGGCTGACCGTGTGGGGGAGAATGGCCAAGATGGCAGCCCCCGTGAGTCGCACTTGTTGTGCAGAGTCGGGGTCGGCAGACACGCTGCCACATTACGGGGTCTGCAGGCCTGAGAGTCGGTGAATCGAGTTTGTGCGTTCGAGTTTGAGCTTGGCCAGGCAGACCTTTGCGAAGTGTCCTTTTTGCCCACAGCTGCTGCAGTTCGCGTTGCGGGCCGGGCATTGTTGCTGGGGGTGTTGGGGCTGGCTGCAAAAAGGGCAAGATAGCCCCCCCCGTGGTGGGTGGGCGGCCTCGCGGCGCAGGCCTGGGGTAGTCTCTGGTCGGGGGCCCACAAGGGAGTCGTGTGATCGGCCGGGAACACAGTGAGACTCTGAAAAGCGACCTCCAGCGAGGTGGCCAGTTTTACCGTGTCCTCCAGGCCCTGGGCCCCTTTTTCGAGCAGGCGCTGCCTCACATAGTTCAATCGGACCCCTGCAACGTAAAAGTCTCGGACGGCGAGTTCCATGTGCGGAGTGGCTGTAAAGGCCTGATAGTTACAGTCGCGCGCGAGGGCTTTGAGGTCGCGCAGATAGTCATCCAGCGACTCCCCGGGGCGCTGGCGGCGAGCACTGAAGATATGTCACACGTAGACTTAATTCACGGGCCGCACGTAGATGCGTTCGAGTGTCGCAAGGGCCTCAGTATAGGAGGTGGCTTCGTCGAGTTGGGCAGAAATGCGATGGCTCACCCGGGCGTGGAGAAGACTAAATTTCTATTCGTCCGTGACGGATGATGTTGACGACGCGGACAGGTAGGCCTTGAAACACCGAAGCCAATGTGAAAACATTTATTTCGCCTCCGCGGCCTGTGGATCGAGTTCCAGTCTGTCAGGTTTGAGGGCTGACTCCATAGTAGTTCTCTAAGCTGATTAAATTGATGCGACCATCAATTCACTCGGAGACTCGAGTCGAAGTAAACAGTGGTTTTAATCAGCTTACAACTTTGCCTGCCTGCGACTGGTACATTACTGAAGGCGGTCCCGCAGGTCAACTGCTCTTATACTTCCTATAAGGGGCGGAGCCCGTACATGCTCCACATCTCCCCCTGTGGGTGAAGCCACACAGTGGCCCATAGATGGAGCCCACAGGGTTAATGGCATGGCATAATGCAACACTGTATACTGGTGAATTACTAGTGCTTATACGTTCACCACAAGTTTTATAGGTTATTTGTGACATGCCTCCCTCCCCTAGCTTACAGGAAACAAATGGAAATATATTTTAATAAAAGCAAATGACTGCAGATGCTGGAACCTGAAACAAAAATAGAAAATACTGGACAATCTCAGCAGGTCTGTCAGCATCTGTGGAGAGCAAGGGGGCGAATGTTTCGAGTCTGGATGACTCTTTGTCAAAATCATCCAGACTTGAAACGTTAGCTCCTGAGATTGTTCAGTATTTTCTGGAAATATATATTTATTTGTTTTTTAACAGAATTATATTGTAGAAACAAAAGATAAAGAAATACACACACTTATTTCCCACACAAATATAGACAGATTTCCCACCGTGGTTAGCAATGTTCCTTCACAGCGGCAGGGTCCCAGGTTCGATTCCCGGCTTGGTCACTGTCTGTGCAGAGTCTGCACATTCTCCCCATGTCTGCGTGGGTTTCCTCCCACAAGACGGGCTTATTAGGTGAATTGGTCATTCTGAATTCTCCTTGAACAGGCATCGGAGTGTGGTGACTAGGGCACTTTCACAGTAACTTCATTGTAGTGTTAATGTAAACCTACTTGTGACAATAATAAAGATTATTATTATTACATCTCATTTTGGTTTTGTTTGGAGGGTCGAAGGGCCTGTTCCTGCACTCCTGCACGCGCACGCACGCACGCACACACGCGGCGTGGGCTCTGCTTGGCTGGTGGATTCACCGTTGTTGATGCAGCAGTCGAGAGAGAGCGCGAGTGAAAGCTTGCGCTGCCTTTTAACCGGCTTCGAATTCCTGCCCCTTTTGTGGGCAATCTCTGGGTCACTGTCAATTAATTGATCAGAGCTCCATTCCCCTGATCGATCACGTCTAATCAGGGACTGCCACATCGATTTTGGGGTGGGCACTCAGTGGCCAATCCTGGGAGTGTTCCCAGCAGGGGCTTGGTACCGCTGCATCTGGTAGACGATGTGAAGGGCAGGATAGTTCTATTGTTCTTGAGAAGGCCTTTAATGGCCTTGTACAGGTGTGAGTTTCTGCATAAAGTTTGGGCTACAGTTTGTATATTTGCAGGCTGCAGCCTGTCTGTATTCAAGCTTGGCCGAATTTCCCATCGCTCTTTGTGGGAGGCCATTTTAGATGGCCACATCTCCTTTGCTGGTTCTTTGGAATCAATTGGGGCCATTTCCTTTTTGTCTCAAGCCAGGACAGTTGGTAGGATTTCACAAGCCCAGGCCAGATGGTGGGGCGTGAATGTAATGCGACATGAATCCAAGGTCCCGGTTGAGGCCGTACTCATGCGTGGGGAACTTGGCTATAAGTTTCTGCTCGGCGATACTGCGTTGCCACGCGTCCTGATGGCCGCCTTGGAGAACGCTTACACGAAGATCAGAGGCTGAATGCCCTTGACTGCTGAAGTGTTCCCCGACTGGAAGGGAACATTCCTGCCATTCAAATATTGGAACATATTTGGAGAATTTTAGGGCCTTGAGGCCTGTTTTGGGGTTATGGGGATTTGGGCTGTCATTAGACAAAGTGAAATCTCCCCTCACAGCTTCAAGCTGCCTTTGGATTCTATTTCTCTGCTGTTGCAACTCCAATTCCAACTTCTGTAGCTGGAAATTATGTTCTTCCCTTTCTTTTTGGGCTTGAAGCTCCAGCTCTCTTTTTCTTTCTGGGGCTGGTCTTTCTTCCCTTTCTTTCTGAACTTGCCAGTCTTTCACTTTTTCATGTATGTTCTGACATCCACACTCTTATTCTTGGATCTCAGCTCCAAGAATTCCTCACAAAAGAAATTCCTTCTCATCTGTCTTAAATGGGTGACCCCTTATTCTGACACAGTATCCCCTAGTTCCAGATTTCCCCATGAGGGGGAACATCCTCAAAGCTTCTTATTCTGTCCCTCAGATTCTTGTATGTTTCAATAAGATAATTTCTCATTCCTTGAAATTCTATTCAGTGTAGCCCGAACCTGCTCAACCTTTCCTAATAACATAACTCTTCCAAGGAATCGACTCAGTGAACCTTCTCAAGTGAATCCGTTCTTGAATAAGGAGACCATTGCTGTTTGTGATGTTGCACGTTTTGCTATGGGTGCAGAACGCGTTTATTGGGGTGTATTAACTTGCCTGTGTTAAAGGCCGTGTGCTTAACACCACTAGGCTCTGTCTATGTATTTTCAGCTCAGGAGTCGCCAGTTGCCATATAGACAACTCACATATATCTCAAGGTCAGGTTCAAAGTAATAAAACGATACACCGATTAGTAAGTTCCAAACGATCAATATTTATTATACAATTATAATAAATACGCATGCACACACTAAGGGACTAAGCTATGACTAAACTAAGCAAACAGAATACTTAACTACACAGGAACAGGCAAGGTCAGGGAGCGAGGCCTTCGTCCCGGTCTTGGGCTGCAACCTTCAGAAAGCGTGCTGGTCACTGGGGGTCTAGCGGGCTTGGTTCGCGTAGCGAGCGTCGTATTGGCACTTACGGTTCGGCGGCTGGTGCTCAACGGCTGGAGTCAGGATACACGTTGGAGGTCTTGGTCAAAGCCAGAGCACGAAACAACAGACAGAACCATGTGTGGGGGTCTATATTTATAGGGGTCCCCAATGTCCTTCCCTCTTCCTGGGCGGGCTTTACCTTTAGGTATCGATTGGATCGCTTCCAATCGATATCTTTTGAATTCCTCCAATGTAAGGGTCTTTCTCGATGGTGGGGGCGGTTTCTATAGTGGATACTTCTGGTGCCGCTCTGTCTGGACATCCACTTAAAGTATCTTATTCAAACCCAAATGTTGCCATTGTGTGTGCCTAGATCTGGACTGCCTCATTAGTATGTAGAACGTTCTGCCATTATCACCTTTGGTTGGAGATCTTCCACCTGGCCAGAAACTGGTTTTGCTGCTTGCAAAATGCTAATGAGTGTTTGCAGGCTGTTTGCCTTGGCTAAACTGTTTTTCCCTACAGTCTTAGCGATTCTCCATTTTGTTTGGTTCAGTGTCCATTTTAGGTGGCTACAGTGACATCTTGTGATTGACTTCAAAAGCACTTAGATGGCTGCCAGGTACTTTGAAATGTTCTGAAATAAATGCAAGTTCTTATTTTTTTGAGGATCCGTTATGATGAGAATTTCCTATAAAATTGCACAAAATGTTCATTTGACCACAGCTAGAGCACTGGGTGCAGATCTCGTCACCACACTATAGGAAGGGTGTGACTGCACTGGAAAGGGTGCAGAGGAGATTCACCAGGATGTTGCCTGGGCTGGAGCATTTCAGCTATGAAGAGAGGCTGGTTAGGCTGGGGTTATTGGGCAGAAGGCTGAGGGGGGACCTGGTTGAAGTGTACAAAATTGTGAAGGACATAGATAGGACCGATAGGAAGAATCTTTCCCCCTTAGTCGAGGGGTCAATAACCCTCACAGCACCATGGACCTAGGTTTGATTCGAACCTTGGGTGACTTTGTGGAGTTTTCACTTTCTTTCCGTGCCTGCGTGGGTTTCCTCCGGGTGCTTCAGTTTCCTCTCAGTCCTACAATATGCAAGCTAGGTGGAGTGGCCCTTGCTAAATTTCCCCATAGTGTCCAAAAGATGTGCGGGTTATGGGGTTGCATAGTTAGGATGGGGGAGTGGGCCTCGCTAGAGTGCTCTTTCGGAGGGTCAGTGCAGCTTTGATGGGCCAAATGGCCTCCTCTACTCTAGGGTTTCTATGGAAGTTACTAAAACGATAAACACATCTTATTCACTCTTAAGGAAAACTCCATATACTTGCTGCAGACTTCTTAACACTCCTTATGTTTGCCACCGATTTAAACTCAGCAGTTCACTAATATCTAATCTAAAGATAATGCAAGACTTTCCCAGTAATGTAAAAGTCCCAAATGACCATAGGCTGCTTTCCCCTTTGAGCCATGATGTGGAGATGCGGCGTTGGACTGGGATTCGCCCGAGGAAGGAGCAGTGCTCCGAAAGCTAGTGTTTGAAACAAACCTGTTGGACTTTAACCTGGTGTTGTAAGACTTCTTACTGTGCTTCCCCTTTGAGGGGGAGAGCTGACTGGTGGTCATTTAACCTGAGGTTCTCCACACCTCATGAGAGTGGCAAGGTTCAGAAGGTGGACCTTCATGAATAACCTCAGCCGGTACGGGAATGCGTGCTGTTGGCCTCACACTGCATCACCAACCAGCTGTCCAGCCAACTGAGCTAAACCGGCCTCCTGCATTAGGTATCAACCCACGTTTGATACTAAAGTGTTGATGTGGACTTTCTGACCCAAAAGTAAAAGCATCACCAACTGAGTCAAGCCCAGTCCTCAGAATAATAATAATAATAATAATAATAATAATAATAATAATAATAATAATAATAATAATAATAATAATAATAATAATAATAATAATAATAATTTTTGCCAGCATGGTGGCGCAGTGAGTGGCACTGGTGCCTCACGCGCTGAGGTCCCAGGTTCGATCCCAGCTCTGGGCCATTGTCTGTGTGGGGTTTGCACATTCTCCGTGTTTGTGTGGGTTTCGCCTCCACAACCCAAAGATGTGCAGGCTAGGTGGATTGACCACGCTAAATTGTCCCTTAATTGGAAAAAATGAATTGGGTACTCTAAATTTATTAATAATAATAATAATAATAATCTTTATCGTCACAAGTAGGCTTACATTAACACTGCAATGATGTTACTGTGAAAATCCCCTAGTCACCACATTCCGGCGTCTGTTCGGGTACAGTGAGGGAGAATTCAGAATGTCCAAATTACCTAACAGCACGTCTTTCGGGATTTGTGGGAGGAGACCGGAGCACCTGGAGGAAACCCACGCAGATATGGGGAGAACGTGCAGACTCCACACAGACAGTGACCCAAGCTGGGATTCGAACTTGGGACCCTGGAGCGGTGAAGCAATGAATGAACTACAGCTTTTAAAACAGGAACTGAAAAGGGAATCAACAGTTATGATGGAGACGAAACAGACCACATCATTAAAAATTTACATCACAGAAGGAAGCCTTCTGGCCCATCATATCCATGCAAGCTGGAAGTGACGACCTGCATTATTGCACTTTATGGATCCTGGTCTGAAACCTCGCAGGTTACAGCACTTGAAAAATGAAATGAAAATTGCTGACTGTCACAAGTAGGCTTCAAATGAAGTTACTGTGAAAAGCCCCTAGTCGCCACATTCTGCCACCTGTTCGGATAGGCTGGTACGGGAATTGAACCCATGCTGCTGACCTGCCACAGTCTGTCATAAAAGCCAGCTATTTAGCCCTGTGCTAAACCAGCCCCTTCAATTGCATAATCCAAGTTTTTTGGCTGTAGGAATGAGCTTCTGGGGCGGGCAATCTTTGGCAGGTCTTCTGGACCGAACATGGTCTACATGTTTACGCTGGAGACGACCCTGGGCTTGCACCTGGTAAGAGATAGGGCCCGTTTGGCGAAAGATTACACTAGGGACCCACTGGGCACCACCAGCAAAATTCCGAACGAACAATGGGTCACCGGGCGTAAACTGCCGAATCGGCTGATGCCGAGAAAAACCATGTCCCTGCCGTTCTTGTGTGTGGCATACTTTTGCACCAATGTCCAGGAAAACCATGCTAAGGCGGGTGCGAAGTCTCCGGCCCATTAGGAGTTCTGCGGGAGCTACCCCAGTCACCACATGGGGGGGGTGGTCCTGTATGCAAACAAAAACCGAGCCAGTCTCATGTCCATTGACCCGGAAGACTGCTTCTTTAGGCCTCGTTTGAATGTCTGCACTGCACGCTCCGCCAACCCATTTGAAGCCAGGTGGTAAGGAGCAGTGCGGATATGGCGTATGCCGTTCACCTTCATGAACCTTGCAAACTCCTCACTTGTGAACGGAGTGCCATTGTCCGTGACCAGCACCTCGGGGAGGCCATGCGTACTGAAAGACAAAACGCATTTTCTCGATTGTTGCGCAGGATGTTGTGCCTCCCATCTTATGCACCTCTAGCCATTTAGACTGGGAGTCGATTAATAGCAGGAACATGGATCCTTGAAAAGGACCGGCAAAATCCACAGGCAAGCGCGCCCAAGGCTGCCCTGGCCATTCCCAGTGATGTAGGGGCACGGCCAGCGGAAGCTTCTGGTGCTCCTGGCAAATGGAGCAGTTTTGGGCCACCTTCTCAATGTCGGTGTCGAGGCCTGGCCACCAGACATAACTCCAGGCCAACATTTTTCTTTTGGTCACACCTGGATGCCCATTGTGAAAGTCTCTCAGTATCAGCTCCTGTCTTTTTTCCGGGACAATCACATGCGCCCCCACAAAAGGATGCCATCTTCCACGCTGAATTTGGACAGCTTGGAGGAAAATGCCCACAACTCGCCTGGGAGCTGTCTATGCTGCCCACCATACAGGACTATGTGCCGAACCTTTGACAGGACTGGCTCCGTCTGGGTCCACTCACGGATCTGTGATGCCGTGACAGGCAAGGTGTCCATAAAATTTAGGGTTGCAACCACCTAACCGGTCGTGGGGGTCGACATGGGGCCGGTTGATAAAGGCAATCGGCTCAGTGCGTCGGCATTCCCTATCTGGGTTCCTGGTTTGTGTTCCAGAGAATACTCGTATGCAGCGAGCAACAAAGCCCAGCGCTGGATCCGTGCGGAAGCAATGAGCGATATTGGCTTATCCTCTCTAAAAAGTCCCAGCAGAGACTTATGATCAGTTACGATAGTGACGTGGCGGCCATATACGTACTGGTGGAAACGTTTCACCGCAAAGACCACTGCCAGGCCCTCCTTCTCAATCTGCGCGTACTTTTTTTCCGCTGCAGTTAATGTGCGGGAGGCCAAAGCTATCGGCCGCTCGACCCCGTTCTCCATCTTGTGGGACAGGACGGCCCGAATACCATACGGGGATTCATCACATATGACGAGCAAAGGCTTTCCAGGATCATAGTGGGTTAGTAACCCAGAAGACGACAATTGTTGTTTTACCCGCCGGAAAGCGGTTTCTTGCTGCTGACCCCAAACCCATGTGCGATTCTTCTTTAGCAGAAGGTGCAATGGGGTCAGCGTAGTTGCCAGATTGAGGAGGAACTTTCTGTAATAGTTTACGAGGCCGAGAAATGAACGAAGACGCGAAGTGTCAGTCGGGGCGGGGGTCTGTTGAATCGCGCGCACCTTCTCTGCGACGGGGTGCAAACCTTCGCGGTCCACCCGATAACCCAGGTAGACTACTTCCTTCGCCTGAAAGACGCACTTTGTGCGACGTAAACAAACTCTAGCCTCCGAAAAGCGTTGAAGGACAGCCTCCAAATTTTCCAGATGTTCCTGCTCCGACATCCCTGTGATCAAAACGTCATCTAAGTAGACAGCAACACGCGGTAAACCTCTCAAAATGCCCTCCATAACGCGTTGAAAAATAGCGCAGGCAGAGGATACTCCAAAGGGCAAACGTGTATATTCATACAGGCCCCGGTGTGTATTAATCGTTACATATGGCCAGGAGGCAGGGTCCAGCTCCAACTGTAGGTAGGCGTGACTCATAGCTAATTTTGTGAACGAGAATCCGCCTGCAAGCTTCGCGTAGAGATCCTCAATGCGAGGCATTGGGTATCGGTCGAGTTGGGAAGCCGTATTCACTGTAAGTTTATAGTTGCCGCACAAGCGAACTGTGGCATCTGGCTTCATTACAGGTACAATTGGTGCTGCCCAGTCAGCGAAACGGACGGGCCTGATGATACCCAAAGTCCCCAAACGAGTGAGCTCCCCTTCTACCTTCTCGAGCAAGGCGTAAGGCACTGGGCGCGTCCGGAAATAGCGCGGCGTGGCTCCTAGTTCGACTTGGATACGGGCTACAGCCCCTTTTATTTTCCCCAAACCGGGCTGGAATACATCTGGGTATCGTCCTAGCACCTCAGTCAACCCTCCAGAAACTGTTTGGAGGATGTGCTGCCACTGCAAACGCAAATGGCGCAACCAGTCCCAACCCAACAGGCTGGGCTCATGGCCGCGCACCTCGATAAGTGGGAAACGCCCCTCCTGGCGTCCATAAATAACACGGGTCATCATAGTTCCTGCAATGTCCAATGGTTCCCCCATATAGGTGGCCAACCTGGCCTGTGTGTCAGTTAATGTAAGGGTCTGTGTACCCTGCTTGATGCGGTCGAATGTCCTCTGGGCGATCACGGAGACCGCGGCGCCAGTGTCCAACGCCGTCTCAAGCGGGTGACCATTGACCGTACTGTCACTTTAATGGGGGCCACACGGAGAGCTGCCACACAATGCAGCTGCAGGCAGTCATCCTCGTCTCCACGTCCTCGGGAGTAGTCGCCGCAGGTTCATCCAAATGAAAGGTACGGCCCCTCGGCTGGCCCCAGTTTCGGTCGGAACGTCGGCGCCTCTGGCGCCCCCAGGACCGGCGTCTGTGACGGGGTCAGCACCTGCAAGTCTGACACGGACATGGCTCCTCATCCATTGGTTCTGGAGAAGGCTCCCTTCGGGAAGGAATGTCTGACGGCCACTGGCGTCGATCTGGACGTCGCCTTGCCCAAGGTACCGCAGGGGTGTGGGGGGGGATGCTTTCGGACAGAAGGGGTTGCACCCCAAGGCATGCACCTCCATTCCCTGTAGCTCCTGCACTCCTCGTTCTGCGCTCTCTCGGGACAATACTATTTGAATGGCCTGTTGAAAAGTCAATGTTGGCTCGGCTAACAACTTTCTCTGGGTGGCCGCATTGTTAATACCGCAAACCAAACAGTTGCGTATCATTTCTGACAAGGTCTCACCATAGTCACAGTACTCCACAATCCTGCGTAGCCTGGATAGAAAGTCAGCAAGGGATTCTCCTGGGGTCCTTTCAGCGGTATTAAACTGGCAACATTGGACTATCGTGGATGGGGTTGGGTTAAAATGTTGCCCCACTAAGTTCACAAGTTCATCAAACGTTTTGGTGTCTGGCGCAGCTGGGTACGTAAGGCTCCTAATCACCCCAAACGTATGCGGGCTGCAGGCGGCGAGCAATATGACCACCTGCCACTCATTTTCGGTGATGTTGTTTGCCCAGAAATAGTAACGCATCCGTTGTGCGTACTGGTTCCAGCTTTCCAGCGCAGCATCAAAAACATCCAAACGCCCATACAGAGGCATAGTGTAATAGAAAACAACCTCCAACCTGTGTCCAACAAAAATCCAGGGAGGTGGCTTCAGCGGTGTAGACAGCTATTCACTTTAACCCTCGTCGCCAGTTTTGTGAGGGCCACGAAGAATCCAGCACGAGTTTTCAGGATACAAAGAAACAACATATATATATATATATATATATATATATATAAATCATTAGCTGCTGCTGCCGCCGCCGCCGCCGCCGCCGCCGCCGCCGTCTTTATCTATTTATTTATTATATTAACGGCAGCAATAACAACTTCTCTTGCAGCCAAACTCCTCTCTCCCTGGTTCCAAACTGGCCAGCTCTATTTATGCAGGGAGTCTGCTAATGATTTCTCCGCCCCCCCTCATTGGGGAAGCTCATACTCCCACAGGATTGTGGGATTGTCATTAGTCCCCAGCCAATGGTAAGCAGGCAGGTTATAACAGTACTGAAAAGAGAAGAAAATCGTTGTAAAATCAGCAGGCCAATGTAATTATATTTTGCAATTTGTGTCATTCTTGGTCAGAATAAGAACGAGAAGTCGTTTATCAGGTTGAAGGAAAGCAGATTCTGACCTCTGCTGAGTCGACAAAGGAACACCGCGCATGTGTCAGGACCGGCAGCATATCCGGCAATTGACATGCGCAGTAACCAGAGTGCTTGGGTCGGATCACGCATGTGCAGTAGCAGAGAGTCATCATGGCGGCCCGTAGCCATGTGCAGGATCCCAATGACAGGAGGTTGCGTCCGATATATGGTAACAGAATGATTTGTCGCCTTGTGCCTTCAGCTTTCACCCCAACACACACTGATTACAAAACCCAAGATTTGAGAAACCTGGCGGCGCTGCCACTTTCACATCGGGACTCGCCTCATTGCTAGGCCGCAAATATATCCTCGAGCTCGATTTAAGAGCACTTGGGGAGCCCACTCCTTCCACACGTTACTCGTCTGATGGTCGTCACGCAGTCTAGCGGCAGTGTGAGGTTCCTGTTTTGTCATCATTATATTCTCTGTAATAGAATGGTCTTTCGGAGGAGTTTATTGGGGTCTCTGGGTGGCGGTAGTTTGCCCAGAGCGATGTGTTTTTCTGCCATTGGAACTTGTTGAATTCCCCTTTACGGTGGAGACGGGACGTTTGGGAGAGAGCGGCTGAGGTGTCGGTTGTAAATCTATGGGAACTGGAACTGTGCTGAAGTGAATGGACTTTGGTTGACGGCGCACCTTTGCTACTATTTTGCCGCCTGAGGATGTTTTAAATCTTAAAAATCAAGTTGTCTGGCAGCTGGAACTGAGAGCCTTCCGGAAATAACGAATTTAACTGGGGAGCTGCAGTGTACTTGCATTAACGTATAAAATTTTATTGCTTTAATGTGTTATATTTTTCTCTAAGTTGTGTATCAATTGATTGAAATTAATTTTTAATTGAATTATCTGCCCTGGGTGTAAATGTTTCATTAGATTACAAAGAATATTGTCATAGACAAATGATCAACATTTTATACGAATTGAGTTGTTTTCTCGTCATAAAATAGATAGGCTGCTGGTGTAATGCAGTAATTTTCACTGCTCCACTGGTGTACTTATTGAACTTATTTTTTCAGTCTAGCAGAAGTGGTTTATAGAGTATTGCAGCCAATTTTGGGCACTACACTTTAGGAAGTATGTTGGGGCTTTAAGGGAGAGTGCAGAGGAGATTTGTTGAAATGGTATCAGGAATGAAAGACTTGTTATGTGGAGAGCTGAGAAATTGAGGTTGCTCCACATGGAGAAGCTGAGATTACGGGGAGATTTGATAGAAGTGTTGAAAGTCATGAAGGGCTTGATTTTAGTTCCAGGTGGGTTGGTATCCATTGTACTCTAGATTTCTAGTAATAGAATAATTTGAGGTGACAAAAGGAAACATGTCGTTAATAGTGCGGCGTTATGATGTAGAATGTAGTGCAAAAGCAGATCCAATATCTTCCAATGTAAATCTGGTAAATGCTTGAAAGGAAAAAAATGTGCATGAGTGTGGGAAAAGATGAACTTGACTCTGAAGTCCAGACTCTGCATTCTACTATTAATATTATAATTGGATCATTTATAATGCTGAACCTCTGCTGAAACTGATTTGTTAGCATTAGTAATATATGTTGGAAGTGTCACTCCTTAGAACAATTCTGTAAATTATGATGCATTTAAACTGTTGAGTAATCCAGGATGCTCTTGTTACTGTTGTGGCTTGTGGATCTGGGGCAAGCAGAGATGCCCATGATCAAAAAACTGATTACGAACATACAGAATATGAGCAGAAGTCAGACATTCAGTAAGGTTATGGCTGATGTGTTTGTGTTTCGAGATACACATTCCCATCTACCCCAATAACTTTAGGTTCTTGTTGGGCAAGGGAATCAATCTACCTCTGTCTTAAAAATATTTAGTGACCCTGCTTCCACCAGCTTCTGAGGTAGAGATTTCCAAAGTCGCACAACCCTCTGAGGGGAAAAAACTCTCCTCATCTCTCCTGTAAGGGCGACCCCTAATTTTAAAGCAGCGCCCTTTTGTTCTGGACTTAACCATAAGTGAAAACATATGGTTATATCCATATCCACCATGTCAAGGCCATTCATGATCTTCTAAAGTGAACACTCTTCTATAATTGTGAATCTTTTTATGTTTAAAGAGAAACGTAGATCTGCCTTAAGAGATAATGAAACAGGTTTATTTGATCTATTTGTCATTAAAAGAGATGCTATTTTTATCCCCATAGCAGCAGTTTGTGTCAGTAAGTGTACATCAGTGTAGGCATGTAACACCTGATGTGTATATGTTTTATTCCCCCTTCCTCGTAAGTCTTACTTTATCTTTCTGTTTCTAGAGTTTATCCACGTTGTTGCACACCGGGTGAAAGTCAGTAGATACCATATTCTTTTAGTCTTCTAATCCTCAGCAACAAACCAGAGTAATTAAGGGCAATTTGTTTTTTCTCATGTCTCATTTCCTGTTAGGAAATGCCCTGGCTCCTTTTTTCTCGATGTCTGAGGTCAGGGTCTTGTCATATTGAGAATCTTCGAGGATGTGAATTAAAAATTTAAAAAACTGATGTCAGGAAAGATAACCCTCAGAGTAGGCATGAGGCTTGTAGACCCTGTCATTTTAGCCCATAAAACCTTAAGAATGTCACTGACAAACCTCTTTGTCTTCTGATCTAATATCTCCTTTGTGGCTCAGTTTCATACCATGTTTTATAATGGTCCTGTGCATCACCATGACATAGTTCATTATATTAAATGTGCTATATAAACATAAGTTACTGTAGGTCTCAGGTACACTATTTAAATAATGCAGTCAAGTTAGCTTTGAATGATAAGACCACAATATCAAAACCAAGATTTCCTGATACACTTTTGACAGCTTCATGCTGTCTGCTGGAAGTTGCAGACCAGAGACAAAGTATTTATCCATCAACCTTTATGGATTCCAATTACCAATTTGAAGACAATTATTTTCCAGCTTCAAGAAAAGTAAAATGCTGGGGATGGTGATCTAAAATTAAAATCAAAAAATGCTGCAAGTTCTCAGCAGCTTAGACAGTTTCCATGGATAGTAAACCAAGTAATGTTTTGGGCCAACGGTCATCCACCTAAGATGTCAGCTCTTTCTCTTGCACGCATACTGCCCGACCTGAGTATTTCCAGCATTTTCTGGTTTTGGTTTCTAGCATGAGATTAGAAGAAAAAAACTATATAGAATACCAAAAAGAAGTAAATTTCCACATTGTGTGAAGTAATAAGGAAATAATTATATAACTGCTTTCATGGCCTCTAGGTGCTTTACAATTAATTAAGTATACTTTTAGTTTCTGCTGTAATATAGGGAAGCGCAGTAGTCAATTTACGCACAGCAAGGTCCCACAAACGGAGGGAGTTTACAGTGCAAGTATGTGCATTTTCTTTGTGCATATGAAATATCATCTGATTATGTTTATAGAACATTTTTTTTCCAAATGGTGTGTTTGCAGAGCTCTAAGCCACTTTTTTCACAAGCACAACTTGAATGTTTTTAGGTGACACTAAAGAGGGAATTTAGGTCTAAAAGAGACCATAACCTGATTAAACAACACACACAAGATATAATTGTGATTATTGTTTAAAGTAACAATTTACGGTTTTGCTTAAAGAATGAAGAAATTGCAGTCAATATTTCTTTTGCCACAAAAGAAGCATCTGTTGACAGTTTGGTATTTAAAGGGAAAACATTAAAAAAACATTATCTCGGGCAGCACGGTGGCGCATTGGTTAGCATTGTTGCCTCACGACGCTGAGGTCCCAGGTTCGATCCCGGCTCTGGGTCACTGTCCGTGTGGAGTTTGCACACCCTCCCCGTGTTTGCGTGGGTTTTGCCCCCACAGCCCAAAGATGTGCAGGGTAGGTAGATTGGCCACGCCATATTGCCCCTTAACTTGGAAAAAATGAATTGGGTACTCTAAATTAAAAACAAACATTATCTCTATGACTGTTGACTATGCAGAGAGGCTGAATAGACTTGAACTGTTTTCATTAGAACGACGGAGGTCGAGGGGTGACCTGATTGATTGATTGATATTTATTGTCACATGTACCGAAGTACAGTGAAAAGTATTTTTCTATGACCAAGGGAATGTACACAGTACGTACATAGTAGACAAAGGAATAATCGACAGAATACATTGACAAATGGTACATCAACAAATAGTGATTGGCTACAGTGTGGAACAAGAGCAGCACAGGGTGTCGTGAGTAGTGTTCTTACAGGGAACAGATCAGTCCAAGGGAGAGTCGTTGAGGAGTCTGGTAGCTGTGGGGAAGAAGCTGTTCCTATGTCTGGATGTGCAGGTCCTCAGACTTTTTCATCTTCTGCCTGATGGAAGGATCTGGAAGAGGGCAAAGCCTGGGTGTGAGGGGTCTCTGACAATACTGTCTGCCTTCCTGAGGCAGCAGGAGGTGTAGACAGAATCAATGTGAGGATGGCAAACTTGTGTGATGCGTTGGGTTGAGTTTCCCCAATAAGCTATGGATGCTGGGTTAATTGAAATTTTCCCTGAGATGAACCAATCTTTTTTGGTAAGAGTATTAAAGGATATGGATCAAAAGCAGGTAAATTAGATCAGCCGTGATAACATTGAATTAACAGGTTTGAATTGCCTACTTCTGTTCCTGTGAGATAGTACTGAAAAAAGCTCCTGTGATTTTATCTTTGAGGACAGAGGTCTTCAACTGGTGTTTTAGTATACTTGCTTTCATGCTATCCTGATCAAGAACGTCATTACAAACAACAGGTTGACAATTTTCATAGAACCAGTAAAATTGAATCTCCGATCCAAGTAGGAAGGATTCCTATTTCCTATTAGAATAAGAACAAAAAATGCTAGAAATGTTCAATATGTCTGTCAGCATCTGTGGAGCAAGAAAGAGAACTGGGATATTTCATCATATTTCCTAATATTTTTCTGCCTTCAGTAATTATGAATGAATTGAATCATATAACCTTACAGAACGGAAGGAGAGTATTGAGTCTGTGATGGTTCTTTGAAAGAACTGTTTAGCCCCACTGTTCCTCTGCAGGGACTAACATCCCCACTTTATGCTTTTAAGCAGTTTAAAGCAGATTTAACATTTTAATTCAAAAATGGAATGGGATTTTAAAAAAAATTCTTTAATGTGATGTGACAAGGTCGGTATTTATTGCCCATCCCTAATTTCCCTTGAACTGAGTGGCTTGCTAGGCTCTTGCAGAGGGCAGTTAATAGTCAACCACATTGCTGTGGGTCTGGAGTCGCATGTGGGGCAGACGGGTAAAAGTGGCAGATTTCTTTTCTGAAAGGACATTCACTAAAGGAGTTTTTATGCCAATTGATGATATTTGCCATGGCCACCATTACTGAGACTCACTTTGTATTCCAGATTTATTAATTGAATTTAAATTCCGCCAGCTGCCATCTGGGATTTGAATCCATGTCACCATAGCATTAGCCTGGGTCTCTTCTGGATTACTAGTCCAGTAACTTTGCACTATGCCACCATCTCCCCTGGAGATGTATACCTGAAAAGAAAAAACTTGCAGGGCTGCAGAGAAAAAGTGGGACTAAACAGTTCATTCAAAGAACTGTCACAAGCTGCATAGCCCCCTTCTGTACTGTATTTACATAGAATTTACAGTGCAGAAGGAGGCCATTCGGCCCATCGTGTCTGCACCGGCTCTTGGAAAGAGCACCCTACCCAAGGTTAACACCTCCACCCAGTAACCCCACCCAACACTAAGGGCAATTTATCATGGCCAATCCACCTAACCTGCACATCTTTGGACTGTGGGAGGAAACCGGAGCACCCGGAGGAAACCCACGCACACACTGGGAGGATGTGCAGACTCCGCACAGACAGTGACCCAAGTCGGAATCGAACCTGAGACCCTGGAGCTGTGAAGCGATTGTGCTATCCACAATGCTACCATGCTGCCCCTAAGGTTATATGATTCCAGTCATTCATAATTATTGAACATCAAACAGTGTGTACATGCCAGCTATAAAGCACATGAGAGCTGGGCATGCTGTCATAATGTGAGCACATTGGTTAATGATGCTTTGATACTATGCATGGTAATTTCAGATTTGAGGACCAAAATCCATAATAAAGCCTTTCTCCAACCTGCTGCACCTCAACCTGTGGGATGGATTGATGTATTCCAGGCTACTCTCAGAATTCCACTAGAAGCAGCTCTGTCCAAAATCTAATGAGAGTATTGGAAAAAAAAAAATTAGAGTACCCAATTATTTTTTTTTCCAATTAAAGGGCAATTTAGAATTGCCAATCCACTTACCCTGCACATCTTTGGGTTGTGAGGGTGAGATCCACGCAGACACAGGAAGAATGTGCAAACTCCACACGGACAGTGACCGGGGGCCAGGATTGAACCCAGGTCCTCAGCGGCGTGAGGCAGCAGTGCTAACCACTGCACCACCGTGCTGCCCAAATCTAATGAGAGTAGTATGGATCTATTTTTTGGGTCAAGTACTTGCTTTAATAGTGAGTAATCATGCAATACTCAAACAAGGGAGAAATACATAAAAATTATCTTCCATCCTTACTAAACCTTTGGCACCCCTGTTTTGAGTGACAGGAAGCCTCTCTGGGTTCTGTACCTTTTCATGCCTCCCAGTCTGGGAATTTTGTTCCAAGGTGTTATGCCAAGTTTTAGTGCTCTAACTATGGCCCCTGCCAAAAACAGTTAACAACAAAGACAGAAGATCCAGGTTTGGTCTCTGTGACTCTGTTCCAAATCTAGTGGTTTATTTATCATAAATGTCTTGTTGCCCACTGAGCCATTGGAGGAGTTGAGAGTATTATAATAATGATCTTTATTGTCACAAGTAGGCTTACATTAACACTGTAATTAAGTTACTGTGAAAAGCCCCTAGTTGGGTACACAGAGGGAGAATTCAAAATGTCCAATTCACCTCCCAGCACGTCTTTGGACTGTGGGAGGTAACCGGAGCACCCGGAGGAAACCCACACAGACACAGGGAGAACGCGCAGACTCTGCATATTACCTACGGGCAGCATGGCAGCACACTGGTTAGCACTGTCGCTTCACAGCACCAGG
This sequence comes from Scyliorhinus canicula, assembly GCF_902713615.1. Classification (NCBI taxonomy): domain Eukaryota; kingdom Metazoa; phylum Chordata; class Chondrichthyes; order Carcharhiniformes; family Scyliorhinidae; genus Scyliorhinus; species Scyliorhinus canicula. The sequence goes on along the minus strand of NC_052146.1, from coordinate 24,045,285 downwards.
GTCTCAGGTTCGATTGTCGGCTCTGGTCACTGTGCGGAATCTGCATGTTCTCCCCATTTCTGCATGTGTTTCCTCCGGGTGCTCCGGTTTCCTCCCACAAGTCCCGAAAGACGTGCTATTAGGTAATTTGGACATTCTGAATTCTCCTTCAGTGTACCCGAACAGGCGCCGGAATATGTCGACTAGGGGCTTTTCACGGTAACTTAATTGCAGTGTTAATGTAAGCCTACTTGTGACAATAAAGATTATTAAATTATTATTAATTTTAAGAATAACATTTGCTTTGGTTTTCAGTGCCAAAAGCCTATTTGGCATTGTCCTTGAGACATGATGACAATCACACATATACACGCACTGTGATGTTACACGGCATTCACAATGACATTGGGGCCAGACAAAAAAAACCGCGTTTGGACTTTTGGGAGATCATGAAAGCTACTGAAGTCACGATTCCACATACATTTTTCAAATGTGTTTGAAAAGTATTGGAGGCTTGTGCAATGATGGATGATTTTGAAGAAAATTATTTTTATAGTGGTTTGCTGCTCTTCTAAATAATTTGGGGAAAATATGCATGTTCATGCATATTGATTTCAATAATTATCTGAATTCAACAAACTATGCCGAAAGCACATTAATATTGTATGAAAACTGATGTGCAGTAAAATTAAATAGTATGCATAGAACTGAGAAGACTGGACTGAAATTGTAGGTAGTTTTTCAATTTAAAAATGACGCAAACCATTCTTTGCCCAACAAAACCTTTGGTGATCACTAACTGGCCGTGTTTTTTTAAATTTGAGTGTACCCAATTTTTTTTCAATTAAGGGGCAATTTAGCGTGGCCAATACCCTGTGCATCTTTGGGTTGTGGGGGTGAGACCCACGCAATATCAGGGCTTTTATGTGTGTCTCCATGTTGTAAGGAATCATTGATAACTCAGATGTTGCTTTCCAAAAGAGCTGAATGGATATCTACTGAGAAGGAGAGAGGTGGAATAAAGAGATATTAATAGCATCATTTGATACATTTTGGGGAAGGGCAGGGATGTATTTGACTTTCCTTAAAGTGGTGTTGTATGGGGAGGAAGTGGGTCCATGCACATTTTTGGATGGAGCGGTATTGCGCTGAATGGGCTATTCTTCCTCAATACTTCGCTCTGTTGTTCGACACACCCAACCACAATTTTCTACACTCCATCACAATATAAAGTGTTTTTTTTAAATTTAGAGTATCCAATTCATTTTTCCCCAATTAAGGGGCAATTTAGCGTGGCCAATCCATCTACCCTGCACATCTTTGGGTTGTGGGGGTGAAACCCACGCAAACACGTGGAGAATGTGCAAACTCCATGCGGACATTGACCCAGAGCTGGGATCGAACCTGGGACCGAACCTGGGACTTCAGCGCCGTGAGACAGCACGGCTAACCACATAACAATGTAAAGTTGATGAGCAGATTTTAATGGTATGCTGCTTTCTGTCGTGAGAGTACTAGTTTCCACTGCTCATTTTAGACTTCTGGTGTCAGAAAAATGAGTGACTCTTCACATGGCACAACTCCCTTGATTGTTTCTGCCACCTAATCACATCAGTAAGATGGGTGAGTGGTGATGTCAGAATTCAGGATGGAGTGGGACTACGGCGCTGAGGACCTGGGTTCAAATCCCAGCCCTGGGTCACTGTCCATGTGGAGTTTGCACATTCTCCCTGTGTCTGTGGGTTTCGCCCCCACAACCCAAAAAATGTGCTAGTTAGGTGGATTGGCCATGCTAAATTGCCCCTTAATTGGGGGGAAAAAAATTGGGTACTCTAAATTTATTTTTAAAAACTCAGGATGGAGAGCAGCACGGTGGCCTAGTGGTTAGCACAGCTGCCTCACGGCGCTGAGGTCCCAGGTTCGAATCCCGGCTCTGGGTCACTGTCCGTGTGGAGTTTGCACATTCTCCCCGTGTCTGCGTGGGTTTCGCCCCCACAACCCAAAAAAATGTGCAGAGTAGGTGGATTGGCTATGCTAAATTGCCCCTTAATTGGAAAAAATTATTGGGTAATCTAAATTTTAAAAAAAAACTCAGGATGGAGATAGTGGTTGTCGAATCTACCATTTTATCTAGCTCAACAGCATATTGGTTAGTAAGCCATCTTGAGTGGCAACAATGTTTGAACATTATCACATGATATAAATTAGTGAATGTACAATTTATGGTATATATTCCCCTCCTGTATCAAACAGCTTTCTGGTTTGTTGTCATGCTGCCTGTTGACCGAAGTTTTCATATACATGTGAGTGGCCTTTGGAACTCCTGAACTGGAGGAAGCCTCTAACATAGGAACTCTAGCCTCTTGCTTGGGAGACTGAAAAGTTAATTACTCAAGAAAGACTAGTGGTGAAGTTAGGGAGAGTGGTAAGGTGACTGTGGTCATATGCGCTCCAGCATATCTATGCATAACTGTACCGTTGCACCAATGTATATATTTGTATATAACAGCACCAGTGTACATAGCGGCTGACCAATACATGTAGGGACAGTTATGACCTCCTGCTAGCAGGTGGAACCAGACACCCATACAGACATATACATACCTGGGGACAGATGAGATGCAGGCACTTGGTGGTAGGAGGATGGACAAGAGGATAGTCACCTCCCTCCTTAGTTTCACAGTAACGTAGACAGAATTGTTTGTACATAGAAATGCATGGCTACCATCAAGCATGTCAAGAATAAATAGTGATAGCAATCACATCTTCGTGTTCTATGTGGAACTTCATGATCACAACAGTGACCTCCTCTGTCATACTCCTTCTTGACATGTGCCACCTTCTCTTGCAAACCAGAACAGAGATAGATGTTACAATTTTGAAGATGGCGAATAGTAATTTCGTGGAGCAATAAGAGTTTTCAGCAGGCCTATTAATGTTCACAGATCATGGAGCTTCATTGAGATGAAAGGATTTGTCCCTACTGAATCTTAAAGATATAATTGAAGGAATGGTTACATGTATGCATAGCTGGTACAGAATCTTTTTGGTGTATAATGATTAGGCATAACTATTCTTCAAATAACTATAAGATAGGGCAAGGAATTACAGGTACTATGCATTCAAGGCCATAAGTGGTCCTATCTGAGTTGACCATGTGAAGTCAGTCAACCTCTCGCATACTTGGGGGAGGGGGGAATCTCCCAGTGGGTTAGAATGGGGGAGAGTCTGTGTAGGGGGTCGGGGCTGAGAGCGTTGGCAATAGCACCACTCCCGATGGCCCCGGGGAAATACTCAGGGAGTCCGGTAGTAGTAGCAACTTTGAAAATCTGGAGGCACTTTAGGCTGGAAGCGGGGTCAAGGGAAATGCCGATTCGGGGGAATCACAGATTTGTGCCAGGGAAGTGGGTTGGGAATTTTTGGTGATGGGAGGAGAGGCAGTTAGGGCATTAAAGGATTTGTTTCTCGGGGGCCGGTTTGCGGGATTGAAGGAGAAGAGGGCGAAATATGGATTGGGGAAGGGGGAAATGTTGAGGTATATGCAGGTCCGAGATTTCGCTAAAAAGGAGATACAGAGCTTTCCGGTGGCGCTGGCCTCCACACTGTTGGAGGAGGTGCTGACAGCAAGGGGAGTGGAGTAGGGGGTGGTGTCGGCAATTTATGGGGTGACTTTGGGAGAAGAGAAGGCACCACTGGGAGGGGATTAAGGCAAAGTGGGAGGAAGAGTTGGGAGCGAGCATGGGGGTGAGGTGTGAGGTGCTCCGGAGGCTAAATGCCTCCATTTCATTCGCGAGGTTGGGGCTGATACAGCTAAAAGTGGTGTATAGGGCACACCTCACCAAGGCGAGGATGAGCCTCCTCTTTGAGGGGGTAGAGGATGTTTGTAAAAGTTGCGGGGGGGGGGGTCGCAAACCTAGTTCATATGTTTTGGTCCTGTCCAAAGCTGGAGGGTTATTGGAGGGCGGTGTTCAGGGTTATTTCAAAGGTGGTACATGTGAGGCTTGAGCCGGGTCATCTGGAGGCCATATTCGGGGTTTCAGATTGGCCGGGGTTGGAAGTGGGTACGGAGACCGGGATAGAACCTAGGTCCTCAGCGCTGTGAGGCAGCAGAGCTAGCCACCATGCCGCCCTCCAGGGTTGCAAAACAAACTCTTCTTTGTTGCACATTTTACGAGAGTGCTTCAATTGCACTCAAAATATTGATGTGTGGGGCAGCACGGTGGCACAGTGATTAGCATTGCTGCCTCACGGCGCCAAGGTCCCAGGTTCGATCCTGGCTCTGGGTCACTGTCCGTGTGGAGTTTGCACATTCTCCCCGTGTTTACGTGGGTTTCACCCCCACAACTCAACATGGTAGATGGATTGGCCACGCTAAATTGCCCCTTAATTGGAAAAAATGAATTGGGTACTCTAAATTAAAAAAAAATAAATGTTGGTGTGCTTGATCCTGCATGAGTTTTCCATGTCAGTATTTTTCAATCGAAATTTAAATCCCCGACACTCTTTCCCCTCCATGTGGAACAATGAAAATGATATGTTGTATTTGTTGCACAGATTATCTGGACAATGGTAATAACAAGATGGCTATACAGCAAGCTGACAAACTACTCAAAAAACACAAAGACCTTCACTGTGCAAAGGTAAGCAAAGATAGCAATAGTTTTCAAAAGTGGAACACCATCTATAACTCACCTCACGGTTGGGTAGCTTGGAGCATGATTATAATGGTAATTGATAAGTTGGCCTGTCTGTTTAAAGACACTGCACAGGAATTCCCCATGGAGATGTGGTCTAAGTAGATCATGCCTTCAGTTGAAAGCCTAAGTAGTGGCAATATTTCTCTTGATATGCAGCTGTTTGATTTTTCCTATTATTTCAATAACCTCATGGTTATTTCAAGATAAGTAGTAAATAATATGATTGTTTGGTTTTGAATTGTTGGTGTTTTGTACCAAAGCCAATATTAGAAGCTCTTCTGTGATGTTGGTCTTGTAAGTCCGATCTGTTTTATAATGACAGAAGTGTGTACCACTTAGTAGAGAATTCACAATTCTGCGAAGGTAAAGTTTTGTCCTTTTTAGGGGCACAACATATCAGAGTTCAGTTCAGTTGTTTGATCAGGAAATGTTCATGTGCTTCTCATTTTCAAACAGCAGCAAATATTTTTAGCTTTTGTTCTTGAGGCTGTAGTTTATAATCCAGGATGAAATGTCTGATTTCCGTTGCTATTTCTAAAAATTGTAATGGGCAGGATTATTTTTTTAAATTGTAAGAAACTGTTTTTTAAGAAACAATATGCCAAACATATTGAAGTAAATTTGTTCTCCTTTTTTGAGCTAACAAGCAAATATAGTGTGATTCAAGATAGGTTCAACAGTGGGAATAATTTGAAGTCATTAATTAAGAATATTGGTTGAGAAACATGTTCACTAAGCAATGTCTCGTGTACATTTTCCTCCCTATATCATATTGATACCAAAGTGTTAAGTAATGACTGTTAATGAATATAGAATCTTTAGAATTTCCTTTTTCTGGTCTGGCTTATCAGGTTCTGAAGGCAATTGGCCTGCAGCGAACAGGCAAACAAGAAGAGGCATTTGCTGTGGCACAAGAGGTAGCTGCACTTGAACCGACAGATGACAACTCCTTACAAGCTCTCACTATTCTTTATCGTGAGATGCACAGACGTAAGTTCTCTTGAAGAGAGGAGACTAGTCACTTGCATTCCATAACCAGGCAAGGACATCAAACGTCCTCCCCCAAAGGACATTAGTGAACCTGATGGCTATTCTGATTATCATTACTGAGAGCAGCATTTTATTCCAGATGTATTAATTTATTTAAATTCTGCCATCTGATATGGTGGGATTTCAGTGTCTGTCTCTGGAGCCTGAGACGGGACCTCTAGATTACTAGTCCAATAATATTACCACTATGCTATCAGCCCCTTATCTGTGCAACCCAGTGGTCTCTGGTGGTTAGGATTTGGTGCTTTCACCGCTGCTGCCTGGGTTCAATTCCCAGTCAAGGAACAAAATATTGGGGTTGGTTTAGCTCAGTTGGCTGGACAGCTGGTTCGTGAGGCAGAGTGAGGCCAATAGCACGGGTTCAATTCCTGCTGGTGTAGGTTATTCATGGAGGCCCGGCCTTCTGAACTTTGCTCCTCATCTGAGATGTGGTGACCCTGGGGTTAAATCTCCACCAGTCAGTTTCCCCCCTTAAAGGGGAAAGCAGCCTGTGGTCATCTGGGACTATGGCGACTTTGCTCTGGAACCCAGAACGTATTTTGTGTAAAAATCTTGATTTAATATATTTTGCATGAAAATGTGATGTGTTTTGAAACTGCCTTTTATTCCCCTTTCTGTCAGAGTTACTTGCGCTTCTTTTTTCAGCTGAGCTGGTCACAAAGCTGTATGAGGCTGCTGTACGGAAAGTCCCCAGCAGTGAGGAGTATCACTCGCATCTCTTTATGGCATATGCCAGGGTTGGAGAATACAAGAAAATGCAACAGGTACTATTTGTACAGCATTGAATTAGTTTTTACTGTCCCGAGCAAAATGCAACATTGACTTGTGATTGATGACCAGGCAGAATGCTGTACTAAAAACAGGAAGTGCTAAAAAAACTCAGCAGTTCTAGCAGCATCTACAGAGAGATGCTGTACTATGTTGCTAAACTGCAGTATGCATGACATTTGTTTTCTTTTACTCTGAAATGTTCGCCCCCATATCAAACCGGATTTTGTCTGAAATAGAAAGAGAGGTGTATGCCTGTTCAGAGGAAAGGTTCCATCAAAAGCATTAATCTGTCAGTCAGTTTCAGATGCTGACGGACATGCTGTGCCCATGACATTTTTATTTCCCAAATACACGTTGACCAAGAGAACCCTTATCGATCAGCTTGGACAGACAAGAAAGTGCTCATTATCGTTTTTGTTTTATTTAGGTATTACAATCTTCAAAACCAAACACACTGTTGTCTGTAAAACCTCAGACACTTTGACCAGATTATAACTCAAAAGTTTTACCTGGTATTCTTATTTGAGAGATGAACAAAGAACAGATACAAGTTTATGATTTCAACCAAATTTATTATTTAAGACAGTCAACCCCCTCAAATTATACCAAATAATAATAAGCCCAAGATCCTCAACACGACTCGTGCCTATGAACTCAGTTGAGCTGCAGGTCCAATTCTGAGTCTTGAAGTCTTGGTTGTCTCAGGGCCTTCATGTGAGTCTCACACGCTGCTTCCTTCCATCTCTGGTCAGTCGTCCAATCTTCTCTGTTACCTCTGCGCCGAGTCTTCGCTGGAGAGGGTCCTGGATGATCAATCTTTATACCCCTCTTCGTGCTTTTCCAGAAAGTTCTCTGGTCCATAGCCAATGATGCCCGGGCCCCTGGGGAGGGGTCAACACCTATTGAAGTTACCGATTGCGCGGGGGCGGGGGTTCAACACCTATTGAAGTTACCGATTGCGGGGGGGGGGGGGGGGGGGGGGGGGGGGGGGGGTCAACACCTATTGAAGTTACTGATTGCAACTCTGCAGGACACCAGGTTCGCACGGAATGATACTCCATGTATGGTAACTGGGTGCCAGAGGTCTAACTTTATCTGGGCAAATAGAGCAATCAATCCATTTGAATGGGACCGATTTTCTCCTGATGTCTTGTTGACAGGGCAGGCCCAGAAATGTCCTGACTCTGTCTCTGTTCAGTGGATTTGAACATGGCTGTTTGAATTCCCAGCAGGCCAGTCTGGAGCTGACTGTGGTTTAATTTAAAATTTTCAATTCTTAATTTAAAGCCCAATTTTATCGGGTCTAAAATTCAGACCGTTGTCCATTTTACCACAACACAGAATGTGACTCTGACTCACAACTGAGCTCTAGATATTACCCACCGTAGTGAAGCAGGTTGGGCAACTACGATCACTCGATGTGGATATCATCTTCTCTGAGCTCAGGGCTCCACTTCTGTGATGGTTGCTCCAGGTTGTCGCTGACGATACGTTCTGATGTTTCTTCTTTTATCCAGGTTCTGCTAGCGCTGAGTCGTGATACATGCACACACCTGGCCTGAGTTCTATTGTTCTATCAGGACTTAAACTCATAAAGCGGATAATATGGGCGACACGGTAGCACAGTGGCTAGCACTGCTGCTGGTGGGCTAGACAGCTGGTTTGTGATGGAGAACAAGGCCGGCAGCACGGGTTCAATTCCTGTACCGGTTGAGAATTCTGAATTCTCCCTCTGTGTTCCCGAACAGGTGCCGGAATGTGGTGACTAGGCGCTTTTCACAGTAACTTCATTGCAGTGTTAACGTAAGCCTACTTGTGACAATAAGGATTATTTTATTCTTATTTAAAAAAATTATTATTCACAATGATAGGGTGGCACATGACGCAGTGTTTAGCACTGGGACTGTAGCGCTGAGGACCCGGCCCTGGGTCACCGTCGGTGTGGAGTTTGCATATTCTTCCCATGTCTGCGTGGGTTTCACCCCCACAACCCAAAGATGTGGAGGTTAGGTGGATTGGCCACGCTAAATTGCCCGCATCTATCCTATCTATTCCCTTCATAATTTTATATGTTTCTATAAGATCCCCCCTCATCCTTCTAAATTCCAACGAGTACAGTCCCAGTCTACTCAACCTCTCCTCGTAATCCAACCCCTTCAGCTCTGGGATTAACCTAGTGAATCTCCTCTGCACACCCTCCAGTGCCAGTACGTCCTTTCTCAGGTAACGAGACCAAAACTGAACACAATACTCCAGGTGTGGCCTCACTAACACCTTATACAATTGCACCTTATACAAACACGAGCTTTCGGAGCACTGCTCCTTCCTCACCTGAGAGGAAGACTTCTTACTGTGCTCACCCCAGTCCAACGCCGGCATCTCCACATCATCCCTAGTCTTAAACTTTATCCCTCTAGCAATGAAGGACAACATTCCATTTGCCTTCTTAATCACCTGTTGCACCTGTAAGCCAACTTTTTGCGACTCATGCACTACCACACCCGGGTCTCTCTGCACAACAGCATGTTTTAATATTTTATCATTTAAATAATAATCCCTTTTGCTATTATTCCTACCAAAAGAGATAACCTCATATTTGTCAACATTGTATTCAATCTGCAAGACCCTACCCCATTCACTTAACCTATCCAAATCCCTCTACAGACTTCCAGTATCCTCTGCACTGTTTGCTTTACCACTCATCTTAGTGTCGTCTGCAAACTTGGACACATTGTACTTGGTCCCCAACTCCAAATCATCTATGTAAATTGTGAACAATTGTGGGCCCAACACTGATCCCTGAGGGACACCACTAGCTACTGATTGCCAACCAGAGAAACACCCATTGATCCCCACTCTTTGCTTTCTATTAATTAACCAATCCTCTATCCATGCTACTACATAACCCTTAATGCCATACATCTTTATCTTATGCAGCAACCTTTTGTGTGGCACGTTGTCAAAGGCTTTCTGGAAATCCAGATATACCACATCCATTGGCTCCCTATAATCTACTGCACTGGTAATGTCCTCAAAAAATTCCACTAAATTAGTTAGGCACGACCGCCCTTTATGAACCCATGCTGCGGCTTCCCAATAGTTTGATACCCTCGGATATTTAACCCCCAGTCTTGACCATCCTTTAACCATGTTTCAGTAATGGCCGCTAAATCATAGTCATTCACGATGATTTGGCCCATCAACTCATTCACCTTATTCCAAATACTACGAGCATTCAGGTAAAGTACACTTATGTTGGCTTTTATACCTGTTTTGAATCTTGACACCTCGATCAGTAACCTCTACGAAGTTATATTTCCTCTTAACTTTTCTCCTAATTTTCCTTGTCGTTGAACCCATATCTTCATGTAACAACCTGCCGCATCGCTTACCATTTATGTTTTTACTTCCCGTTTTATTCCTTTTGGTATTACTGGGCCTATTCACTGAGCTCCCCTCAGTCACTGTACCTTGTACTGTTGCCCTTTTTTATTTTTATTTTTTTTAAACTTTAAAATTTAAAAAATAAATTTAGATTACCCAATTATTTTTTCCAATTAAGGAGCAATTTAGTGTGGCCAATCCACCTACTCTGCACATTTTTGGGTTGTGGGGGCGAAACCCACGCAGACACGGGGAGAATGTGCAAACTCCACACGAACAGTGACCCAGAGCCGGGATCGAACCTGGGACCTCAGCGCCGTGAGGCAGCTGTGCTAATCACTAGGCCACCGTGCTGCCCTTCCCTTTTTTATTTTTGACTATGGCTTCTCTGCCTTACACTTTTTACTCTTACTGCCTTTTGTTTCTGTCCCTGTTTTACTACCTTCCGACTTCCTGCATTGGTTCCCATCCCCCTACCACATTAGTTTAAACCCTCCCCAACAGCTCGAACAAACAACCCCCCTAGGACATCGGTTCCAATCCTGCCCAGGTGCAGACCGTCCTGTTTGTACTGGTCCCACCTCCCACAGAACCGGTTCCAATGCCCCAGGAATTTGAATCCCTCCCTGTTGCATCATCTCTCAAGCCACGCATTCATCCTATCTATCCTGACATTCCTACTCTGACTAGCTCGTGGCACAGGTAGCAATCCTGAGATTACTACCTTTTGAGGTCCTGCTTTTTAGTTTAACTCCTAACTCCCTGAATTCAGCTTGTAGGACCTCGTCCCATTTTTTACCTATATTGTTGGTGCTTATGTGTACCACGACAGCTGGCTGTTCAACCCCCCCCCCCCCCCCCCCCCAAGAATGTCCTGCAGCCACTCCGAGACATCCTTAACCCTAGCACCAGGGAGGCAACATACCATCCTGGAGTCTTGATTGCGTCCGCAGAACCGCCTGTCTATTCCCCTTACGATTGAGTCCCCTATCACTAGCCCTATTCTTCTTCCTGCCCTGCTGCGCAGCAGAGCCAGCCACGGTGCCATGAACCTGACTGCTGCTGCCTTCCCCTGGTGAGCCATCTCCCTCAACAGTATCCAAAGCGGTATATCTGTTTTACAGGGAGATGACCACAGGGAACACCTGCACTGCCTTCCTACTCTTGCTGTGTCTTTTGGTCACCCATTTTCTATCTCCCTCAGTAACTTTCACTTGTGGTGTGACCAACTCGCTAAACGTACTATTCATGGCGTCCTCAGCATTACGGATGCTCCAAAGTGAATCCATCCACAGCTCCAGAGCCGTCAAGCAGTTTAACAGGAGCTGCAACTGGACACACTTCTTGCACGTGAAGGAGCCAGGGACAGTGGACGTGTCCCTGAGCTCCCACATCGCACATGAGGAGCATGACACGGGTCTGGGATCTCCTGCCAGGTCTTAAACCTTAGGTTATAGAACATAGAACATTACACTGCATCCACATGTGAAACCACTCTAAAGCCCATCTACACTATTCCCTTATCATCCATATGTTTATCCAATGACCATTTAAATGCCCTTAATGTTGGCGAGTCCACTACTGTTGCAGGCAGGGCATTCCACGCCCTTGCTACTCTCTGAGTAAAGAACCTACCTCTGATATCTGTCCTATATCTATCTCCCCATAATTTTAAGCTATGTCCCCTCTAGGGGCTGGTTTAGCTCACTAGGGGCTGGTTTAGCTCACTAGGGGCTGGTTTAGCTCACTAGGGGCTGGTTTAGCTCACTAGGGGCTGGTTTAGCTCATTAGGGGCTGGTTTAGCTCACTGGACTAAATCGCTGGCTTTTAAAGCAGGCCAGCAGCACGGTTCAATTCCTGTACCAGCCTCCCTGGACAGGCGCCAGAATGTGGCAACTAGGGGCTTTTCACAGTAACTTCATTGAAGCCTACTCGTGACAATAAGCGATTTTCATTTCTCATTTCATTTCGTGCGAGACATCACCATCCGAGGAAAAAGGCTCTCACTGTCCACCCTATCTAATCCTCTGATCATCTTGTATGCCTCAATTAAGTCACCTCTTAACCTTCTCTCTAACAAAAACAGCCTCAAGTCCTTCAGCCTTCCCTCATAAGATCTTCACTCCATACCAGGCAACATCCTGGTAAATCTCCTCTGCTTCCAATGCTTCCACATTCTTCCTATAATGTGGTGACCAGAACTGCACACAATACTCCAAATGCGGCCGCACCAGAGTTTTGTACAACTGCAACATGACCTCATGGCTCCGAAACTCAATCCCTCTACCAATAAAAGCTAACACACCATACGCCTTCTTAACAACCATATCAACCTGGGTGGCAACTTTCAGGGATCTATGTACATGGACACCGAGGTTAACTTATACAACTACAATTTCGAAAAAAACTCAGAAAAAAATAAATATCCCCCCACCCCAAATGTTTGAATTCCCACCTAGCTTCAAATTCCCAAACTCACTCTTAGCTGTGTCTTACTCTGGCCGTGTCTTCTCTGGCTCACTGGGAGAACTCACTGGGAGTGTTACAAGTTGCTGTTTTAAATTGGCCCGAGTTGACTCCCCCTCCCCCACCTGCTTTTAGATCAAAATAGATTAAGGTGACTGAAACTTAACTGCCAACCAATTATGTGAGTGGGTGGCAAGAAAATAAAAAGGGTGTGTTAATGATGACATTAAGGCGAAGAGTGCTATTAACGGCATAATGGTAAGATAGAAGAAAGTGTTAATAGGAGAACAATGGCCAGATAACTGCCAAAATTTGTTTAAATTCAAACCAGACATGTTGACTCTGGTCAAGACATTGTCCTGGAGAAAGGGAATGGACCAGAAAGTGGGCATCGCCTATTTTGTTTAGTTGAAACATGAATGTGTGTACATGTTCTTTCTGTCTGCAAAGAACAGGGCCCTATATCTTAATATATGTACCACCTTGCTCATGTAAGTGCACCACATGTGAGCCTGATTGATGATCTTGGGGCAGCACGGTGGTATAGTCGTTAGCACAGCTGTCTCACAGGGCCAGGGGACTCTTGTTCAATTCTGGCCTTGGGTGACTGCCTATGCGGAGATTGCACGTTCTCCCCATGTCTGCATGGGTTACCTCCGGTTCCCCCTCTGCCCAAAGATGTGTGGGTTAGGTGGATTTGCCATGCTACAATTGTCCCTTGGTGTCCAAAGAGGTGCAGATTATGTGGGATTATAGGGATCGGGTGGGGAGTGGGCCTAGGTAGGATGCTCTTTCAGAGGGTTGGTGCAGACCCAACGGGCTGAATGGCCACCTGGTACACTGTAGGGGTTCTATGGAATTGGTTGTCAGTGTAATTCCTAGCACACTCAGGATTGTTTAGCAAATGTTGTCCAATCGTGGAATCACATCTAATGTTGGACAGTATTTTGAGTTTTACAAGCACGGCTGGTTGGTTGCAGTCTATGCCTTGCCTGTTGCGAACAGCCAAAGAGACGTACTGTTTTCTCTGATCCACCAGTCTTTGGGATGCACATGGCATCACGTTGGCACTGAAATTCATATATCACATTACTCCACTACTCATTTGTATGATAAACAGAGTGTCTTTTTGGTTTGAAGGCAGATCTTATTAGTGGTGCACACTCATTGTGCTACTGCATGGGAGCATCGTGAAACGGTTAACTTCACAGTTTGCTCAACTTTTTGAGATACCTTGTACTTCCAGGATAATCTGAGGTACACTGGGCACTTTACAGGACCAATAGTGGCAACCTTTCATGCGTTTTCACAATATGCAGTGAGGACTTAGCTGAGTAGCCATTATCTCGCAGGGTCGCTTTGATGCTGCCTATTTCAAGATTAAGTGCTGTCGAAATGGCCCAGGCCATATTTACGAGGTTGCCAATAAGGGTGATCTTATAGCACGTGGCACCGTAGGGATCCCAATGCATGTATTGATCAGTGAAGCTAGGTGTGTGTTAGACAAGAGTAGGGAACCTCTTGGCACATTTCTCAACTGGCACGTCAAGGAAAGGGAGCTCATTTTAAATAATTGTTCCCTTTGCATTTGGTATTACAGTAGTCCCCCTTTATAACGCGGGTGTTGGGGTCCAAGACAGCCACCCGCGTTGCAACCGAGCCGCGGATATCCACGATGGGGGTTTTAAATTTATTTAAAAATCTATGCTAGCACTTCCCATTGAGAGTCTACGGGGGGCGGGGGGAGAGGTCAGACCCCCGTAGACTCACAATGGGAAGCGCCAGCATAGATTTTTAAATAAATTTAAAACCCCCATCGTGGATCTAATTAAAACAGTGTCAAGTTCAGTGGCCGGCTCACTTTGATCCGGAGAGGGAAGCTGCTCTCTCACTGAAACAATCAGCCGGCCGCTGAAATTGACACTGCCGGCTGCTCTCTCCCTCCAATCCAACTTTTAAGTTTTAATGTTTCTGATTGGAGGGAGAGAGCAGCCGGCAGTGTCAATTTCAGCGGCCGGCTGAGTGTTTCAGTGAGAGAGCAGCTTCCCTCTCCGGATCAAAGTGAGCCGGCCGCTGAAATTGACACAACTGACAGTTGGGGTCCATAAGCCCCCCCGCGGTATATCGCGAACCGCGGTATTGCGGAGCGCGGTATAACGGGGGACTACTGTATTACTAATTGTCCTGATGAGTGCAAGATGAAAAGCTTCGACGACATGTGCCATTTTCCAGCAATACTCAGATATAGATTTGTAAGATACATTGGATGGGATCTGTATGGACTTCACTAAAGATTACAGGCTGTTGTGCAACCCTTCGGCCTGTGCACCATGTTAATTTTGTTGAATTCCATTATATTTCAAATACAAGTTGCCTTGTTTTTACTGAGCTCAGTTAACTCATGCTGTTTTGTCCTTCTATAATCTTTATTAGTTTCACAAGTAGGCTTACATTAACACTACAATATTGTTCTGATGTCTTTTGCCAATTCTGTTTTTAAGTAATTTCCCTGGACAACATGTGACCATATATGCCCATCCTATTTATTTATTTTCACCACTCAGTAACTTGTATGAAACCGGAATCCCATCTCTACCATTATGTCTTTTGGAATAGTTGATTTTCAGACAAAAACATCGTTGGTAAATGCACGTTGAAAACTTCATCTCCCATTGGTGTGATAATAATAATACTCTTTATTTCTCCTTCTGTAATCTTTATTAGTTTCACAAGTAGGCTTACATTAACACTGCAATGAAATTACAGTGAAAATCCCCTAGTCGCCACATTTCGGCGCCTGTGCGGTACAGAGGGAGAATCCAGAATGTCCAAATCACCTAATAGCACATCTTTCGGGACTTGTGGGAGGAAACCGGAGCAACGGGAGGAAACCCACGCAGACATTGGTAGAACGTGCAGACTCCGCACAGACAGTGACCCAAGCCTGGAATCGAACTTGGGACCCTGGCGCTGTGAAGCCATAGTGCTAATCACTGTGCTACCGTGCTGCCCACGTGCTGATTGTAATATTGTTCTCTGAATTTGGTGTACTAAAAGTTGTAAACATAAATTGTAGTAGAATTATTTCTTTTTGGCATCTTTGTTTTTTTTGAGGATGTCAACTCCTTTTCCTCAGGATTTGTGCTGTAGTTTTCTGTGTTTGAATTTTGGCAAAGTCCTCGAAAGCTTTTTCCAGCAAGAGTTGCTTGATAACATTTTAAAAATAAATTTAGAGTACCTAATTCTTTTTTTCCAATTTAGCATCTACCCAGCACATCTTTGGGTTGTTGGGGTGAAACCCACGCAGACACTGAGAATGTGTAAACTCCACACAGAGAGTGACCCAGGGCCGGGATTCGAACCCGGGTCTTCAGTGCCGTAGGCTGCATTGCTAACCACTGAGCCACATGCGGCCCTGTCACTTGATAACATGAGTCTTTGTAAAATTCTATTGTGCTTCTTGTCCATCAGTGCTGGGGGTGTAAGCCTCGTTTATTCATGCTACCTTAAAAAACTCCACCCTGCCTCCTGCTTTGCTTTATGTGCAGGTAAAGTAGATATGATTTTAAATGAGGGAAAACAAATAATTAATTTGCTAATAATTTGGTTTTTGTTGCAACCAAGAATTAGACTTGTGATTTATCTCATCCCGGAATGTGTATTCATTGCGGTTTACTGCAGTATATTGAAGTGTTGTACTTAGGTTGGTGTGGAATTTTCTGTTTCCTCTTAGGCTGGCATGGCACTTTATAAGATTGTTCCGAAGAATCCCTATTACTTTTGGTCTGTCATGAGTCTGGTCATGCAGGTGAGTGTACTTGCTAAAGTGGACATGCTACTTGTATGGTAACTAGTGCGGGGGGAAAACAATCAGTGTAGTGTGAGGAAAACACATTACATACACCTTCCAGAGGGATGTGATAGAAGTTTTCTTGCTAATTAAATTTATTGAATTGAATTATAAAATTCCTATACAGAGCAACATATTACTTACTATGGGGCTGAATTGATGTCAGCTAAAGGAATTCTGCTTGAGCATGACTGTTTAAACTTGTATGATGGACCAGCTTGCAGGCTGATCGTATCGTTTTCTTCAGTCAAAAACCCAAAAAAAGCAGTAATTACCAGAAGGAATCGTTTCTCTAAAAGCACATAGCCTGTCTGCTACACTAAAATTGAGATTGTTTAAGCATTACCTTGTTGTCCAAGGAATTATCACTACACCAAGTTTGTCATTTAAATTGATGCCTTGTTTGTGCAGCTGAAAACATTGTGCCTGCATTGTATACATTAACATATTGGCTGGGTGAAATTTAACCTTGCAGAACAGATTGAACTACAAGCTAACAAAAGGTCTGTTAGTTGAAGAATACAGCTACCAGATTGATAACTCCTGTTTCTAATCATTAGCTGCACTATTGCTGCAGTCTTTAAAACATTTGATCAGTAAAGTGCGATTAAGCTCTTGCCAAACATCAGTTTGGAACGAGAACCTCAGAGGAAGTGTAAATAGTAATTTAAGTAGGTGGCTAACTTCTGCTTTCTAGAAAACTGACACTTAGTACTGGTTTAATTGCACGAGCATCAATATCGGAGAAGACATCATGCTCTGGGACTGGTTTCAAAGATCGACTGCTTCACAAAATAAATTCAGTCTGCCACAATGTTTATGTAATTTTTTTGTGTGAAAACCAGGGCAGGTTTTTGCGGGATGTTTTTCTTGTCAAGTTTCAACGTAGTAATTGCCAACTGTTGCACACCAGTTTTTACTTAACCATGGATCCACCGATTGTTTAAAATTTCAATGGCTTATTAAAAGAACGAATCATCATTTCTCATCAGTATACTGCGGTAGCATCCAAAACAATTTGTTGACATCTGTAAACCACTGCTGGCCACATAATATCTGATTGCTAAAAACATGAGGGATGGAGGTACTGACACGAATAATTAGAAACAAGAACAGGCTTAGGCCATTTGGCCCATCAAACCTGCTCCGCCATTCGATAAAATCATGGCTGATGTGGTTGTAGCCTTAATTCCACTTTCCTGCCTTCCCCCGTAACCCTGAACTGCCTTGTCAATCCAACATTTCTAACTCAGCCTTGCATATATTCAATGACCGAGCCTCTACTGCTCTCTGTGAAAGAGAATTCCTCAACTAATGACCCTCTGAGAGAAGTAATTCCTCCTTCCTGTCACATTTTGGTTATCATTACCATATCGCTACCTTGCACTGTTGCTTGTTCTTTCTCTTGAACTTTCCAAATCTTCCCTCGTGTGAATCCTCTCCCCACTATTTAACTTAAAGTGCTCTCTGCAGCCCGAATTATATGATTTGCTGGTGCATAATTCAGGCTCTTCCAACAATACAGCTCCATCTTTCCTCAGTACTGGTCCCAGTGTCCCATGAATCAAAACCTATTTCTCCCATACCAACCATTGAGTCAGTACACAGAGCAGTTTTGTTTCCATCTTCCCTCTCCCATTTTCTCAAATGTTGCCTGATGGGGACACAGTGGTAGAATGCATAGCGAAAAATGTTTGCAGCGTACTTTTTCTTCAATTGTTGATTGTACCCCATTTTTTTTCTTTCTTCTTTATATTTTTTTCTGGATTAAGGAAAAATTAGGTTAGTTTAGGTCCTGGTCTACATGCTCATAGTATCTCTGCAGTGCAGAAGGAGCCCATTCATCCATTGAGTCTGCACCGACTCCGAAAGAGCATCCTATACAGGCCCCCTCCCTAACCCTGTTACCCCACTTAACCTTTTGGACACAAAGGGGCAATTTAGCATGGCCAACCTACTTGCACATCTTTGGACTGTTGGAGGAAACCACAGTACCTGGAGGAAACCCACGCAGACACTGGAACAACGTGCAAACTCCACACAGGCACCCATGGTCGGAATTAAACCTAGTCCCTGGCTCTGAGGCAGCAACCTCTACTTCACCAGCATTCCCTTAGGCACCTGAGAATCTCTGTGCTGTCTGGCATTGTTATGGGTGAACCTGAATTTTCTCCAATTGAAAGTACAGAGGGCCATGGGAATTGTTTTTGACCATCACTAAAAGATCTACTTCCTTGCAATTCCCTCACCTTTCTGTCAGACTATCTGAAACCTCTGTGTGGTGGTTGACCTTGGGTTTCAAACTGCATATTTAATCCATGACCAAAACTTCACAACATTGTCCACCTTCATTCTACCTCAAACCCCATTCATGTTATCACAATACTCAATTTATCCAACACCCTGCCCTCCAGCATGTGAGCTCCATCCTCCACAGCTTGCCCAAAGATGCAGTGCAAGCACCCTAAACCTTGCAAGTCCCATTCATTCATTACCCCTCGAGACACCCCCCCCCCCCCCCCCCCCCCCCCCCACTAACATATTGTGGTCCCTCAAAATCTAGAACTGTCTCAGCAGATTGGAAGTTAGCAAATGTAACACTGCCATTCAAGAAAGGAGGCGGAGAGAAAAGAGGGAACTACAGGCCAATTAGCCTGACATCAGTCATCGGGAAAATGCTGGAATTTATTAGTAAGTAAGTCTTAACATTGCACTTAGAAGATCACAGTATGATCAGGGGGAGATGGTGATACAGTGGTAATGGTGACACATTGGTAATGTCACTGGACTAGCAATCAGGCTCATGCCCTGGGGACATGGGTTCAAATCCCTGGGGACATAGATTCAAATTATTATCATTTTATTATTGTTATTTTTAAATCTCAGGTGGTGGAATTTGAATTCTGTTAATAAATCTGGAATTGAATGCTCGTCTCAGTAATGGTGACTATGACAGCTATCATCAGTTGTCGTAAGAACCCATCTGGTTCACTCATGTCCTTCCTGAAAGGAAACTTGCCGTCCTGATTTGGCCTACATGTGACTCCAAACCGACAACAATGTGGTTTATTCTTAACTAGCTTCTGAAATGGCCTTGCAAGCTACTCCGTTCAAGGGCAATTGGGGATGGTAACAAATGTTGGCCATGCGAGCGATGCCCAAATCCTATGAAAGAAAAAAAGCTCGGGTAAAGTCAACTTAGCTTTGCAGAAAGGAAATGGTGTTTGACAAATTTTAAGGTCTTTATTTAGAATGTAACTCGAGGTGAACCAGTAGATGTTGTATATTTGGATTTCCAAAAGGCATTGATAAGGTGTCGCAGAAAGAGTTCATACACAAGGCAAGGGCTCACGGACTCGGGGTTAATATATCAACATGGAGAGAATTGGTAAATGGACAGGAAGCAAACAATTGGAATAAATGGAGCATTTTCAAGTTGGCAGGCTAGTGGAGTGCTGCAAGGATCAGTGCTGAGGCCTCAACTATTTATAGTCTGCATTAATGACTTAAATGCAAAGAGTTTGCTGATTCCCAAGGTGGGAATGCAAGCTGTTGGGATACAAAGAGGCTGTAAAGAGATATAGATATTTGAGGGCAACGGTGGCAGGTGAAGTATAATATGAGGAAGTGAGGTTATTCAGTTTGGCAGTACGAATAAAAAAGCAGAATTAAAAAATAGCATGGAACTTGTAATTGTTGTTCAGAGGGACTTGGGTGTACTTTTACGAGGGACATACAAAATTAGCAAGTAATTAGGGAGGCAAATGGCATGTTGGCATTTATTGCAAGGGGACTGCTGTACAAGAATAAGGAAGTTTTGTTAAAATCATACAATGCAAGGGCAGCACGGTGGTGCAGAGGATTAGTCCTGCTGCCTCACGGCGCCAAGATCCCAGTTTCGATCCCGGCTCTGGGTCACTGTCCGTGTGGAGTTTGCACATTCTCCCCGTGTTTGGGTGGGTTTCGTCCCCACAACCCAAAGATGTGCAGGCTAGGTGGATTGGCCGCGCTAAATTGCCCCTTAATTGGAAACAATGAATTGGGCACTCTAAATTTTTTTAAATTTTTTAAATCATACAATGTTTTTTGAGACGACGCCTGGAGTAATGTGTGCTGTCTTGATCTCCCTGTTTAAGGAAGGATATACTTGCCTTGGAGACAGGACAGCAAAGGTTCACTAGATTGGTTGTTGGGAGAAGAGGTTTGTCCAATGATAAGAGGCTGAATAAATTAGGTCTATACATTTCGGAGTTTAGATGAATGAGCGGTTATCTTATTGAAACATGCAAAATTTTGAAGGGACTTGATAGGGTAGACACTTAAATTCATTTCCCCTGGTTGAAGAATCTAGAACCAGGGCGGAGTCTCAGGATAAAGAGCTGATCATTTAGCACTGAGATTAGGCAAAATCTCTGCACTCAAAGGGAATTTTTGGAATCTTCACAGAATTGTGGATGCTCCATCATGAAGACTGAGATGGACAGATTCTCGGTGTCGGGAAATCAGGGGATATGGGAGTATGTGGAAAAAGTGGATTTGAGGCAGAAAACCAACCATGACCATGTTGAATGGAGGATCAGGCTTTTTGGGCAATATGGTCCGCTCCAATTCCTTATGTTCTTAAATTTCTTAATGTTTATAGCTTTCTTCAATGCCACCGTAAATTTTTTCCACACTTCTGACTCTTGACTACTGTAGTCTCTCTGTGAACCAGCACCACCATTGCTCATTTATGCCTCACTCTCTGTAGAGTTCCTTCCATAAACCTCTCTACTTTCAGAACCTCTTGAGGGCCTAACTCTTAGACCAAATCTTTGATCGTCTTTCCTAAGTGCACTCCCCTCCTTCCCCCATCTTACCCTTGCCCTCCCCAAAATGAATGAGCATCTGCTTATGTTTGACCTTGAAGCAACATGAACCATTTGCCAGTTTTCTGCATTAAAGGTGCTTTATAGATGGCAGTTGCTGCACTGAGGCACCTGGGGGTATTGTGCCATGCTGAAGGAGTATTCTCAAGCTTATTGCAATGTTTTTTCCTGCCTTAAAATAGAAATGTTGCTCCAGACAAAATGCTAATTCACGATAACTGAATATAAAATATGCCCACAGCAGTTGTATAAAAGGCAATTTAAAAGCTATTTGGCACTTTGAGTCACACACTGACCATGCAGGATTAATATCACAAAAGCTGATGATAGACAAATATTTGCCTCCTAGCAGTAGACAGGTGATGGGGGTTATTATATTTGTGGCAAGGGTGCTTATCATTGTGCTTTTAAGAGGACTGACAATCTATATCTTGCCCCTGGGCTTTTAAAACCATATTTGTGTCTTATGTAGTCTATTTCAGCACAAGATGAGAAGTTATCAAAGACAATGTTCCTCCCCTTAGCACAACGAATGGTGGAAAAGATGGTGAAAGAAGACAAGATTGAGGCAGAAGCTGAGGTAAGAAAGTTGGAATATCCCAAGTCGTAGTGTGTTCCTTGCCAGTCACAACATTGTCACAAGAATGGTATTTTTGTCTATGTTGTATTATTTTGTCCTTTTTCTTGTTGATCCTGCATAGTGATCAGGGATGGATATGCTGGCTAATAAACTTATTCCATCTTTCTTGAGCCTTGTTGTATTTTTCCGGCAGATGACTACCAGCTAAACAAAAACAAAAAAAACCCATTACTAAGATTAGTAATTTTTCTTGTTAGCAATTCATTGCAATATGAAAACCTTGTTCCCACATGTTTAGTTTAGAGAAGGCATGTAGATGGTTTGTTCCCAGACTGGAAGCCACTTCCCTTTAGCCAGTTTTCAAGACAGACTTCATAACCACCATCCTGTCTTCTCCCACAGTCCTGCAGTCTCTGTTCAGTGCTTGGATTCGGGCCGATCGAATGAGAATGAACCTTGATTCATTGCCCACCCTTTGACTAGTTAGAATAAAGTTGGGAAAGGAATTCAATCTTCAGATTGTACCTCTTCAAACTGATTTTAAGCTGACTGTGAGACCATAGCAATTTTAAACAATTTGAAACCCCAATGTGTTCTTAACCTCTGAATACATGTGATTTCAATCTGTTTCACAATTTTTGTTTTCGCTAATAGGTGCAACTCTACTTAATGATTTTAGAACGACTTGGAAAAGATCAGGAGGCTCTGGAAGTTATCAGAGGAAAACTAGGAGGTAACCTTGGAACTAGCTTATTGAAAGATTTTTGTGAAAAGAACTATACCGTATATTTTTCCACTTCCCTTCCCATGTTCTTGTCCTGAGACTATGGTTCCACAAGCAAGGACAGCCCTCCAGATTTCTGCCCAAATGACTGGGCTGGTTTAGCTCAGTGGGCTCGACAGCTGGTTTGTAAGCTAGACAGCTGGTTTGTGATGCAATACAAGGCCAGCAGCATGGGTTCAATTGCCGTACCAGCTAAGAGTTCTGAATTCTCCCTCCATGTACCCGAACAGGCGCCGGAATGTGGCGACTTGGGGCGTTTCACAGTAATTTCATTGCAGTGTTAATGTAAGCCTACTTGTGAAAATAAAAAAGATTATTATTATTCATATGAGTGGAAAGCTAATCTCACAATTTCTTGCAGGGATCACTGGATAATATTTTTATTCATTCATGGGATGTGGGCGTCACTGGCTGGGCCTAATTGCTTTTGCCCACTGAGTGGTTTGTTGGGCCATTTCAGAGAGCATTTCAGAGCGAACCCACATTTCTGTGGTCTGGAATCACGTGTATGCCAGACCAGACGAGGTAAAGATGGCAGATTTCCTCCCCTAAAGGACATTATTGAACCAGATGGGGTTTCACGACAATTGACAGTGTTTTCATGGTCATCATTAGACTTTTAATTTGTGGTGGTTAGCACTGCTGTCTCACGGTGCTGAGGACCCGGGTTCGATCCCAGCCCTGGATCACTGTCCGTGTGGAGTTTGCACATTCTCCCCGTGTCCGCGTGGGTCTCGGGCCCATAACCCAAAAGATGTGCAGGGTAGGTGAATCGACTACGTTGATTTGCCCCTTGATTGGAAAAAAAAGAATTGGTTACTCTAAATTAATTTTTAAAAAAATTAGACTTTTAATTCCAGATTTCAAATGGGTTCAAATTTCACCATCTGCCATTGTGGGATTCGAACTGAAGAATGTCCAAGCAGACAGGTGCTCTACAGGTTTATGTTCAAGTCAAACAATATACATGGAAATTCTGGTTTTCTTCTCAGAGAAACTGACCAGCGAGTTGCAGAGTCGAGAGATGAAATGTATGGTGCTGTACACAAAGTTAATAAAATGGCCTGAATGCAACGCATTGTCAAGAAAACTTTTACTGAACAAGTGAGCAATTCCACGTTTATTTAACAGAATTCTCAGAGGCCACGTTTATATGCTCTTCCATTCAATTAACAATACATTGTTTTGCTGTTGTGTTGTCAAAAGGTGTGTTGTCAGAAGGTGGGTCTATCTTACTAATTCTCCATAGCAGAGGGTGTACCCTAAAGGATAATTGGACTCGAAGGGTGAAGAATGCAGTTCCTGTTTATACTTTCCCAAGAATTTTCTCAGTTTCTTTAGAGGGAGTAGCTTCATGGACAGCAGGTGCCCACTGGCACCTTATTCAAATTGTGGCCTTCATTTGTGATCCATGATGGTGAAGACTGGCAGGCTAACTGTGGTGGCCACTGCAGTTGAGGCTGATTGTGTCCTGAAGTTAGCATTCACAATTCTGTTAGCGGGGAATGCTGTTTAGAGATTAGAGTTCCATCTTGGTGCCAATGTTTTGTTACTTGTTCAGGGGCAATGGCAAATTGTAGTTGCCCTACAGCAACTGAGATTGGCAATTACGATTGCAGTCTGAAGTTCATAATTAGAGATTTTAAGCCTTAGTTTTACAATGGAAATTTTAAAGTTGTATTAATAGGATCATCTGGGATAAGGGTACCTTAGTCGTTATGATGCTGGAACAGCAACTTGGATACAATGAATTAAAATCACACTATGACAAGTGGGAAATTGAATTAGAAACATAGCAATAGAAATCTTCCAGATTGGGGTAAAACTCAACCAGTTTATTCTTCTCCTTCCATCCCACCTAGTCTGATCTGCATGTGGCTTTGGGTTGATTCTTAATTGGCTCTAAAGTGCCCTAACAAGTAAACCAGTTGCAAACAATTGGTATAATCAGTAATGAGCTTGTCTGATGAAGCTGGTCAACGTTAAGCCAAGTTGTATTTCCCCCTCACCAACATTTCTGAATTAGTGGTGCCCATGTTTGGCGAGAATTGTTGCTCAAACAGGTCAGTCACCCAGTTGATGTGGTTGTACTCACCACATTATATCTGTGAAAAAGGCCATTGTTCTAATATGATTGCAATAAGTTTAAAGCAACTAAACCAAAATTTGTTGATGAGATATAAAAGATCACTGGCTGCAATCATGAATGATTTATTCTTTGTAAAATATATGATACTTGTGTTTGAGAGAGCATACATCTGATCAATTGTGGGTGGCACAGTAGCACAGTGGTTAGCACAGTTGCTTCACAGCTCCAGGGTCCTAGGTTCGATTCCCGACTTGATTCACTGTCTGTGCGGAGTCTGCACGTTCTCCCCGTATCTGTGTGGATTTCCTCCAGGAGCTCCGGTTTCCTCCCACAGTTCAAAGATGTGCAGGTCAGGTGGATTGGCCATGCTAATTTGCCCTTATTGTCCAAAGGGGTTGGGAGGTGTTGCTGGGTTATGGGTATGGGGTGGAGGTGTGGTCTTAAGTGGGGTGCTCTTTTCAAGGGCTGGTGCAGACTCAATGGGCTGAATGGATTCCTTCTGGACTGTAAATTCTATGTCCAAGCCTCCAGTTCCATTGTAGTCACCTTGTGGGAGGTATGAGGATGACTATTCCTGCAGAAACCTTCCCTTTCTTAGATTGAATTTGTGCTGACCTCTGACTGTCTTCTGTTTGCAACTCTGACATGTGGTATCCTAATGGAACAGTGTTGTATCTCTGCAATCAAAAATTCATTAAAATCTGTTGTCTTTTGCCTTCCAATGAATTCCCAATTTAATATAGTTGACCACTTCTTCATTACAACATTGTATTTCTGAATTCAGAATCCTGTGTTCATGCCCCTCAGACTGTGGTGTTGTACAAGCAATGCACTTGTCGCTCTTGAACTTAATTTATGAATGCATTTGAGTCAATTAACAAATCTCAACTGAGCAGAGGGAATCCATCAATTACAAAGTAACCAGAAAAAAAATTATAATTTCCGACTGACCTCTTCCAACTCATTTTGAAATGTGAATGAATGTGTTTTCAATTCAAACCATACCCACAGATGGAATAGTCTAAGCATGAGAGGACCTTGGACTACGACATTTTTTAGTGTAATAAAAGCAGAAAATGCTGGATTTTCGGTGACGGCGGGAGGCAGCCGCGCGTTGGAGGGCTCCCGTTCGGGAACGGCATTGGCGGGGGGTTAACACCCGGTCCTAGGGCAGCAAAGGCAGTAAAAGTCAGGAGACAGCACAGGGAAGGGAAATGTCGAGGATCAGTAAAAAAACGGTCCTGAAAACAACTGAAAGTCCGTTGGGGAGTGAAAAGGTCACCGCGGGGTCGGTAAAGAAAATGGAGGCTGGAGCACCAGGGGAGGCCGCATTGCTTACGGCTGAAGAAATAACTTAAGGTGATGGCCGTGGACTTCGAAAGGCAGTTCACAAAACACATAGAGGCAATGAAAAGGGGGGGGGGGGGGGGGGGGGGGGGTTTTGAAAGTGCTGGTGGAGGAGGTGATTACCCCGGTGAGGACGGCGGTGGCGAGCGCAGTGGCGGAGGTGCAGGAGCAAGGCGGGGCGCTGAAGGAAGTCCAATATGGGCTGGATCAGGCTCATCGGTCGTGGAGGCCTGTACCAAAGGAGAGTGAGCCGCCAAGTGTAGTGACTCTGTGCTTCCGTAGGTACAGTGTAAAGGAGAAGATCCTGAGCTGAGCTAAGCAGAATCGGATGGTGCAGTGGGCTGGGGCTGGTATACGTGTACACCAGGACTTTACGGTGGAGATGGTGAGGCGGCGGGCTGCCTTCAACCCGGTGAAGAGGGCACTGTTCATTAGCAAGGTGCAGTGCGGCATTGTGTATCCAGCGAAGCTGAGGGTGACCTACAAATTCAAGGACTTTTATTTTGGGATGGCGCCTCATGACTGTATTTCTTCTTTTTTGTTTCACTGCGTGCCGTGTATGGGCTGCAGGAGCCAACGTTGTGTATATTCGGACAAGGAAAGAAATGGGACTTTCAGTCGTAATGAGGGGTCTTTGGGGTGTGGGTGTGTATGCGGGGTTTGTGTGCTAAAGGGGACTTCTGGGTTTTCCTGGGGCCGGGCAAGGGGGAAAGGGACCCGGGTGGGGGCCTCCATGCTGGCCGGTTTAAGCTGGCTAGTGAATGGGGGTGATGAGGGGGGAGGAGCTGTGGCCATCGGAGCCTGGCAGAACAGGGTCTGAGGGGTCTAGCTGGGGTGGAAAGTTGGGGGGAAGGAACAGAGGTTTGGGCGAGGTGTTTTACAAGAGAAAATGGGGGGGGGGGGGGTGTGTGTGTGTGTGTTGGCATTGAGTGTGGGGGGGGGGGGGGGAGAGGGAGGAGAGAGAGAGGGACGGGGGACGGACTCTATAGGTTAATGGTGAACATGGGAATTCCAGACTCCCTTTTCTTTTTCTCCTTTGTTTTTTCCCCACCGTTGTTTGTTTTATTTGATGCATTTATTGACAGGTGGGCTGTTGGTTGGGAGGATGGGATGGTTGTTGATATTAAGGGTATTGATTTTGTATTTGTTACCGTTTACTGCTTGTTGGGGGGGATGTAAATTTTGAAGGAAAATGTAAAAATGGAGAATAAAAATATTTTTCTAAAAAACAGAAAACGTTGAAAATGTACAGCAGGTTTGCCAAGATCTGAAAGAAAAAGTTGAATGCCTTTCTTCCAGCTGAGCAGCTGTGCATTTTAACATTTTCTGTTTTCATTTCGGGTTTCCAACATTCGCGATCTCTTTAAATGATCCAGTAAAGGGGCAGCACGGTGGCCTAGTGGTTAGCACAACCGCCTCACGGCGCTGAGGTCCCAGGTTCGATCCCGGCTCTGGGTCACTGTCCGTGTGGAGTTTGCACATTCTCCCCGTGCCTGCGTGGGTTTCGCCCCCACAACCCAAAAATGTGCAGAGTAGGTGGCTGGCTACGCTAAATTGCCCCTTAATTGGAAAAAATAATTGGGTAATCTAAATTTAAAAAAAAAATGATCCAGTAAATTGGCTGATGCTCCATTTTCTAAGGAAAGGAGAGTTACCAATGTAATGAGCAATGAATGATAATAAATGGAAAGTATCGCTCAAGGCTGCAAAATCTGACTTAATAGCCTTGAATCATTTAGATTTTAATTATCATTTGGTTAAGGATATTGAAAATTTGTAACTTTTTGTGTCTTTAAGATTTCAGCTCTCTGGCATAAAATATTTTGAGATTGTTTAGTGTTTAACATTGGGGTAGAAGTATTTATGGATTAATTGTCTTAGACCCTGTGCGTTTCTCAAAAGTGTTGCATAGACATAAAGTATGATTTGTTCTTGCACAACTGTATCAATGAAGTAACAAAGCATTACTCAACACAGTTAATGACCACACAACATTTTATAATGGCTATTATAATGGCCACTTTAAGAGCTGGAAAACGCATGCCAACCTAATGGTGTGCTTCCCTCAACAAATACACGAGTCTTATTGACTTTAAAATGTGCCCATCAAAGCAATTGAATGTGTGATCTTTAAGTACAATTCTTTTTAAAAAAAAAAAAAATAATTTTCCCCCCCCGGTTGCTGCTGCTGCTGAGCTTTTGATTTTACCGTTCTGCCAGGAGATCTAGGAATGGTTGCCATCTCCTGAAAAACCCTGCACTGACCCCCTTAGGGCAAATTTCACCTTCTCCAATTTAATAAACCCCGCCATATCATTGACCCAGGCCTCCACGCTTGGGGGCCTCGCATCCTTCCACTGAAGAAGAATCCTCCGCCGGGCTACTAGGGACGCAAAGGCCAGAACACCGGCCTCTTTCGCTTCCTGCACTCCCGGCTCCACTGCAACCCCAAATATTGCGAGTCCCCAGCCTGGATTGACCCTGGATCCTACCACCCTCGATACCGTCCTTGCTACACCCTTCCAAAATTCCCCCAGTGCTGGGCGTGCCCAGAACATATGGACATGGTTTGCTGGGCCCCCAGAGCACCTAATACACCTGTCCTCACTCCCAAAGAACCAGCTCATCCTTGTCCCGGTCATGTGAGCCCGATGCAGCACCTTAAACTGTATGAGGCTAAGCCTCGCACAAGAAGAGGAGGAGTTCACCCTTTCCAGGGCATCCGCCCACGTCCCCTCCTCAATCTCCTCACCCAGTTCCTCCTCCCATTTACCTTTCAGCTCCTCCACCGAGGCCTCGTCTACCTCCTGCATCACCTGGTACGCTTCCGAGATCCTCCCCTCTCCAACCCACACCCCCGAGAGCACTCTGTCCTGAAACCCACGCGGCGGCAGCAGAGGGAACCCCGCCACCTGCCGTCTGACAAACGCTTTAAGTACAATTCTAAGGGTTTTCTGGATGTGCAGTAAATGCTGTTGCTGTTCTCTTCTAGCCCAGACGACTGGCAATTTTACTTATCCTACTTTGATTCCCTCTTCCACCTGATTGACAATGCTTGGACTCCACCTGCAGACACAGAGCAGTAAGTGGTGTGGTTTTTCCTTTATTGTCTTACTGTAAAATGAATTAAATTGCTGTGCTTTACATTGATATGACCTCTATCAAATGGAATCCAAACACCTATTTTCTGAAGCAGGAGGAAGAGAAGTGTTTAAGCTTCGCAATGTACTTGCATTACAGTGCAGTAAAAGATTATTCATGGGTATATAGTTTGAAACTGACAAATTCTCATTGTGTTTTGATGTTTTAAAATATATTTATTTTACCTTCCACTTCCATTTCAAGTTTTCAATCCCTACTCAACACCATGGCAGATATCTGTTACTCTCCTACTGAGGGGTAGGGTTGGTCACTATTACCATGACTTCTGTCACAGCAACTCAACGAGCAGAAATGCTGCTCGGGGAGAGAGAGTCTGAACTAGACCATCCAGTTCATATTTCCATCAGGATTTGACATTTTCCAACTTGGGTATACGTCAACATACACATTCATCTTTAGCTCTCAATCTGATCTATCTGTTGAATGCTTCAACTGCCTCAGAATTCATTTCACTATCTATTATGCTCTCTCTGTGCTTGTCGTAATGACAAAAGTTCCTGAATGACCAATAAGAAATATCAGAATGTTGCACTGTGTCCTGTCTTGCATAATTTTTTTTAAAATCCTTTGTGTCTTCTGCTGATGGTTTGGTATCAAGTTTTCTCTCCTAGGGCAGCACGGTGGCGCAGTGGGTTAGCACTACTGCCTCATGGTGCCGAGGTCCCAGGTTCGATCCCGGCCCTGGAGTTTGCACATTCTCCCCATGTTTGCGTGGGTTTCGCCCCCACAACCCAAAGATGTACAGGCTAGGTGGATTGGCCACACTAAATTGCCCCTTAATTGGAAAAAAAATAATTATTTACTCTAAATTTCTTTTTAAAAAGTCTTCTCTCCTGTTTTCTATTCGTTGTTGGCTAATCTGCCCCCAATATGGTGGGATGCTTCAAATGTAAGCCATAGCTAGGTTTTTTTTGTGCAATGCTGGTAGCTAACCATGTTCTTTGTTTTTCATAGCTGTCCAGAGGGTCCAGTCACCTGCTTTGTACAGGAAGCCATAACCTTTGTGGAGGAGCGAATTTTGAATGAGGAACCAAAGGGCTCTCGTCGCCTGAGGGGACCATACCTGGCTAAACTTGAATTGATAAGACGGCTGAGAGAGAGAGGTACCAATGATGAGCACAAACTTGGTGAGTGTTTAATAGTTTACTGGATTGAAATGTATTCCATTATCAACATATTAACTTAAAACTATCATAAAGAGAGATGTTAGGAGAAATTGCTTTGCAGTGTTGTTGGAGCGTAGAATAACCGACCCACAGGGAGTAATTGAAGAAAAAAAGTGTCTCCCCTCCTGCTTGAAATCCTCTGATCCTCATTGGAAAGTGCACACCATCCATTGCAGAGAGTTTTAAATTTATTTGTGATGCCCTCCAAGATCATTATTGGCACCCACTCATGTTTTGTGGCTCTAAAGGTAGTTTAGGTACAAGATTAGGGACAGTCAGCATGGTTTTGTGAAGGGTAGGTCATGCCTCACAAACCTTATCGAGTTCTTTGAGAAGGTGACTGAACAGGTAGACGAGGGTAGAGCAGTTGATGTGGTGTATATGGATTTCAGTAAAGCGTTTGATAAGGTTCCCCACGGTCGGCTATTGCAGAAAATACGGAGGCTGGGGATTGAGGGTGATTTAGAGATGTGGATCAGAAATTGGCTAGTTGAAAGAAGACAGAGAGTGGTAGTTGATGGGAAATGTTCAGAATGGAGTTCAGTTACGAGTGGCGTACCACAAGGATCTGTTCTGGGGCCGTTGCTGTTTGTCATTTTTATAAATGACCTAGAGGAGGGCGCAGAAGGATGGGTGAGTAAATTTGCAGATGACACTAAAGTCGGTGGAGTTGTAGACAGTGCGGAAGGATGTTGCAGGTTACAGAGGGACATAGATAAGCTGCAGAGCTGGGCTGAGAGGTGGCAAATTGAGTTTAATGTGGAGAAGTGTGAGGTGATTCACTTTGGAAAGAATAACAGAAATGCGTAATATTTGGCTAATGGTAAAATTCTTGGTAGTGTGGATGAGCAGAGGGATCTCGGTGTCCATGTACATAGATCCCTGAAAGTTGCCACCCAGGTTGATAGGGTTGTGAAGAAGGCCTATGGTGTGTTGGCCTTTATTGGTAGAGGGATTGAGTTCCGGAACCATGAGGTCATGTTGCAGTTGTACAAAACTCTAGTACGGCCGCATTTGGAGTATTGCGTACAGTTCTGGTCGCCTCATTATAGGAAGGACGTGGAAGCTTTGGAACGGGTGCAGAGGAGATTTACCAGGATGTTGCCTGGTATGGAGGGAAAATCTTATGAGGAAAGGCTGATGGACTTGAGGTTGTTTTCGTTAGAGAGAAGAAGGTTAAGAGGTGACTTAATAAAGGCATACAAAATAATCAGAGGGTTAGATAGGGTGGACAGCGAGAGCCTTCTCCCGCGGATGGAGGTGGCTAGCACGAGGGGACAGTGCCTTAAATTGAGGGGTAATAGATATAGGACAGAGGTCAGAGGTGGGTTTTTTACGCAAAGAGTGGTGAGGCCGTGGAATGCCCTACCTGCAACAGTAGTGAACACGCCAACATTGAGGGCATTTAAAAATTTATTGGATAAGCATATGGATGATAAGGGCATAGTGTAGGTTAGATGGCCTTTAGATTTTTTCCATGTCGGTGCAACATCGAGGGCCGAAGGGCCTGTACTGCGCTGTATTGTTCTATGTTCTATGTAAGCCTTTTAGTTAAGCAAAATATTGTACTGGAGCATGGGTCACAGTTTTCAGAGAGAGAAAGAAAGAAATCCAGTTTGCATAGTGCCTTTCATGGCCTCAGGACATTCCAAAATGTTTCACGTTTTTGAATTGTAATTGCTGTTGCAATGTCGGCAAACATGGCAGGCAATTTGCATACAATAAAGCCCACAAGTAGCCATGAGATAAATTACCACACAGTGTTGGCTAGGACAGTGCATCTCAAACTATCTGATGTGGTGTACCGGTAGTTTTTTTTTTTCCGATGTGCCAGGGACCGGTAAGCGAAACAAGCCAATCCAGGATTACTGTCTCTTTCTTTTCTGGAAACACTCCAAGTACCGGCAGACGATGGCTCGAGTACCGGCACCGGTACTCGTACCGCACTTTGAGAAGCACTGGGCTAGGACATCAGGTGAACTCTATTCCTCACTTTCATCTCAAAAGATGGTACATTTGGCAATGGAATAGTGTCTCAGTACTGTACTCAAATATCTGGAATAGGGCTGAAATGTACAAAACTGATGTCCAAGGAAAGTAAGTTTAAAAAAAAATAAAAAAATTGGAGGGAGTCCCATCTACTTAAATATTCTATTGATTGTGGAGTTGTAGCACTCTTCTTACTTTGGCACAACGTTGTCAGCAAATTTATCTAGTGAGCTAGTGTCCTATTCAAATCAGAGGCTTGACTTCAAATCTGTTCTGAGTTCACTGGTTACATTGGAGTGGCAGTACAATCTATTGTCCTTCTTTGAACCAGGCAAGTAATTAAACTTGAATTTTCACCAGAAGGAGAAGGGATATTTGTCAGGTGCATAGTGCGGTTCTTTCCATTAAGTTTCTCCACGCCCGGGCAGCACAGTGGCCTAGTGGTAGGCCAGCTCTGGGTCACTGTCCGTGTGGAGTTTGCACATTCTCCCCATGTTTGCGTGGGTTTCGCCCCCACTACCCAAAGATGTGCAGAGTAGGTGGATTGGACCTACCTTAATTGGAGAAAATGAATTGGATAATCTAAATTTATTAAAAAACAGTTTCTCCACACCCCACATCTGAACAGTAATTCCTAAACCAGAAGCATTATTTCAACTCCTTCGATGAAGTATATGCCCATCAAATTGAGATGCCCAGTCTTCAGCATGGTCCCAGTTCCTCTTTGAAAATGTCTTCATGAACAAGTAGATTGGGCTTTGGTTTATTGCATCATTGGCATTTCCCAAACTGTAACAGTCCCTCGGTTATGCAGGGAAGCATCAGTATTGATCATATACTCAAGTCCTGTTGTAATATACAAACTGAGGCAAGTGAACCATGCTGCTCTATCAACCTTCAGATTGTGCATACTGACAGATTTCACCCATTTAAAATATTAGGCAACATCAATTTGGTATTCACTCCCACGTTAACAATTGAATGAATTTCCTTATTCTTAATTTCTCCTTATTGCTAGGGATTCCAGAGGATCTGATGTTCCAGTATTTTGAGAGGTTTGGGGATAAGCCATGCTGTTATTCTGACCTGAGAATCTTTGTCGACCTTCTGTCACCGGAGCGACATACACAGGTGAGACCGGGAGATTGGCAGAGTCTTCATTCGCTCAGACTGTGCTACAGTGAGGTGAGTGGGTAAGTGCACCCAGTGGCCTCAGCATTCAGTCATTATATGAGTTGCTTATAAAATTAGAGATGATCATTTTTAATTGACGCACAAACCTGATTCTACCCTCCAGTCGGGCAATTCAAGATCCAGAGATAGATCATATCTCTGGATCTGTAAAGACTTAATTACCTGCAAATGCTCGCATTCTAAGCATTGTCTGGCTTCTTTGACTTTGTCTATAAATATGTTTCTGGAACATACCTTTTCATTCACCTGAGGAAGGAGCAGTGCTCCGAAAGCTAGTGTTTGAAACAAACCTACTGGACTTTAACCTGGTGTTGTAAGATTTCTTGAATGTTTTGCCCATCAAAGCAAAGTCAGTCAGTGTTGTGGAATTGGAGAATTTCTTGTTTTAGACACTTGCTCTCAGACATAAGTGCTTGTGGTCATGTATAAGTCTTAAATTTTCTGTTTCACATCGATTCCTCTCTGTCCCATGTTTATGCAGTTTCTGTCTTATTTCATCTGCTATGCTTCTGTAACCTAGAGTTTTTTTTAATGTATACGTTGGCTGCCACTTTGAACGTAAACCATATTTCTATCCCCTTCACCTTTTGGCTGCTCCATTTTCACTTAATTTCATTATCATTGGCAATGTCTTTTATTATCATTATCATTCCCCCCACCCTCGCTGCATTAAGCAAGCCCAAGGCTGCCTTCCGTTCTCTTATCAGATACCAATTGACTCATTGTGGCATCTGTTACTACTTTAAAAGCAGTAGCCCCAATTTCCCCATCTTACTCTGTTTAGCTCATTCCTTTGAACATACAAATTGAAATTGTTTAACCTGCTGTTATCTCAGTCATGTTTTTATGAATTTCTATTCTCTCTTCGCATTCCCATTCGTTGTCGCTTCCACCTCTCCTGCCTTTTAAGCTCTGTGTATTTGGGCTTTTTGTAAGAGGTGGGCATTTGAATGTTCCTGTTCCTTCTCCCATACCTAGCCTATTGGAAAAATAAATTGGCAATCAGCACTGGTGCTTACATTCATTTGACGATGGATCAGGAAGAAAGATCCATGACATAAGAGATATATTGACATCAGTCTTGTTTTTACTATCCTGATGAAAAGTGACTGAATGGACGAATTATAATTTGAATGTGAGCCACCTTGGTGTGATTTGACCTTCCACTTAATTTGCAAAATGCCATAAGTTCACAAAAGCAAAATACTACGGATGCTGTAAATTTGAATTAAAACAAATTAGTGAAAGCATTTGAGTCAGGCAGCATCTGTGGAGAGAAAAAATGTTAACATTTCAGGTCAGCAATCTTCATCAGAACTGAAAAAAGTTTGAGAAGTAACAGGCGTATAAGCAAGTCAAATGGCAAGGAAAGTGGAGAAGAAGAAAAGGCAAGGACTATTTGGGTGGAATGAGAGAATAAATAAGAAAAACAATGATACTACAAGGCAAAAGAAAGGGCTATTAGGGCAGGTGAGGAAACAAAAGGTGAGTCTCGAGGAGGTGCACATGGGAGAATCATCAGCTGCTGACTGAAAAAAAGGAGAACAGAGGTTACAGTCCAAATTGTCAAACTCAGTGTTGAGTCTGGAAGGTTGTAAAGTGCCTAATCAATAGATGAGGTGTTGTTCCTTGAGGTTCATTGGAACAGTATGGGAGGTCGGAGATAGAGTGGTCAACAGTGGGAGCAAGATGGAGAATTAAAATTACCGGCAAGTGGAAGCTCAGAGTTACACTAGCAGACTGAATAGAAGTGTTCTACAAAGTGGTCACCCAACCTGCGTTTGCTCTTCCCAATATAGGGAAGGTCACATCACGAGTAGAGAGCACCGTATGCCAATTCAAAAGAAGTACAGGTAAATTTCTGTTTAACCTAGAAGGAGTGTTTGGGGCCTGCACAGTGTGAAGGGAGAAGATCAAAGGGCAGGTGATATGTATCCTCTGCTTGCATGGATGGCCCTGAGGGAAGGAAGTGTTGGAAGTAATTGACGGTGTCATAGAGGTAATGATTCCTTTGGAATGATGAGCGGGGAAGCTGTGTTTGTTGCTGCTGCCTTGCTGGAGGTGGCAAAAATATTCAAAAAATTATTAATTCAATGTGGAAGCAGTTGGGGTGTGTGGTGAGGATATGGAGAATATGATCATAGTTCTGAGAGAGAAGGGAAGGAGTGAGAACAGAGGGACAGGAAATGGAATGAATGCAGTTGAGGGCACTGTCATCTCCAGTGAAAATGAATGCTTGGCTGAACAAGAAAATATTACGCATTGGAAGCACTGGTATGGAAGGTGGCAATGTCAGAATGGATTTGTTGCAGAAACTGGGGGAATGAAAGAGTTTTTACAGGAACAAAGGTGAAGGAAGCATAGTTAATGTAGCTCTGGGAGTCACTTGGTTTATTATGGCTATTGGTCAATTGTCTATCCCCAGAAATGGAGACAAAGTAGTTGAGGGAGGGAGGAGTGGGAGATGGATTGTGTGAAAGCAAGGTGGACATTGGAAGCAAAGTTTTTTTAATAAATGTTTTTATTCTCCGTTTTCCTTCAAATTTTACACCCCACCCACAGACAGTAAACGGTACCAAATACAAAATCAATCCCCTTAACAATAACAACGATCCCATCCTCCCACAACCCCAAACAACGGCCCACCTGTCAATATATGCATCCAATAAAACAAACCCTCCCACAGTGGAAACAAAAAACAATGGAGAAAAAGAAAAAAGGAGTCCGGGACCGCCCGTGGTCACCATAGAGTTCCCGCCCCCCCACACTCAAGGCTGTCCATCCTCTGAAAGAGTACTGTACATGATACCCAAGAGTTGTAAAAAAAAAAAAAAAAAAAACCCCCAAACTCCTCCCGTCCACTGCCTCTTGTGAAACTCCCCCCCCCCCCCCCCCCCCCCCCCCCCCCCCCCCCCCCCCCCCCAATCGCGGTTCCTTCCCCCCAACTTTCCACCCAGGCTAGCCCACTCGGACGCTGTTCTGCCAGGCTCCGATCGCCGCAGCCCCTCCCCCCACCTGACTCCCGTTCACTGGCCGGCTTAAACCAGCCAGCGTGGAGCCCCCGGCCGGTTCCCTTTCCCACTTCCCTGACCATAGGAAAGCCCAGAAATCCCCTTTTAGCACACAAACCCCGCATATCCACCTACACCCCAAAGAGCCCTCACTTCGAGTGAAAGTCCCATCACTTCCCTTGTCCAAATATATATAACATCGGCTCCTTTAGCCCGTACACCCACATGCAGTGAATCAAAAAAAAAGAGAAAATACAGTCATGGGGTTAAATCGGCACATGGCCATTTCTCAATGTCTCAGTTCTGCCACAGTCCTTCTGCCGTCGCAAAATCCTCCGCTGCTTCCGCCGCCCCAAAATAAAAGTCCTTGAGCTTGTAAGTCACCCTCGGCTTCGCTGGATATACAATGCCGCACTGCACCGTGCTAATGTACAGTGCCCTCTTCACCCGATTAAAAGCAGCCCGCCTTCTCGCCAGCTCCACCGTAAAGTCCTGGTATACACTTATACCAGTTCCAGCCCACTGCACCACCTGCTTCTGCTTGGTCCAGCACAGGACCTTCTCCTTCACACTGTACCTACGGAAGCACAGAGTCACTACCCTTGGCGGCTCACTCGCCTTTGGTACAGGCCTCCGCAACCGATGAGCCCGATCCAGTTCATAACGGGAGGGATCCTCTCCCTTCCCCAATAGTGTTGCCAGCATCGCAGCAAAATACTCAGTCGTCCTCGGCCCTTCAACTCCTTCGGGCAGCCCCACAATCCTCACATTCTGTCGCCTGGATGTGTTTTCCAGGTCTTCCATTTTTCCTCGCAGTTCCTTGTTAATCTCCATCACCGTCCGCATTTCCTTCCCCATCGAGGTAAGTTGATCACCGTGCTGCAATAATGTCTCCTCCACATCCTTCAGTGCCTCCCCTTGCTTCCGCACCTCCGCCACTGCCCTCGCCACCGCCGTCGTCACCGGGGAAATCGCTCCTCCACCAGCACACTCAAAACCTCCCTCATCTCCTTCCTCATTGCCTCCATGTATTTTATAAACTGCCTTTCGAATTCCGCAGCCATCACCTTAGTTATTTCTTCAGCCGTAAGCAAAGCGGCCTCCCCTGGTGCTCCAGCCTCCATTTTCTTTACCGACTGATGTCCTTGTTGGAAAGTAAAGGTTGAGGGCATAGAAACTGTTCATGGCAGAGGGTGCTGGAAGAGTAAGGAATATCAGGATAGAAAGGATGAATGCGTGGCTCGAGAGATGGTGCAAGAGGGAGGGATTCAAATTCCTGGGGCATTCGGACCTGCTCTGGGGGAAGTGGGACCAGTTCAAATGGATGGTCTGCATCTGGGCAGGACTGGAACCGATGTCCTAGGGGGGGTGTTTGCTAGAGCTGTTGGGGAGGGTTTAAACTAATGTGGCAGGGGGATGGGAACTGATGCAGGAAGTTGGAAGGTAGTAAAACAGGGACAGAATCAAAAGGAAGTAAGGGGGAAAGTGTAAGGCAGAGAAGCCATAGTCAAAAATCAAAAAGGGTGACAGTACAAGGTAAAGTGACTGAGGGTAGCTCAGTGAATAGGCCCAGTAATACTAAAAGGAATAAAACTGGAGATGTTAAGATTCAAAACAGAGGTAAAAAACCCAACATAAGTGTACTTTACCTGAATGCTCGTAGTATTCGGAATAAAGTAAATGAGTTGATGGCGCAAATCATCTTGAATGACTATGATTTAGTGGCCATTACTGAAACATGGTTAAAGGATGGTCACGACTGGGAGTTAAATATCCGAGGTTATCAAACTATTCGGAAGGACAAAGTGGATGGTAAGGGAGGTGGTGTAGCTCTGTTATTTAAGGATGACATCTGGGCAATAGTAAGGGATGACATCAGTGCTATGGAGGATAAGGTTGAATCCATTTGGGTGGAAATCAGGAATAGTAAGGCGAAAAAGTCACTGATAGGAGTAGTCTATTGGCCACCAAATAGTAACGTTATGGTGGGGCAGGCAATAAACAAAGAAATAACTGATGCATGTAGAAATGGTACAGCAGTTATCATGGGGGATTTTAATCTACATGTCGATTGGTTTAACCAGGTCGGTCAAGGCAACCTTGAGGAGGAGTTTATAGAATGTATCCGTGATAGTTTCCTAGAACAGAATGTAATGGAACCTACGATGGAACAAGCGGTCCTAGATCTTGTCCTGTGTAATGAGACAGGATTGATTCATGATCTCATAGTTAGGGATCCTCTCGGAAGGAGCGATCACAATATGGTGGAATTTAAAATACAGATGGAGGGTGAGAAGGTAAAATCAAATACTAGTGTTTTGTGTTTAAACAAAGGAGATTCCAATGGGATGAGAGAAGAACTAGCTACGGTAGACTGGGAGCAAAGACTTTATGGTGGAACAGTTGAGGAACAGTGGAGAACCTTCCAAGCAATTTTTCACAGTGCTCAGCAAAGGTTTATACCAACAAAAAGGAAGGATGGTAGAAAGAGGGAAAATCGACCGTGGATATCTAAGGAAATAAAGGAGAGTATCAAATTGAAGAAAAAAGCATACAAAGTGGCAAAGATTGGTGGGAGACTAGAGGACTGGGAAATCTTTAGGGGGCAACAGAAAGCTACTAAAGAAGAGTAAGATAGATTATGAGAGTAAACTTGCTCAGAATATAAAAACAGACAGTAAAAGTTTCTACAAATATATAAAACAAAAAAGAGTGGCTAAGGTAAATATTGGTCCTTTAGAGGATGAGAAGGGAGTTTTAATAATGGGAGATGAGGAAATGGCTGAGGAACTGAACAGGTTTTTTGGGTCGGTCTTCACAGTGGAAGACACAAATAACATGTTAGTGACTGATAGAAATGAGGCTATGACAGGTGAGGACCTTGAGAGGATTGTTATCACTAAGGAGGTAGTGATGGGCAAGCTAATGGGGCTAAAGGTAGACAAGTCTCCTGGCCCTGATGGAATGCATCCCAGAGTGCTAAAAGAGATGGCTAGGGAAATTGCAGATGCTCTAGTGATGATTTACCAAAATTCACTAGACTCTGGGGTGGTCCCGGTGGATTGGAAATTAGCAAACGTGACACCACTGTTTAAAAAAGGAGGTAGGCAGAGAGCGGATAATTATAGGCCAGTGAGCTTAACTTCGGTAGTAGGGAAGATGCTGGAATCTATCATCAAGGAAGAAATAGCGAGGCATCTGGATAGAAATTGTCCCATTGGGCAGACGCAGCATGGGTTCATAAAGGGCAGGTCGTGCCTAACTAAATTAGTGGAATTTTTTGAGGACATTACCAGTGCAGTAGATAACGGGGAGCCAATGGATGTTGCATATCTGGATTTCCAGAAAGCCTTTGACAAGGTGCCACACAAAAGGTTGTTGCATAAGATAAAGATGCACGGCATTAAGGGTAAAGTAGTAGTATGGATAGAGGATTGGTTAATTAATAGAAAGCAAAGAGTGGGGATTAATGGGTGTTTCTCTGGTTGGCAATCAGTAGCTAGTGGTGTCCCTCAGGTATCCGTGTTGGGCCCCCAATTGTTCACAATTTACATAGATGATTTGGAGTTGTGGACCAAGGGCAATGTGTCCAAGTTTGCAGATGGCACCAAGATGAGTGGTAAAGCGAAAAGTGCAGAGGATACTGGAAGTCTGCAGAGGGATTTGGATAGGTTAAGTGAATGGGGTAGGGTCTGGCAGATGGAATACAATGTTGACAAATGTGAGGTTATCCATTTTGGTAGGAATAACAGCAAACGGGATTATTATTTAAATGATAAAATATTAAAGCATGCTGCTGTGCAGAGACCTGGGTGTGCTAGTGCATGAGTCACAGAAAGTTGGTTTACAGGTGCAACAGGTGATTAAGAAGGCAAATGGAATTTTGTCCTTCATTTCTAGAGGGATGGAGTTTAAGACTAGGGAGGTTATGCTGCAATTGTATAAGGTGTTAGTGAGGCCACACCTGGAGTATTGTGTTCAGTTTTGGTCTCCTTACTTGAGAAAGGACGTACTGGCACTGGAGTGTGCAGAGGAGATTCACTAGGTTAATCCCAGAGCTGAAGGGGTTGGATTACGAGGAGAGGTTGAGTAGACTGGGACTGTTAGAAGGATGAGGGGGGATCTTATAGAAACATATAAAATTATGAAGGGAATAGATAGGATAGATGCGGGCAGGTTGTTTCCACTGGCGGGTGAAAGCAGAACTAGGGGGCATAGCCTCAAAATAAGGGGAAGTAGATTTAGGACTGAGTTTAGGAGGAACTTCTTCACCCAAAGGGTTGTGAATCTATGGAATTCCTTGCCCAGTGAAGCAGTTGAAGCTCCTTCATTAAATGTTTTTAAGGTAAAGATAGATAGTTTTTTGAAGAATAAAGGGATTAAGGGTTATGGTGTTCGGGCCGGAAAGTAGAGCTGAGTCCACAAATGATCAGCCATGATCTCATTGAATGGTGGAGCTGGCTCGACGGCCAGATGGCCTACTCCTGCTCCTAGTTCTTATGTTCTTAATGGATGTAGGTGGAAGAGAATGATAAAGGGATGAAAAGTAGAGCTGAGATAGGAAGGAATAATTTCTGTCAGCAAGAGGAGATTGAATTGATTTGTCTACCAGGGCATTGATCTTAATTGATATTAGGAAGGAGGTAGAAGCAGGGTATATGGGGTTAGATGTAAGATCTCCGGAGGAGATTATGTCAGTAACAGATTATACATTTAGTGTGTTTATTTGTTCTGTATTTTGCATTTTAAGTGTAAATATTGTTCTTGTTTTATTTGCAGTTCATCAACAAACTGATGGAAGTAGTACCTCTTTCAGTAACAACAGAAAGTGACCTTGCACTGCCAGGTGATGTCAAAGCCATGCAAAGACACATGTTTGTCATCCAGTTTGCCAGATTATTAGGCCTTCATGAGACTTTGGAGCAGACACGGAAGCTCAGACTTGTTGAGGAGTTGATGCAGAGATACAAGCATGCCCTTAAGTTTGGTGAGTTAGTAATTCCTAATTTTGTGCTGTCAGGACTTGCTACACCCTAATCACCTGTGTGATTTTCAGTCGGCTGTTTGGCACTCATTTTAGAGATTTGCAAGCAGTAATTATTTTAAAAAGCGAATTAATGTTTTTCTGTTGAAGGGTAAACCCGAAGCCCAAATTTAGAAGCTGATCAATGATGGTGCTGGAGCTTAACAAACTAAAACTGTGCTGTTTGCCAGCATCTGGCAATTTTGAGCAGTGGCCTACTTGTCTTGCAAAAGCCTTCAATCCATTAGGCCTTAGCTTGCGGGGTTTCCTCCAGCAAAATGGGAAGAATTTCAGTCCATCGTAACATGGCTTAACATTCAGATAGCGCCAATGAGCCTGGCTAAACAGTCTTTCACTGAAAGCCTTGGCCAACTACGGACTCGGGTACTGGACTGCCACATTTACTGCAGGGTTGGCTTGTTTTAAACTCCTGTTAAACACCATCTCAGAATCAACTTGACCTCATCCAAAGGAGGATAGTCACTGGTTAGACCTCATTGATCTCATTATTGTATCAGGAATCTTAATAAAATTCATTTTCAAAGCTTGAATTGAACAGTCAAATCTGCATGTTTTGCCTTTTTATTCATCCCTTTTGTATAGTTAGGAATTAGTTGTTTAACACATGAGAAGCTTATCTTTTCTTGTAAGCTGTGTGTTCTTAATGTAAATGAAGACAATGAGGATAGATGAACACTTTTAACCATGATCTCAATTATCTGATTTCAAGTGAGATTACCCGGAAAACATACTCGCTCCAAAAATAATCCTTTACTGCATCAAGAGACTTTTCTTGTTAGCTGGCTCACAGCATTTGACTTTCATTGTTTAATTTTTAACAATTTTAATCATCTTCATTGTCACACGTAGGCTTACATTAACACTGCATTGAAGGTATTATGAAAAACCTCTAGTCGCCACACTCCGGCGTCTGTTCGGGTACACAGAGGGAGAATTCAGAATGTCCAATTCACCTAACAGCGCATCTTTCGAGATTTGTGGGAGGAAACCGGACCACCCGGAGGAAACCCACGCAGATTGGGGGAAGAACGTGCACACTTCGCACAGACAGTGATCCAAGCCGGCAGTTGAACCTGGGACCCTGGCGCTATGAAACCATAGTGCTAACCACTATGCTACTGTGCTGCCCATTGTCTAAGAAACTGGATTTTATGTTACTCTAATTTCTCCCACCCTTGCACTCCTGAAGTTGCTGCATTATGCTGCATACTATTCCACAAATGCCAGTTGCCCTGCTTGAATGCTTGTCAAAATAGTCATTCTTTGGTGTTGAATTTAGTTAGTGTACTGGCAGGATATTTGTCCCAATCAAGTTCAATCTCGCAATCATTCTGTGTTTATAGATGCACTTTCCAGCAGGGTTCAGTGATTAGCAATCAGGGGCGAAATTCTCCGACCCCCAGCAGGGTCGGAGAATTGCCTGTGGCCGCTGAAAATCCCGCCCCCGCCGTGGCAGAGATTGTCCGCCACCCAGGAATTGGTGGGGGCGGGAATCACGCCCCCCCCCCCCGGATCGGCGTGACGTCCGTGTCGATCGGCGAGGCCCCTGCGGCGATTCTTCGGCCCTCGATGAGCCGAAGTCCCGCCGCTGGGAGGCCTCTCCCGCCGCCAAGGTTTGAACCACCTCTGGTGGCGGCGGGGATCAGCGGTGCAAGCGGGCCCCCGGGGTCCTGGGGGGGGGGGGGGGGGGCGATCGGACCCCGGGGGTGCCCCCACGGTTGCCAGGCCCGCGATCGGGCCCCCCCGATCCGCGGGTGGGCCAGTGCCGTGGGGGCACTCTTTCTCCGCCGCCACGGCCTCCGCCATGGCGGAAGCGGAAGAGAATCCCCCAGCGTGCATGCGCCGGTGGTGGCGGCAGCTGACGCTGACATCACCACCGGTGCATGCGCAAACCGGCGAAGGCCTTTCGGCCAGCCCGGGCGGCGGGCCTGAAAGGCCGCTGGTGCCGGTTTTGGTGCCAGTCGTCGTGGTGCCAACCGCTCCGAAGCGGGCCTAGCCCCCAAAGGCAACATTTTCCAAAGACACTCAACACTCTGAGAGAAGAAATTCCTCCTCCTCCTCCTCCTCACGTCAGTCTTAAATTGGCACCTTTCTGAGACCATGCTCTTTGGTCCTAGATTCTCCCATGAGGGGAAACAGCCTCTCAGCATTTACCTCTTCAAGCCTTTTATGTTTCAATGAGATCACCTCTCATTCTTCTAAAGTCCAATGAATAGAGTCCCAACCTGTTTAACCATTGTTCATAAGACAATCCCTCCATACTAATGAACCTTCTCTGAGCCACCTCCAATGAAATAATATAATTCCTTAAATAAGGGACCAAAACCACTCTCAGTGCTCCAGATGTGGTCTCACCAGTACTATGTACAGTTGCAGCAAGACTTCCGGACTCTTATACTCCAACCCCCTTGAAATAAGGGCCAGCATTCCATTAGCCTTCCTGATTACCTGCTGCACCAGTGTGTAGCTTTCATAGAATTTACAGTGCAGAAGGAGGCCATTCAGCCCATCAAGTCTGCACCGGCTCTTGGAAAGAGCACCCTACCCAAGGTCAACAACTCCACCCTACCCCCATAACCCAGTAACCCCACCCAACACTAAGGTCAATTTTGGACACTAAGGGCAATTTATCATGGCCAATCCACATCTTTGGACTGTGGGAGGAAACCGGAGCACCCGGAGGAAACCCACGCACACACGGGGAGGATGTGCAGACTCCGCACAGACAGTGACCCAAGCCGTGAATCGAACCTGGGACCCTGGAGCTGTGAAGCGATTGTGCTATCCACAATGCTACCGTGCTGCCCTTTGTGTGCTTCATTCACAAGTACCCCCAATTCCCTTCCCTTTGTGTTGCAGCTTTCTGCAGTTTTTTCTCATTTAAATAATACTCTGTTCTTTTGTTCTCCCTTCTAAAATTAACAACGTCACATTTTCCCACATTATGCTCCATTTGCCAACTTCTTGCCCACTTAACCTATCAATATATCTTTGCAAACTGTTTGTATCACTCTTGTAACTTCCTTTCCACCTATTTTTATGTCATCTGCAAATCTGGCTACAGTATATTCGCTTCCTTTCTCCAGGTTATTAATATGTATGATAAACAGTTGCAGTCCCATCACTGTTCCCTGCTGAGCCCCACAGGTCACCAATCTGATAAAGAACCAGTTAACTCCACTTGCTGTTCCCTAACTATTAGCCAATTGTTTATCCATGCCATTGTACTACCTCCAACACCATGGGCTCTTATAACTCTAGCTTTTGTAAGGTACCTTATCGGACGCCTTCTGGAAGTCCAACAACACGTCTACTGGTTCCCCTCTATCCTCTCTGGTTGAGATGTCCTCGAAAAATTCTCAAATTGTCAGATGCAATTTCCCTTTCATGAAGTCATGCTGACTCTGCTTGATTAGATTATGATTTTCCAAATGTGCTGCTATTCCTCCCTTAA
Organism: Scyliorhinus canicula; assembly: GCF_902713615.1. Lineage (NCBI taxonomy): Eukaryota > Metazoa > Chordata > Chondrichthyes > Carcharhiniformes > Scyliorhinidae > Scyliorhinus > Scyliorhinus canicula. Next base: position 24,000,400 of record NC_052146.1, on the reverse strand, counting down.
TAATTGATTCCAACAATATATGTTGGGCTAATCGGCCAAGTTACCAGCCTGCCTCCTGTTTTAAATAATGGTGTCACATTGGCAGTTTTTCAATCCTTTGGTCTTCTCCAGAGTCCAAAGAGTTTTGGAAAATTACAGCCTCTCTCTGTAGCTACTTCTTTTAAGATCTTAGGATGCAAGTCATCAAGGCCAGGGCACTTTATTGCCTTTAGCCCCATTAGTTTGTCTAAGACTGCTCCTCTAGTGCTGGTGAAAGTATTTAATTGTTCCTCCGTATTCTTTAGTATTGATGTGATGTTTGAAGTATCTTCCACCGTAAAGACTGGTGCAAAATATCTGTTTAACTCCTTTGCCTTTTCCTTGTTGCCCATAACTGGGTTGAGAGTTATTTGCCAATAATTAGCTCCATTCCATGTCATTAAAAGGGTACTTAGACTGAATGGACTAGATTCAACTGCCTGTGCCATGTTTAGTACCCATCGTGGAGAATGTAATTTTCAGCATAATGGGGTAAATGCTGGGCTATGGGACTAAATTGGGCAGCTCTTTAAAAGGGCTGATGCAGGCACAACAAGCTCAATGGTTCCTTCTGTGCCACTAGATTCTATCTGCCGGGCAGAGACAGCATCTTCATGGCATGCAAATCATTCCAGTAGTGAGGATGCTGTTTTCACCTTTTAATAGTGGGCAACACAACTTGGACAGATTTTATAAATTTAGAGTACCCAATTCTTTTTTTTCCAATTAAGGGGCAATTTAACATGGACAACCGACCACATCTTTGGGGTGTGGGGGTGAGACCCATGCAGACAAGGGGAGAATATGCAAACTCCACACGGATAGTGACCTGGGGCCGGGATATAACCTGGGTGCTCAGCACTGTGAGGCAGCAGTACTAACCACTACGCCACCGGGTCCCCTGATATATTTATGTATATCGACACATCTAGCCCTCACCGAAAATGTCTATATGCGTACGAATAACAATGAGTATCTCACTATTATTTTAACAAGAAACCTGAGCCAGTATTCCTCTGTGTTTGCCCGTTGTCTTTTATTGAGCATAAAACCAACTACTTTGCTAGTTTCAATTCGGGTCTATGCACTCACATGCAACCAGCTTGACTCTGCTCCCAACTCCCACTCTCAAGTCAATATGTTGTGCAGTTTTTAAGACCTTTTTTGATTATGTTTAATAGGAAAATCGTGCTTGAAAACAGAACTACAATTTTCTGATAATTACTGTCTCCTTGCTGTGCACATCCTTCTCGACATTTGGCGACAATCAGGTCAGTGTTTTCCATTTGAAACTTAGCCTGTAACATGACCAGCTGAAAATGCTTTTATGTTCCAAGAAAAACTGCTGCATTTGAAACTTGTTAAACATGGTCCCAGTAGGCTCACAAGTACTCTTCTTATTATTATAAATAACTTACACTTCCAGTTGCAATGATAATGTTGAAATACACCCCTTTTTAAGTAGCTATACCTCTAAATTAGGGCGATGGATGCTACTGCAGATTTCCACAGTGGTGCATTTAATCGGTATATCAATGCACAGAGCTCACAGACCGATTCAGTCTTTATCATCCACTTAATTCTACTGTATTGATGGTCTCCATTACTCTAATTTGAGGAAAAAGTAAGTTGAGAGTGGCAACCGTCTCGTATCAGGAGCAAATTGTAGAAACGTTCATTTCGAAAAGTTAATTGAGAAACAGTTTGAAAGGTCAAGCCATGTACAGTACTACAGGACATCTTAAAGATTGTGAAGTGTGTGTAGGCAAGAAGATCAGATGAATCGAATCATGTAATCTGATAACACTGCGCTCAAGCGAAACAGCTTTAATATTGTAAGAGGAATGAAAGAAGGAGACTAAGTGAGGCAGTATGCAGTTCAGAATACTTGGGAAAGAAAGAATTAGAGTTGAAGATGGTGCAATGTCTTCATGTCAATTAAACAAAGCAAGTGTCAAAAGTGTATTTTAATCTTAGAAGTAACAAGGCGGATATGTTTAGAGTGGTGTCAGTCCACTGTTGCATATCTTCTAGTGGGATGAGCAGAAAAACTGGGAAGCTAATCAACTGCATGATGTGCATGACCTGGCCAAACCTGTTCAGAGTGGAAAGCATAGGGATTTTGTTGCAGGAGCTTCACGACTATTGGACAATAGTGTTCCTCACTTCCCAACTGACCAGGCAACACTGAAAGAATTTCAGTTCAAGAACCTCTTTATTCAAGCTATAGCAGGGGAGCTAAGCATCCACCAGCTGGCTTGTTAGCTCCTTGATCACAGAAAATACAGAGTAGTTATATCTTTTCTTATCCTTCAGGTAATTAGCATACACCAATCAAAAGAATACATTTGTTTCAAAATTATCCATGTCCATTCACAACTAATAATTAGGATTACATAGTATGAGTATAATTACCAACCATAATCAAGGCATGTACACAGTATTCTGTTATCGCCAAGCACATATTTGCTCTACTTATCTACTAACTGCTAGACATATATTAGATTAAATGTACGCATGAGCTATGGTACCTCTACTCCCATCCTGTTGTCCTGTATTTTGTAAGACCCGCATGTACGGCAGCTGCATGATCAATTGAATTTTTTTGTGTAAGCTTGTGTGTCTACATCCTTGCTGAAATTAAAAATCCTTGAAAGCTTATTTGTTGCTGCAGCAACTGCTCTCTGCTAACTTGTTTCTGTCCGTGAGAATTCAACCCTCCCAACTATAGCAAGCAGCCCATGTGAGCGCTTAGGTTTTAGTTTAAAACCTGTGAGGGGTTGACTTATTAAGCCTTTCAGGTTTGAACTCCTTAAAAGGAAAATTGCAAAATGATTTTATTCCACCATGTCCGTGAAGATTGCTTATTTTGCAGTTTAATTACTTTTTCTGTTGATTCAATAGATTGCACCATGGTAGGCTTCTTGATGTCTACAATTATTTAGTTTTTTTTAAAAACTAACAAGGACTTCATCTTTGTGATTTCCAAAGGGTGCAGGTCACATCTGTGAGCAGGTTTAAGGTGGCAAAGGACAATGATTGGGTCATTGACAATTGTTCAGGTTGGCAAATTGTTTTGCTTCCATGAGACAAGATCGAAACTAGTGTCTTCAAAGTCACCCCCTTGACTTCTGGTTGTTGTTTATGCATTTGAACAGATCCTGAAATTAACCCTGTTCCCGGGCATAACTGTTAGACAAAAGATATGAACATTGGAATTAGGAGCAGGAGTAGGGCATTCATCCCTTCAAGCCTGCTCCACCATTTGATAAGATCATGGCTGATCTGATTGTGACATTGACTCCACTTTCCTGTCTACTCCCTATACCCTTTGACTCCCTTGTCAGTCGAGAATCTATCTACCTCAATATTCAAAATATTCGGTGACGCTGCCTCTGCTTTTCTCTGGGCAAAAGAGAATTCTATACACAAATGACTATTGGAAAGAAAAACATACGACTTATCTCCGTCTAAATTGGGAAACTTCTTATTTAAAACTGTGTCCACTAGCTCTAGTTTCTCCTACAAGGGGGGCAAGCCTCATAATCCACCCTTTCAGTTCCCATCAGAATCTTGTATCTTTCAATAAGATCACCTTTCATTCTTCTAAACACTAAAGGATAAGGATCAACCCGTCGAAACTTTGCTCCGAAAAAACCCCTTTGTCCACAGCAGGATTAAACTCACTTCACCTCCTGAAATACATTAATTTATCAAAAAAGTCAATGAATCAATGAATAATTCAGGTCACCTTGCTCACTGACAAATCTCAGGATGCTGAATTTAAATTGATATGTCTTTCTCCCTGCACCGTTCGCAACAGTGCAAATCCAGCCCACACTTAAACTCTTGAATGTAAGCAGGCAGCAATGTTGCCATTAATTGAGGTAATTTCTGAGGCTCATTTTCTATACTGTTGATATTTGAAACTAATTTAAATTTTATTGGTTTGGTTACCGGAATGTAATGTTTTGCATTGGTTGTATCTGAGTCCTACCGTCAGTGTGTTGCACAACTGCTACGCTGTGGAGTGGATATCCGATGTTTTGGCCTTTGTGTGTTGCATAGCTGTCGGCCCTGGAGCCTCAGAGCTTAGATTCGTATTTCAATTCATTTTCAAGAATTTTGAGATGTTAATTCTAAGAGACCCTGCTTTAATATTTGTGCACTAATGAGGCCTTCTCTAAACTCCCAACCCCATAAAGTTCAAATAGGACAAACCAGTGTTTAAGAAGTAAATCAACGTAGGACGATGTGCAGGTTTGAAGAATGTGTAAAAAGTTTGACACGGTTGATTTTCTTGTGGGAGAAGGGAGAATGTATAAAGATGCTGAAGGAAATAAATCATTTGCAATGCTTGTGACCAGTTCTTGGGAGTGTTAAGTGTCTGTTATTGATGGTGGATCTGCGAACTGGTTCTATTTTATGTCCTGATGTTCCTGCAGGTGAGGAATGGCCGCTGTGGCAGTCCCTGGCCCTGCTGGAGAAGAGCCTCTCTAACAGCCCCTCAAATGCTCAGTTCAAGCTGCTACTCATTCGAATCTACTGTCTGCTGGGAGCTTTTGAGCCAGTTGTCGACTTGTACACGAGCCTTGATGCCAAGCACGTGCAGCATGATACAATTGGGTGAGTGCTGATTCATAACCGATAGATTGTATCAGCGCATTCCCCTTAATTTTGAAAGATAAGGCCACTTATCTGTGCCTCTGATTATGGGTGTTGTGTTTTGAAAAACAGAATAAGAAATAAAGGGATTCAAAGATGAACTGATATATTCTCCTATTTTTAGCATAGCTTCTGCCACAAAGAAATACGGTTGAGTTATCATTATCTCGGGTGCAATTTGGAAACCTAACAGTTAAAAAAAGATAAGCGGTGCGGAAAGTGAAGAATATAACATTGGTGCTCTTCTGAGGATAGGAGTTAAATCACATTATTGGGGCATATGGAGTGGGCTTTTCTCTGAAACCAGTCCAAGATCTGCGTATATTTGATGTTGACTGACTTACAATCCCCAGCACTAACATTGAACCCACTGAATAGAACAAAATATAGTAAAATTGCAGTTACCAACTTTAGGATTCCCTGGATGAGCAAAGTCTTAGTTCTACTCGTATTGTTTCCTTTTTCTGTATTTTATTCCAAACTTATTCAAACAGTTACAAAACATGAATAGTTCGGGGGCAAGAGCCACGACATTGGCCGTCCTCCCATCCATCAGCTCCGGCTTCTCTCGCTCATTCTCACCCGAGTCATGTGCACCCTGTGTACCACCTTGAATTGTATCAGGCGCATCCTCGCTCACGAGGAGGACGTGTTTACCCTATGTAGCGCTTCGCTCCATACTCTCCAGTTTATCTCCCCTCCCAGCACTTTTTCCCACCTCTTTATTCTTCACCACTTGCTCACTTCCCTGCTCTCCCAACCATCCATGTATGTCTCCGATCCTGCCCTCCCCTTCCACATCCAGGAGCAGCAGTTGCTCCAGCATACTTCATACTTTGGTAACTTGGCGAACTCTTTCCAAACCTTCCGTACAAAGTTCCTTAGCTGCAGGTATCTCAACTCACTTCCTCGCGGGGAGCTCTACCCTCTCCTTCAGTCCCTCTATACTAGCAAACCTCGCTTCCAGCTACAGATTCCTCACCCTGACCAGCCCTGCTTCTTTCCACTTTTTATACATATCGTCGGTCCACCCCGGCTCAAATCCATGGTTTTCGCCAATGGCGTGATCACCAACATCTCCACCCCCCTTCTCTCTCTCTCTCTCTCTCTGTCGCCCGTCTCTCTCTCTCTCCTCTCTCTCTCTCTCTCTCTCTCTCTCCTCTCTCTCTCTCTCTCTCTCTCTCTCTCTCTTCCCCCCCCCCCGCCGTCAGGACATTCGTCTTCACCACTTGAACCCTCTTTGCCAGAGTCAGATGCAGTATATCCCACATCTTGAGATCCTCCCATAACCTCCTCCAGCAGTTTAGTTAAATTCCACTTGTGCAACGTCGCCCACCCTCCCGTTACCTGGAATCCATAGGTACCTGAACCTGTCACTGCCAACTTTTACTGGTTCATAAATTCATAAGATATAGGAGCATTATTAAGCCATTTGGCCCATCGGGTCTGCTCTGCCATTCTATCATGGCTGATATATTCCTCATCTGATACCTACAACTGGTAGCCCCCAAAGTTGGTTCTTCAACAGGCGAGCTTGTTAGGTGAATTGGACATTCTGAATTCTACCCGTGTGCCCAAACAGGCGCCGGAGTGTGGCGACTCGGAAATTTTCACAGTAACTTCATTGCAGTGTAAGTCTACTTGTGACATTAATAAAGATTATTATTATTTGTTTACCGGGAACACGGTGGGCGGCATGGGGAAGTGGTTAGCACTGCTGCCTCACAGCCCCAGTGACCCGGGTTTAATTACAGCCTCGGGTGACTGTCTGTGTGGAGTTTGCACTTTCTCTCTGTATCCGCATGGGTTTCCTCCGGATGCTCCGATTTCCTCCCAAAGATGTGCCGGTTAGGTAGATTGGCCATGCTAAATTGCCCCTTGGTGTCCAAAAGGTTAGGTGGGGTTACTGCGTTATGGGGATAGGGCGTAGGCATGGGCTTAAGTAGGGTGCTCTTTCTAAGGGCAGGTGCAGACCCAATGGGCTAAATGGCCTCCTTGTGGGCTGTAAATTCTATGATTCTAACACTTTGCTTTTCCCTACATTCAACTTGTACCCTGAGAATGTCCCAAACCTCTGTAATAGATCCATGATCCACCCATGCTCTCCAGCTGGTCTGATACATACAGTAACAGGTCGTCAGCATGTAGCGACACCCGATTCTCCTGACTCCCCCTTATAATCCCTTGCCACTCTGCCGACCCCCTAAGGGCCATTGCCAGAGGCTCTATTGCCTGCGTGAACAGCAGCGATGACAGCGGGCACCCCTGCCTTGTTTCCCGTGTGTTACCCGAAGCTTCGTGAGCTCATATTGTTGGTCCGTATACTCTCCACCTGTGCCACATATAGCAGGTGCACCCACGTCATAAACTTCGGCCCAAACCGGAACCTTCCCAGGACCTCGAACAGATACCGCCACTCCATCCAGTCGAATGCCTTTTCCGTATCCATGATCACCATTACCTCCGGTGCCCGTCTTCTTATCGGGGTCATAATGACATTTAACAGCCACCTAATATTGCTGGAGAGCTGCCTGCCCTTTACAAAGCCTGTCTGGTCCTCCGCGACTACCCCTGGGACACAACCTTCCATCCTCCCCGCCACCAACTTAGCCAGTACTTTCACGTCTGTATTTAACAGCGATAAGGGCTTGGGCGACCCACATTCTAATGAGCCCTTCCCCTTCTCTGATATTAATGTGATCATCGCCTCCGGCAACTGCCCCTTCCCCAACCCCTCGCTAAACATCACCAACAGACGTGCTGCCAGTTCTGTCGGAAGTTCCTTACAGAATCCCGCCGGGTAACCATCCGACCCCTGAGCCTTTCCTTTTTTTAATAAATAATTTTATTGAAATTTTTACAAATATAAACATCTTAACTTTGTTAACATACAACCGCGGTAACCCCCCCATGAACAGTACCCCCCCCCCCCCCCCCCCCCCCCCCCCAGCTCCAAGAGCAACTTCAAACAAAAGGAAAGAACATAAACAAAGAAAAAGAAAGAAGAGAAAAACAAAAGAGAAAAAAAAGAGGGAGAGATAGCACCCTCCACAAACCCATGTGCACAGTTCTCCCTCCCCCCCAATCCTCCCCCCCCCCCCCGGGTTGCTGCTGCTGTCGGCCTATTTCCCTACCGTTCCGCTAAGAAGTCCAGAAAAGGCTGCCACCGCCTGAAAAACCCTTGCACTGATCCCCTCAGGGCAAATTTCACCCTCTCCAATTTAATGAACCCCGCCATATCCGAGATCCAGGCCTCCACGCTTGGGGGCCTCGCATCCTGCCGCCTGGCTACTAGGGACGCAAAGGCCAGAACCCCGGCCTCTATCGCCTCCTGCACTCCCGGCTCCACTGCAACCCTTAAAAATTGCGAGTCCCCAGCCTGACTCGACCCTGGATCCCACCACCCTCGATACCGTCTTTGCTACCCCCTCCCAAAACTCCCCCAACGCTGGGCATGCCCAAAACATATGGGCGTGGTTCGCTGGGCTCCCTGAGCACCTAGCACACCTGTCCTCTTCCCCCGAAAAACCTGCTCATCCTCGACCCAGTCATGTGGGCCCTATGCAGCACCTTGAACTGTATGAGGCTAAGCCTCGCACAGGAAGAGGAGGAATTCACTCTCTCCAGGGCATCCGCCCACGTCCCCTCCTCAATCTCCTCCCCCAGCTCCTCTTCCCATTTCCCCTTCAGTTCCTCCACCGAGGCCTCATCTACCTCCTGCATTACCCGGTATATGTCCGAGATCCTCCCTCCTCCGACCCACACCCCCGAGAGCACCCTATCCCGCACCCCTCGTGGGGGCAGCAAGGGGAACCCCTCCACCTGCTGCCTGGCAAACGCCCTCACCTGGATGTACCTAAACATGCTCCCCGGGGGAAGCCCAAACTTCCCCTCCAACTCCCCCAAGCTCACGAACCTCCCCTCCACAAACAAGTCCCTCAACCTCCTAACCCCTGCCCTGTGCCAGCTCAGAAATCCGCCATCAATGCTCCCTGGGACGAACCGATGGTTCTCCTTCCTTCCCCCCCCCCGAGCCTTTCCTGACTTCATCCCCCTTATACTATCCAATACTTCCCTCAGCCCCAATGGCTCATCTGGCGCCTGCCTCTTCTCATCCTCCAGCTGTAGAATCTCCAGCCCGTCTAAAAACCACCCCATGTCCTCCCCTTCATCATCCTGGTCCGCCCTGTATATTCCTTGCAGTATTCCCTAAACTTCTCATTTATCTCCCCAGCTCTGTCACCACCTCCCCTGTCTCTGTCCGCATCCCCGCTACCATCCATCATCCCTGCCTATCGGCTCCACCTCCTCTAATTTCGTCCTGTTCTGGTCCCATCCAGAATGGCCCCCTTTTCTGTCCCTGACCTTCCATCTCCCTGACCTTCACCGAGAGTAGTGTGCAGTTTTGGTCCCTTGCCCTGGAAGCAGTTCAGTGAAGTTTTCTATGCCTTTGAGCAGAAGCTGCCCGGTGTACGACCACTCACACCATGGCCACCACCGGAAATCTCCTCCTATTATAAGCATATCTCTAATCTCCGCATTTATATACAAAACAAATGGAATATAATTGTTCTTGGACTGAAGTTAATTTAAATCTGAAAAGCAGAGGTTGGTAATTGTTGTGTGTGCAACGTGTAGAAATTTTACACAAGAGCTTTGGCAATCAATTGAAACTTTGATGGATGAGATTCAGAAATCTTATTTTTAATGTTCAAACATTTCAGAAATGTCAGCAACTGTGAGAAGATCCAAGGGTACTGACGGTAACATGAACTTGTATAGTGACATTGTCTCATTGGTGTTGGTGACTGACACTGCAGTGTTTGACTGACAGGTATCTACTGACTCGATATGCGGAGCCACTGGGCCACCTTGCTGCTGCTTCCCAAGCGTGTAACTTCACTCTCAGGTTTTTCCACTCCAACCAGAAAGATGTAAGTGTGGTGTAGACTTGGGTTGCGCAATTAAGTGGATACCATTTGTATGAGAAAATTATTTTACAAGGGCACTTCGACATAATTTAAAGTTCCTATTTTCACACTGATGGTCCACTTCCATAACTTACCATTAAGAACCGCACACACGAAGAGTGAGTTAGAACTTATGTCAGTACCCAGCGTAGGGGTACACAGTCTTGTTGACCTGGAATATTTAAAGTGTACAAATCCATTTGAAAACATTATAGAATTTTTGGCCTTGATAAATTATTGAGTCATAAAGTCATAGATGTTTACAGCATAGAAACAGGCCCTTCGACCCAGCTTGTCCATGCAGCCCAGTTTCTATCGCTAAGCTGGTCCCACTTGCCTGCGTTTGGTTCATATCCCTCTATATCCACCCTGCCCATGTAACTGTCTAACTGCTTTTTAAAAGACAAAATTGTACCCGCCTCTACCACTGCCTCTGGCAGCCCGTTCCAGATGCTCACCACCTTCTTTGTGAAGACTTTCCCCTCTGATCTCTTTTGGTATCCCTCCTCTTTCACCTTAAACCTATACCCTCTAGTTCTAGACTATTCTACCTTTGGGAAAAGATGTCGACTAGACCTTATCTATGCTCCTTACTATTTTATAGACCTCTATAAGATCACTCCTAAGCCTCCTATGCTCCAGGGAAAGAAGTCCCAGCCTCTCCTCATAACTCAGACCTTCAAGTCCTGGTAGCATCCTCATAAATCTCTTCTGCACTCTTTCTAGTTTAACAATATCCTTCCTAAAATAGGGTGACTAGACTGAACACAGTATTCCATGTGTGGTCTTCCCAATATCTTGTACAACTTCAACGGGACGTCCCAACTCCTGTATTCAATATTCTGACCAATAAAACCTAGCATGCTGAATGCCTTCTTTACCACCCTGTCCACCTGCGACTCCACCTTCAAGGAGCTACAAACCTGTACCCCTAGATCTTTGTTCTGTAACTCTCCCCAACTCCCTACCATTAACTGAGTAGGTCCTGCCCTGATTTGATCTACCAAAATGCATCACCTCACATTTATCCAAATAATTCTTCATCTGCCATTCATCGGCGCACTATCCCAATTGGTCAAGATCCTGTTGCAATCTTATATAACCTTTTCACTATCCATAATGCCATCAATCTTGGTGTCATCTGCAAACTTACGAACCATGCCTCCTACATTCTCATCCAAATCATTTACAAATAACAGTGGACCCAGCACCGATCCCTGAGGCACACCACTGGCCATAGGCCTCCAGTTTGAAAAACAACCCTCTACAACCTTGGCTTCGGTCGCCAAGCCAATTTTGTATCCAATTGGCTACCTCATCCTGGATTCCGTGGGATTTAACCTTTTACAACAACCTACCATGCGGTACCTTGTCAAAGGCCTTGCTAAAGTCCATGTAGACACCGTCAACTGCACTACCCTCATTTACCTTCTTGGTTGCCCCTTCAGAAAACTCAATCAGATTCGTGAGACATGACTTTTCCCTTACAAAGCCATGCTGACTTTCCCTAATTAGCCCTTGCTGTCTAAATGTCTGTGGATCCTGTCCCTCAGAATACCTTCTCACAACTTGGCCACTGCAGAAATAAGGCTAACCAGTCTGTAGTTCCCAGACTTATCCCTACAACCCTTCTTAAACAAAGGCACAACATTTGCTACCCTCCAATCTTCAGGCTCCTCTCCTGTAGTTGTCGATGATTCAAATATCTCAGCTAGGGGGCTGCCATTTTCCTCCCTAGCCTCCCACAACGTCCTGGGATACATTTAATCTGGTCCCGGGATTTGTCCAGCTTGATCCGCTGTAATACCTCCAGCACCATCTTTTTAATATGTGCACTCAAGATATCACTTTTTAGTTCCCCATCAATCATGTCTTTCTCAACGGTAAATACTGACGAGAAATATTCATTTAGGACCTCTCCCATCCCTTGTGGATCCTTGTTTATCCTTAAGAGGCCCTGCCCTCTCTCCAGTCACTTGTTTGCCCTTTATGAATCAGGAAACATTCTTTGGATTTTCGTTCCCTTATCTGACAAGACAATCTCATTTCCCCATTTTGCCCTCCTGATTTCTCTCTTAACTCAACTCCGACAAGCCCTATATTCTTCAAGGATCCACTTGATCCAATCTGCCTATGCATGTCATATGCCTCCTCATTCCTTTTGACCATGGCCTCAATATCCCGAGTCATCCAGGGTTCCCTACTTCTACCAGCCTTACCCTTCACTTTAAGAGGAATGTGCTCACCCTGAACACCCTTTTGAAAGACTCTCACTTTCCAGCTGTCCCCTTCCCTGTAAACAGGCTCCCCCAATCAACTTTTGAAAGTTCCTGCCTGATACCATCGAAATTGGCCTTGCCCCAATTTAGAATTTTAACTTTTGGGCCAGAACTATCATTCTCCATAGCTATCTTAAAACTAATGGAATTATGGTCACTGGTCACAAAGTAATCCCCCACTAACACTTCCGTCACTTGCCCTTCCTTATTCCCCAAGAGGCGGTCAGGTTCTGCCCCCCACCTCTAGTCGGGCTATCCACATATTAAATGAGGAATTCCTCCTGAATATACTCGACAAATTTCTCACCATCCAAACCCCTGGTGCTATGGCTGTCCCGGTTAATGTTGGGAAAGTTAAAGTCCCCTACTATTACCACTCTATTTTTCCGGCAGCTATCTGTAATCTCCTTACATATTTGCTTCTCGATTTCCCGCTGACTATTTGGGGGCCTATATTACAGTCCTATCAAAGTGATCTCGCCCGTCTTATTTTTCAGTTCTACCCATATAGACTCGGTGGGCAAACCCTTGGATATATCCTCTCTCTGTACTGTGGTGATGTTGTCCCTAATCAAAAACACAGCTCCCCCTCCCCTCCTATCTCCTGGTCTATCTTTCATGTAGCATTGTACCCCGGAACATTGAGCTGACTGTCCTGCCTCTCCTTTAGTCATGTTTCAGTAATAGCCATAATATCCCAGTCCCATGTACCTATCCATGCCGTGAGTTCATCTGCCTTGCCCGTTAGGCCTCTTGCATCGAAATAAAAAATTAAAATAAATGCAGCTCAATCTGTTTCTCTGCCTTCCACTTTTCTCCTCACTAGCTTTTGTTTCTCTCCCCTCTTTACTACCCTTTGACTTCCTGCATTGGTTCTCATCCCCCTGCCACATTAGTTTAAACCCTCTCCAACAGCATTAGCAAACAACCCTTGGGACATTGGTTTCAGTCCTGCCCAAGTGTAGACCATCTGATTTGTAATGGTCCCACCGCTCCCAGATCTGGTTCCAATGTCCCAAAAATCTGAATCCCTCCCTCCTGCACCATCTCTCAAGCCATGCATTCATCCTCTCTATCCTGTCATTTCTAATCTGACTAGCATGTGGCACTGGTAGCAATCCTGAGATTACTACCTTTTGAAGTCCTACTTTTTAGTTTAATTCCTAACTCCCTAAATTCAGCATGTAAGACCTCATCTGTTTTTTTACTTATATCGTTGGTGCCTAAATGCACCACAACAGCTGGCTGTTCACCCTACCCCTCCAGAATGGCTTGCAGCCGCTGTGAGACATCCAGGGTCCTTGCACCCGTGAGGCAACATACCTTCCTGGAGTCTCATTTGTGTCTGCAGAAACGCCTGTCCACTCCCCATACAATCGAATCCCCTATCACTATAATTCTACCACTCTTTCCTGCCCTCCTACGCAGCAGAGCCAGCCATGGTGCCTCAAACCCAGCTACTGCTGCCTTCCCCTGGTGAGCCATCTCGCCCAACAGTATCCAAAATGGTATACCTGTTTTGAAGGGAGATGACCGCAGGGGACACTGCACTTCCTTCCTACTCTTCCTCTGCCTGTTGGTCACCCATTCCCTATCTCCCTCAGTACTCTTTATCGGCAGTGACCAACATGGTAAATGTGCTATCCACGGCTTCTTCAGCATCGTGGATGCTCCAAAGTGAGTCCATCCGCACTTTCAGATACTTGAAGTAGTCTAACAGGAGCTGCAGCTGGACACACTTCTTGCACATGAAGGCGCCAGGGACAGTGGACGTGTTCCTGAACTCCCATATTGCACTACAATGTGCCCCCCCCGGTCTCCGACTCTGCCCCTGGAGACTTAGCAGTAATTTCTCTCCCTTGTAGCCTCAGCTGCCAGTTTCTCCTTCCTCTAGTTCCACCTAACTCCCAATTTTCACCCAATTCCAAGAAGCACTCTCACTCAGCCAAGGCAGCACTCGCCTTTCTGATTTACGATGCCACCTCAATCCCTGGACATGTTATTTGTTTAAGCTACAATGCAGCCTTTCCCTATTGTGTGTGTGTGTTATGTTATTTATATCATCCTAACACATTAACGGTGATATGGTATTTTCATGCATCATATGATTTTTGAAAGTAGTTGTCAAATGTCGCTGTATGGCAACACCCCATTCTCCTGCGATTGGTGAATTGTGCTGCAGTACAGTCCATTGGTGGCCATATGTTGTCTTTGACAGTGAGTGTCAGCAGACAGCTCTACCACAAAGGGCATCGTAGGTAATCCTTATTCTGTCAAGCTATTTATATACATCTACACATTCCAGAAGAGGATTACCATACGGTCACGGAAGCCAATTGTACCGTCCCCACTTCTGTTCCAGCTGGGATCGGGTAACTCAGCATAGACCAGGAATTGAAGTTGGGACCATTCTGCCTGAATATCTCATCAGTGCTTTGATCCTCCTGCCTCAATTTCCTATATTCCACAATTGCAATTTTACAACTTCAATACTTAGAGGTCCAGTCGTAGTTTAGTGAGTAAGTACGCACCAAATTACTTGGTTTCAGACAGATTGAGAGTGGGCTAGAGATGTAAAATATCTGAACCTGATGTCCATCCACTGATAACCTTCTGCAAAGTATAAACGTGAACCTCCGAGTCGGACAGGATTGGGTTGTACTGTGACCCACAATTAAACAACATTCTGATATGCACAGTGGTTAGCACTGCTGTCTCTCAGCGTCAGGGACCCGGGTTCAGTTGCAGTCTTGGGTGACGATCTGTGTGGAGTTTGAACGTTCTCCCCGTATCTGCGAAGGTTTCTTGTAGGTGCTCCAGTTTCCTCCCACATTCCAAAGTTGTACAGTTGAGGTGGATTGGGCACGCTAAATTGTCTCTGAGTGTCCAGGGATGTGCAGGTTAGGTGGGGTTACGGGGAAAGGGGAGTGGACTGAGGTAGGGTGCTCTTTCAGAGGGTCTGTGCAGACCCAACAGGCCAAATGAACCCCTGCACTTTCAGGGTTCTCTGGTACCGATAGTTTGTGGAATTATTTCCGAGCAGCAATCCCTGCTTCCAGGAGGAGTGGTGAGAAATTGCATTCTCCCTCTTTAAATGGATTGTATTTCAGTTTTCAGGGAGATCTTTGCTTTTTGATGTAATTCTTGTGACAAGAGCCCTTTATTGAGTACTGTTCTATTTATTTTTCAGACCTCTGAATACATAATCCAGGCATACAAATATGGGGCATTTGAGAAAATTCCAGAATTTATTGCCTTCCGGAACAGACTGAACAACTCTCTGCATTTTGCACAAGTCCGCATTGAACGTATGCTGTTAGACCTCTTCCTCGAAGCAAACATGTATGTGTGACTGTACCATACAGTATTGTACCTGGGTGCAATATGGTCAGATGTTGAAGCGCTTTGTTTGGTCATGGTTTCTATGGCTGGGAGAAGAGCAGTTCATATATCATAGATCATTTTTGGGAACAAAATTTAAAGTCTCCCATCTTCCTTTTTGTTTATAATGTGTATTCTGTTATTTGCTAGTGAAGCAAAGGGATCCTGATTTTTCTCACTTCTGTTTCTACTCATGAGACTCAGTGGCCATCTTCCGAACCATTACCATCAGCTGTCCGGCACGGACCCTTGTCTTTTTTGTCCCCAACCTCTTCCCTCCCTGTTGGAGAAATTCCACATTCCCGCCAATCAAAATAAAGATGAATGGAGATGTAGGGAAAAAGGAAATTAGCTCATGTCCATTCCAGTGAAGTATCTTTTTGCACTGTAGAATGTAGTGCCATTATGTTACTTCAAACGTGTGCTGTTTGAGATGCTGTAGAATACAAAATGTAACTGAATATCTCATCTGTAATTTAAAAAAATAAATAAATTTAGAGTACCCAATTAATTTTTTCCAATTAAGGGACAATTTAGTGTGGCCAATCCACCTAGCCTGCACATCTTCGGCTTTTGGAGGTGAAACCCACGCACACACTGGGAGTATGTGCAAACTCCACACGGACAGTGACCGAGAGCCAGGACCTCGACGCAGTGAGGCAGCAGTGCTAACCATTGCTGCCTCATCTAATTTCTCATCGCACTGCAGAGCACATATAACAAGGGAGGGTAATAACGGGGAGGAATTGCAGTGCTTGAATTTTTGTTTTGTTTGTCAGCTGTTACAAACTTGGCACTGTGCTTAATTTTTGGTTTTAACTTTATGCCTTCCTGATGTTCCACACTAAAGTGGAGAAATGGTGAGGTTGATGATGCAAAGGTTCCTGCAGCTTAATGCCCTGAACCACGTTTAGAAGTTAGAATATGGAAATCTGTATTTTAGCCTAACAAGTCCATGTTAGCTTTTATCCTCCAATGAGGAAATGTCTCAGTCACATGTGTCAGCTATTTCCCTATATCTCTTTATTTCCCTTTCTAGAACTAACAGCCTGGAAGAAAGTATAAAATCAATGGGCTTATGTCCAGATGAAGATGATATTCCATGGGACAATCTTCGGGACAACCGGGATCTGGCTGTTCTCATTAGCTGGGACCCAAAGGACAGGTGAACAGTACTCTGAAATGTAATTTTAGTTGCCTGACAGTGAGAAAGTGATAATCTAGTTAAATCTAGTTCTAAAGACCTAGTTGATGGTAAACCTCCATGGGCAATTGTAGATTTCTATTGCAGGGACCATAAACCTAGTATTAAATGACTACCTTTTTATTGTTTTTAATTGTCCTATAACACAATATAATGTATTTATTTGTGTGTCTATATTATTTGTGTGTATATATGTACACATATATAATATAAATATATTTGTCAGGTATTGCTCTCCACTGCACCATCCTGTACAATTTCCACTCGTTTGCAAATGAGACTTTTCCACAAGTTTAATCAGGAACAGCCCAGCCGTATTCTTGGACTCGTTGTAGTTCATTTATCACCAATATTGCTTTCTTTCACCTCAAATACTGCCTACCTGTGCAATTTCACACTCACCTGCATCAGCCAAAACTCTGCATCTGTAAAGTTTTCTTTGGTAGCCTTCCTGACTCCACAACCTGTCCAGAAAACAGCACCAAATTATTTTGCACATAGTTTCTCCATATCAATTTCCACTGTGCCCAGACATTTGGGTGGGTTCATCCTTTGCAGTTGAATGCTGACATGGCCTTTCCCAACTCTCCCTTTGATATCTACCCTTATGTCAATTTGTTAGTCCCCTGCTACTCGGGTGCCAGTCAATTTCTTGGCTGCCATTTCCGCTGCTCTGATGTTGGTGACCGTTGCTTCAGTCACTCTGACCTGATCCCTACAACTTCTCAGAAAAATCCTTTTGCCTCACCGTCTCAAAAGCCGTCCTAATACTTGTTTTTTTTTTTTACCATGCCATCCTCCTTTCTCTGTGACTGACATTTCCCTTTTCCTCTGTTCCCTCTCATTCACTCTCCACCTTTTTTGTGAAGAGCATTATAATAAATGTAAGCTATTGTATCTGTTTCTTTATATATCTTTAAGAATTCCACAAGGCCACGGTACAGAGAGTTAAACGCTAATTTTTCACTGAGATTTAGATTTAAATCTAATCCAGGTTGCTGACCTGAGGCATCTCATGCTGATAAGGCTGCCGTATGAAATTAATTTGTACAATCTCAGAGCAATGTGTGGTCACGCCACAAAACAGCTCCTGAACTTTCATGGAATTGTAACTGAATTGGTCATTTCGTTCAGCGAGATCGCAGCTAACTGGTATGAGAAATGAGAAAATATCTCTTGTGCACTATGGGGTGTAAGTTAATATGTGAAAACCTTTGCATATTCGTCCAGAAAAATGTTACTGTAACCTTTTTCTCCCTCAATTATGATAGGGAGTTGTCAGAGGGAGAAAGAAAGACTTCTATGAAAGAGGAAAGAATATGGCTTCAGGTTCGCTCATTGACACTGCGTCTGATCTGTGCACTCGCTGCTGTTAGCCATACACTAGAGCCGAAAAATTCGGAAAAGACGACAGAAAATGGTGTCACTTCTAAAATTGAAACGCTGCGCACTTTAATTCAACAGCTTGAATGTGTAGTGCAGTCTGAGAAGATAAAAGACAAACAAATTGTTCAGGTACAGTCCTCAATGTGAGAAAATGTAATTGGGTTTGAAAAGAAGTTGATACTTGACACAGAATATCAATTTTCTGCAACTCCTAGATCCAGTCTCTCTTCGTCCTTTGGCACACCACCAAGCTCAGTTGGTAAAAGACACCGTCCAATGATTTACAGATCAGGAGTTTCATGTATTCAGTCACCTGTCTATGGTATGAGTGGTAGAAGTTTGGAACTCTTTACTGCTGACAACAATTGTTGCTAGGTCGGTTAATTTTTATTGTGATTAATAGATTTTTGTTAACCAGTGGAATTTAGGGATTTGGGAAAAAGGAAGGGAAATGAAATTGGGTCACAGATCACCATGATTTTATTGAATGGTGTAACAGGCTCAAAGTGCTAAGTGGCCAACTACTGTTCCAATCTGGTTTCAGAGATGGTGTTAAGGAGTGAAGAAGGTTGACAGTTTTCTTTCTCCTGACATTTATCCTTTAATTCCTGTTGAAAAGTGCCTATGTGGACAGAATTGTTGTCAGTGTATTCTTGCTCCAATATGATCATATAATGGCCCTGCAGATGAACAGTTTGCAGCTAGATGTGTGCTGACAGACCTAATGAGAGGAGGCACATCGCCTACTGTGATGTAGCCCAATAGGAGCCATGATAACATGGTTAAAAAAAAAAGATAATTTGAGCATGAGTATTTATTGTCAGAAGTGCACCGTGAGTAGGAAAAACATAAAGATATGACATAGCCAAAATCAGACTGAACCTGATGTTAACTATTGAAGATCTAGGCCCCTGCCACCATCCGCAATCCTGACTAAGACCTGCAGTTGCCTTCAGCCTAATACAACAGCTCTTGCTTGCCAGCCTTCCCATTCAGTAGGAATGCCCTATCATAAAGTGTTTTCTACCTAATGTGTGTTCCTACAAGTATTGGGGAATTTATATTTTTACAAATGTATTCTTTCACAGAATGAATTCCTTCTGTTGAGAAGGAAGTGGTGAGTTGCCTTCATTTAAAACAAAAAAAGTATTTGATTCCAAACTTATCCAAAAAATGCAAAAACAGTCATCTGGGAACACTCGTTCCAACTCATTTTTACAGTCTGTACAAGTTCTCTCCTCCCCTGAACAATTCCTCAAACATGGCCACAAACAATCCCAACCGTGCCTCAAAGCCCTCCACTGAACCCCTCAACTCAAACTTAATTTTCTCCAACCGGAGGAAGTCATATAGATCCCCCAGCCTGGCTGCCACCCCCGGCGGCGTAGTCGACCGCCATTCCAGCAAAATTCTTTGGCGGGCAACCAGGGAGGCGAAGGTCATGAAATTGGCCTTCCTCCCCTCCATCAGCTCTGGCTTTTCGATATCCCAAAAATTGCCACCATTGAGTTTGATCCGACTACTACCCCCATAATCTTTGCTAGCGTCCCGAACACACCCGCCTAGATCTAACTTAACAGCCCCAGAAGATATGCACATGATTTGCTGGTCCTCGCCCACATGTCTCTCACTCGTCCACCACCCACTGGAAGAACCCACTCACCCTTTTGTGAGTAATGTGCACTCTGTGTACCACCTTTAAACTGCATCTAACTCATCCTCACACACGAGGAGGTCAAATTCACCCCCCCCCCCCCGCGCGCAACTCCTCCCCACATTTTTCCTTGATCCTCACCACTTGTGTACCCTCCTGCTCTCCCAGATACCCATATATCCGCAATCCTACCCTCTCCCGTCTTGAAATAGCGACCGTTCTTAAAGGGCATGGGCGTGTTTCATTGTCCCTCGGGATTCTCCGTTTCGCCGGCTGTTCGATGGGATTTCCCATTGTGGGGCAGCCCCACACTGTCGGGAAATCCCCGGGCTTGCGGCAAAACGGAGAATCCCGACGGCGGAGAATTCAGCCCCATATTTCAGCAGCTTGAGAAACCCTTTCCACACCTTCTGTGCCAAGCCCCTTACATGTAAATACCTAAATTCACTTCCCTTCGGGAACTCTACCCTCCTGCAGCTCCTCCAGACTTGTGAACCTCCCTTCCAGATACAAATCCCTCGCCCTCACCAGCCCTACCTCTCTCCACCCCCTGTTCCTAACCATCCGTCTGTATAACCGGGGACTCTGTACATCTCCTCGGTTCAAGCGGTAGAGCTGGCACCACCGTGGCCCTCAGGCTAGACCCCCGACAGGACTCCTCCTCCATCCTAACCCATTCTAACCCCTCTCCTTCCCATCACCGCCTCACTTTCTCTACATTCGCTGCCCTGTAGTCGTGCAGCAGGTTCAGTAATGCCAACCCTCCCTTTCTGCTTCTGCAGCAGGACCCTCTTCACCCGTGGCACCTTCCCCGCCCATACATGCTCTGAAATGACTGTCCAACTTCGAAAAAAAGGCCGTTGAACAAAAAATGGGAGCGTCTGGATAAATAGGAACCTTGGTAGGACACTCATTTTCACCACTGGAACCCTCCCCGCCAGCGTCAGGTGCAGTTCATCCCACCTCCTAAAGTCCTCCGTTATCTTCTCCACCAACTTTGTCAAATTCCACTTGTGCAGTGTCGCCCACTCCTTGCAAAACTCCACCGGGTAACCATACGATCCCGGGGCCTTCCTGACTTTATCCCTCTTATGCTTTCCATTACCACCCTCAGCCCTAGAGGCTCCTTTAGCGCCTGCCTCCTCTCCTCATCCAGCCGTGGAAATTCCAGCCTATCCATGAACTGCGCCATATCCCCATCCTCACCCCCGGATCTGCCCTGTACAATTCCTCATAACGTTCCCTGAATGCCTCATTTATCTTCCCTGGCTCTGACACTACCTTGCCCTTCCCTGTCTGTACCCTCAAGATTTCCCTAGCTGCCTCCGTAGCAGATGGGCTAACATGCGGCTTGCCGTCTCTCCATATTCTTTTTTAAAATAAATTTAGATTACCCAATTAATTTTTTCCAATTAAGGGGCAATTTAGCGTGGCCAATTGACCTACCCTGCACATCTTTGGGTTGTGGGGGCAAAACCCACGCAAACACGGGGAGAATGTGCAAACTCCACATGGACAGTGACCCAGAGCTGGGATCGAACCTGGGACCTTGGCGCCATGAGGCAGCAAGGCTAACCACTGTGCCACCGTGCTGCCCCTTCTCTCCATATTCATACTGCTCTCCATAGCTGTCACCGCCCTTCCTGGCGTGAACCTGTCGAACTGCCCGGTAACCTCTTTCTCTCCGCCAATCTTTCCACTGTGGCGGCCTCAAATACTCCCTATCCTCTCGACAATCTCGCCTAATAATCTTTTTCCTATTTCCATTTGCCTTGGGCGAGATAATCTCCCCCCAAACCACCGCCTTCAATGCCTCCCAAAATGTGCCGCCGATACTTCCCCAATTTGGTTCAACTCCACAAATTCCTTAATCACCGGGCGCACCTTATCGCAGAACCCCCAGTCTGCTAACAGCCCCGAGTCTAATCTCCGTCCCGGCCTCTGCTCCCATCCCGAACTATATAGAACCTCCAGCCAATGCGGTGCATGGTCCGAGATTACAATTCCCGAAAACTCTGCCCCCACCAGCCCGACCAACACTTCTCTGCTCACCACAACAAAAATTGATTCTGGACTATATCTGACACAAGTGCAAGAAGAAGGAGTACTCCCTCTTCCCCGGGTTCTTAAATCTCCACGGATCCACCATACCCATCCTTTCCATAAATCCTCCCTGCTCCTTCGCCGTTTGCAGCTTTCCCATTGTCCACCCTCGGCACCAATGCCCAATTAATGTCCCACTCCCATAATCAACTGATGTGTGGCCAAATCCGGAATCACTCATCATCCCAATTAGGTGCGTATAGATTCACGAGCACCATCGGTGTCCTCTCCAACACCCCATTCACCATCATGTATCTTCCACCTGGGTCCCACACTTGATCTCTTCACCGGCCCGTTTAGCCTCCGCAAGTTCCATGTTATAGCATGGCAGCTCCTGCCTGAATGCTCCTCCTATCCACCACACCCTCTTCCCCCATGATCTGTGGAAACAACTCCCTGTGGACTTCGCTCTCACCCACCCAAACAAAGACATATCCAAAACCATAGACTGCCTCCTCCAAAAAATAAACACCACCACAAGAGGGGAAGGTACATTTGCCCCCTTACAAACTTATTACCCCACAGCAGTTAGTCACCCCAACGAAATCCTCTTGCCCAAGAAAAGCCTCCCCACTCTCTAAATTTCTCCTGTGCTCCGAACTCCGCTGTGCCAATTCTCCCATCAAAGTTCAGTTCTCTCCCAGTTTATGCTCTTTAATGAAGTAATTGGCCTCCTCTGGAGTTTCAAAATAATACTCCCAGCCCTCTAATGTTACCCACAGTTTCACCGGGTACAGCACCCCAAACCTGATCTGCCTTCGATAGAGGGCCGCCTTGGCTCTGTTGAACCCAGCATGGCTTTTAGCCAGCTCCAGTCCAATGTTCTGGTATATTCGGACTTTGTTCCACTCCCATTCACAGTTCCATTTCTCCCTGGCCCACCGCAGATCTTTTTCTTTTCCTTCTCCACAAACCTGTGGAGCCTTACAATCACTGCCTTTGGTGGCTCTCCTCCTCTTGGCCTCTGCCTTTAGAGACCTGTGCCCTCTATCCACCTCTGGGGCCTTGTCCAGCACCCCCTCCGCCACCAGCCCTGCCAGCATTCATGTGCTTTCCACTCCTTCAGGCAGGGCAATGATGCGCAGGTTCTGCCTTCTAGACCTGTTCTCCTGTTCTCGCAAAGGTTTCTCAGGAGCTCCGTCTCCAGTGCCATCACCCGAACACTGTGGTCAGACATTACCCTCTCCAACTCCCAGATCTGCGACCCCTGTTCCTCCAAACACTTCTCGACAGTCTCCATTGAGCCTTTCAGGGGTGCAACCGCTCCTTCGATGGCCTCTGATTGATCTTCCTGCATTTCCTTTCTTTGTTGGCAAAACTCCTCTTTAATAAACGGCATCCACTGCTCCATCTGGGGTTTTCCAACTTGTGACGATCCTTCCCCCTCTGCCATCTTTCCAATTGCTACTGCGCCACAGATCTCTTTCAGTTCCTTGGCCAGGTCTTTCACCTTCTGCCAAGTCTGATAACTAGCAGTCATACCACTCCATGGGGGACTTCTCCATACCTTCAACTACACTTTCCTATCAAATTCCTTCTGTTTTTGGATAAAAAGAGCTCAGTTCTACACCTTCAAGCTGGAGCTGCCCTGTGTGCAACCACTCACTCAATAGCTGCCACCGCAAGTCCCGGTGAGCTGCCTTCACAAACCACTGCAGCCTGTGTGATGTAGGTACGCCTACTCTGCTGTTAGGATGGGAGTTCCAGGATCTTGACCCAGCGACAGTGAAAGAACTAGCGATATATTTCCATGTCAAGATGGTGTTTGATTTGCAGAGCAACTTCTAGGTGCATGCATCTGCTGCCCTATCCTAGTAGTATCCTAGTAGTAGAGGTCTTGGGTTTGGACAGAGGCATGACAGGTTGCTGCAGTGGGTCTTGTATATGGTACACACTGTTGCCACTGTGTCGGTGATGGAGGGAGTGCATGTATTTGGATGGAGTGCCAATCAAGGAGGCTTCTTTGTCCTGGTTGGTATCGAGCTTCTTGAGCATTGTTGGAACTGTACTCATGCAGTCAAGTGGAGAATATTCAATCACTCTCCTGACTTCTTCCTTTTAGATAGTGGACAAGGAATTACCCTCCACAGTATTCCTAGCCCCCGATCTGCTCTGACAGTATTTATATGGCTGCTGCAGTTGTTTCTGGTCAGTGGTGACCCCCAGATGTTGATCGTGGGTGGGTCAGCGATGATAATGCCATTGTATGTCATGGGGAGATGGTTAGTATGTCTTACTGAGGAATGGTCATTACCTGGGACTTGTGTGGTGCACATCTTACTTGTCACTTATCAGCCCATCCCTGGATATTGTCCAGATCTTGCTGCATTTGGACCCTGACTGCTTCAGTAACAAAGGAGTCTTAAATGGTGCTGAACGTTGTGCAATCATCAGCGAACACCCCCACTGTCACCTTGGGCGGAGGGAAGGTCATTGTGGAAGCAGCTGAAGATGGCTTGGCCTCGGACACAACTGTGAGGAGCGCCTGCAGCGATATCCTGGACTGAGGTGATTGGCCTCCAACCAAAAAAAAATCTTCCTTTGTGCTACATATGACTCCAACGAGTGGATAATTTCCCCCCTCATGACTGTTGATTCCAATTTTGCTGGAGTTTCTTGATGCTGCACTTGGTCAGATGCTGCCTTGATGTCACCATCACCTCACCTTTGGAGTTGAGTTCTTTTGTCCATGTTTGGACCAAGACTGTAATAAGGTCAGGATTTGAATGGCCCCGACAGAATCCAAATTGAGCGTCAGTGAGCAAGTTATTGTGGTATGAGTGCAGCTTGATAGCCCTGTAAACGACACCTTCCTTCACTTTGCTGATAATTGAGAGTGGATAGATTGGATTTATCCTGTTTTTTGTGACATTATAAAATGTACTGTTTACAAAATAATGCCATAGAGACGTACAGCAAAAGTAACTGAGAGAAGTTTAGTCTGGCCGCATGGACTGCTTTCACAGAACCATAAAAAGAGCCAACAATGTATCGAGAGCCAACTGAACTCCACCCCTTTCAGAATTGGGAAAATAATCAGGGCGTGCAGGAGATGGTGTTTTAATTGTGTTGCATCTTGTGAATTATACCAGTTGTCAGCTTGTGGCTCAGTTACTTGTCACTTATCAGCCCATCCCTGGATATTGCAGATGGTGTTTTAATTGTGTTGCATCTTGTGAATTATACCAGTTGTCAGCTTGTGGCTCAGTTACTTGTCACTTATCAGCCCATCCCTGGATATTCCACTTGAACATAAAAATGTAACTTTTGTGCTTGAGCACAGAAATCAAGGGCGACTCTTCAATGCTACCATACTGGGGCGGCATGGTAGCATAGCGGGTGGCACGGTAGCACAGTGGTTAGTACTGTTGCTTCACAGCTCCAGGGTCCCAGGTTCGATTCCTGGCTTGGGTCACTGAATGCGTGGAGTCTGCACGTTCATCCAGGGTTTCCTCCGGGTGCTCCGGTTTCCCCTCTCAGTCCAAAGATGTGCAGGTTAGGTGGATTGGCCATTGCTAAATTTCCCAACAGTGCTGGATGGGATTGCTGGGTTGCGGGAATGGGATGGAGATATCTGCTCAGTTGGACGTAAACGGTCACAAGGCAGTTTTTCAAAGAAAAGCAGGAGAGTGATCTCCAGTGTCCTATCCAATAGTTATTCATGAATTAACATCACTAAAAAACAGGTTATCTGGTTGTTATCACCATTGTTGGTTTGTAGGAGTTGTTGAGTTCAGCTTGGCTGCTGTGTTTCCTACATTACAACAGTGTCTATACCTCAAAAAGTACTTCATAGGCTGTAAAGTGTTTTGGGATGTCGGGTGGTCATGCAAAGTGCCATTTAAATGCAAGTCTATTAGAATGGCAGATACAAAGGTATATTCTGTTAATTCATTTTAATATGCTATTATGATGTCTAGCTTCAGAAAATTTCAATTTAATCAGGAAACTAGAATGAAAGTTAATATTTATTCTGTTCTTCTCAGTTTCTGGTCCAGGGACCTCCTCCAACACGTATGGCAACCTATTTGGAAAGCAGTAGCTGTCGGTGTCAGATTAATGCTTTCCATCTGGTCACTGATATCTACGAACTGGATGTCAGTGGATTAGGTAAGGAACTGAGCTACAATCAAATGGAGAATATTGCTGTTACTTTTATCAATGAAATCATTCAAATGTTGGAAGCTGTAGCTTGGTAATCAGACATCAATAAATCTGCTTGTACACACTTAGCCAGCAAGTAGTGTGTGAACATAAGCTCCTACATATCACATTGAATTTATTGTATTATTAATAAATAATGATTTGTAATATTTGGCTTCTCAAAATGCTCAAGTGCATAAATGCAAAGACCATGTGTACTTGGCACATTAAAATGTTCCGGCTCTGGGGTGGCAGGTTTAAATACTATCCGCAAATACGTATGATCTTTCCCCTTGGGTGGCAGTAAAAGACTGAGTGGGAACAGATATTTAAATTGATTGAAGAACATGAGGTGTGCAGGAAGGTTGAGCAAAATTAGAGTCTGGAAATAAATCAGTCAACAATTGCAGAAAGTTTGCTTTTTTTTGATTCGTATGGTTGTGGCTGTCACTGGCACTGCCCGTATTTATTGCCTGCCCAATATTACCCGCGCAATATTACCCATGATAAGGCGGTGGTGAGCTGCCTCCTTGAATCCCTGCAGTTCATGTGCTGCGGGCCCTCTGATTTAGAGAGAAAGATCCAGGATTTTTACTCAGCAAAAATGAAGCAATTGCATATTTCCAAGTCAGGATCATGTGTGACTTGGAGGAAAACTTGCAAGTTCCCATGCGCCTTTTGCCTTTGTCCCTCTAGGTGGTAGGTGTTGGAGGATGTTGTCATAGCGAGTTGCCCTGTGGACTTTGTAAACGGTCCACACTGCAACCATGTAGCACCAATAGTGGAAGCTTTGTCCAGGATGATGTTGAGCTTCTTGAATGTTATTGGAGCAGCACTCATCCAGGCAAGTGGAGAATATTCCGTCACTCTCCTGACCCATGCTTTGTAGATGATGGAAAGGCTTTGGAGAATCAGGAGGTGAGTCACTCACCACAGAATGCCTTCTGACTTGCTTTTGTAGTCATGGTATTTATGTAGCCGGCCCATTTAAGTTTCTGGTCAATGGTGATTGTTGTGGGGTCTTTGAGGACTTGGCCAACTCGGTCAGTAGTAGTGCTGCCGAACCTTTGCTGGTGATGGACATTGAAGTACCCTGCGGTGCCCTGGTTATCTTGAAATGAGGAATTTTCCTCCGAGATCTTGGGAATCTGTGCACCCGTACATGACTAAGAGTGGTAGTATGTGAAAGGTGTGTGTTCAATTTTAACTTTGCTTGTTACATTTAAATTGATAGTGGTAGATTTGGTGCACAATTTGTTTTGGGAATCACAGAAGTGATTCATTGGTCAGCAGCTATTTTTGATTGCTGTTCAGTGGCACCTGTTGCAGTGGGTTTTGATTCTTCTATTACCCTCTGAGTTCACACATGAAAATGACTATATGGGCACGGTAGCAGAAGATTGTGTGAAACCATGCCCAGAAAAAAAAAATCAGAACTTTCAATTCGGTGGGTGGGGTAAAGTTAAAATGGAGAATATCAGTCTTCTGAAGAGAAGCTGTTGCAATGCCTTAGAGCTCAGAAAAGCTTTTGCTTGCGATTCCAAGCTGTGCTACCACACTGTCTTGAACATGTCTTTTCTCTTCAAGTTTTCTACCATCCCCATGCAGCAGGGTTTCCACCCTCAAGTACCTCACCAGAATGATCTTAACTTAGAATCTGAGGCATTGAATATCGGCAGATATTTCACTCAAGGAAGCAATCGCAGCTGAGATCAGTCCTATCTTTGCCTGATCTCCAAAAGTACAAACCTCTCCTTTGTAGGTGGTGACCCTTTTCCAATTGTCCTTCGATGGTGTTGCCTCTCTTGGTTTGGCTGAGATCCCTTCGTTCAGCCCAAGCCTGGAATGTATTCACCAGCTGAACCACTGGGAGGAGATCTTTTTTCATGTTCTTATTTATAAATGAAAATATATTTTCCTGTCCTGTACATTTGACTTATTGAGTCCTACAGAAGTAATTCCCAGTTTGTGTTGTGAAAGACAGGCTGCTCAGATGAGGTTGTTGGTTTTCATTGAATTATAAAAATTCAGAGCCCAGAAGGAGGCAATTCTGCTATTTATAGGATTTATCTTTGCATATTTACTCATGCTGCTTTTTAAAAACCCCACAGATGAAACGCTGAATGTCCAGGAGAGGATAGCGAATAATTTTAAATCTTTGTTAGAACAATTACGAGGTAATACCAACATTCCATAAATCTTGCTTCCATTTTTCTGCTGCATCTCTCTGTTGTTTTGTATTGTACTCTTAACTGCTCCCATTTACTATCGTGTGTGCACTTTAAAAGTAAGTTTGTATGTGGAGGTAAACTGAATTAGCTCACTTCTATGAAGCATTGTGCCAGGTGGTACTGACAGTGTACCAAAATGGAATAGATTAAGATTAGACTTTAGTAGCTCAAAACTGAGCATTTGTGAAATGTTAAGGTCAGCAGCAGAATTGTATATCCACAAAATCTGTAACCTCATAGGCTCCGTATCCCTCACTCCTCAATCACCATCCGATGACCAACCATGCTTCAATGAGGAGTGTAGAACAACATGCTAAGAGTAGCACATGGCATAACTGAAATTGAGATCCCAACTGGATGAAGCACCTATGCAGGACTGCATCACGTTAACCAACAAATGCATCATGATCTAGACAAAGCCAAACAATCCCCACAAATGGACAGACCAAGCCAAAGCTCTGCAATCCTGCCACTTCCAGTCCTGAATGGTCGAGTATTTAATGGAGGGAGACAACTTCATGAATCTTCAATGCTGACAGAGTCCAATACAAGTGCAAAAGACAAAGCTGAGACATTTGTAACCACCTTCATCAGGACTGTCAGGTAGATGATGCTTCTTGACCTCCACCATCATAGATGCAAGTGTTTAGCCAATTTGGTTCACTGTATGTGAAATAAAGAAATGACAGCTTGCAATGGACACAGTAAAAGCACTGAAGTGCAGGCGGAAGGCCTGGAGCGATCCAACTCCATGGACTATATGTTCAAAATGTTCAGAAAATTGATGGGTCTTTCTGTCCCCTCCTGAGTTGGACTGGGCTCAAAGATTGCTAAGGTGGGAGCCACCTCGGACGATCTTAGTCCGGTTTGATTGTAAGTAGCGGGTCATGACGTGGGCGAAGGACCATCGAGACTGTAGGTGCCATCAGAATATACAAAGATGTTGGCAGAGCTGGCAAGAAGGCACGCAGCATTTAATAAGGCCAAGGCCACGTTGTATAAGAGCAACATGAGGTTTGATGTGGTGTACTCGAGTCGTTTTTGGGTAACTTTCGCAGTCAGAGCCTATAATATTGATGCGCCGGAGGATGCAATTGGGTTTGTCGGGGAGCATGGACTCGGGGTGAACTAAAGTGCTTGAGGGCTATGGTGTTTGTTTGTTTTTTTTTTTTGCTCCGTATTAAGTTCATCTGTATGTATCTTGTGTGGGATTTTTGTAATTGGGGGAGGGTCTTTTTTAACGTTTATGGGGAGAAGGCCCGGTGTGGTGGCAGGCTGCTTCCCGGGAGATAGGGCAGGTCAGGTACTTGGGTGATACGATAGTTTGGGCCCCAGAGAAGGTTAATGAGGTGTTTGAGGCCCTCTACCTTGGGTTTTATGAGGTCAGAGCCTCCGGAAGAGAGTTCACCAAAGCGGCAATTTCCGGATGGTTGACCTACCCGGAGGTGAAGCAGGAGAGGAGACTCAGTTTGGGCTAGAGGAGGTCATGAGTTGCATTCGGTTAATGCAGGTGGGCAAAGCACCGGGTCCGGATGGGACACCCATTGAATTTTACAAACAGTTTGTTGATCAGTTGGTCCCAGTTTTACTGGAAAAGTTTAATGATTCTGTGTTCGGGGGGTTGTTGTCGGCCATGCTGACGCAGGTGTTGACTTCCTTGATCCTGCAGCAGGACAAGGATCCCATGGAATGTGAGTCATATCGGCCTGTTTCGTTGTTAAGCGCTGAGGCTAAGAAAGTAATCTTTATTATTATCACAAGTAGGCTTACATTAACGCTGCAATGAAGTTAATGTGAAAATCCCCTAGTCGCCACATTCCGGCGCCTGTTCGTGTACACAGAGGGAGAATTCAGAACGCCCAAAGGACCTAACAAGCACATCTTTGGAGCCTTGAGAGAAGAAACCGGAGGAAACCCACGCAGACACTGGGAGAGCGTGTAGACTCGACACAGACAGTGACCCAAGCTGGGAATCGAACCTGCGACCCTGGCGTTGTGACGCAACAATGACCACTGTGCTACCATAGATTGATAGTGTGGGGGTTGGTTTGAGGATCCAGATTCCGTATGGGGGCGGATTGAGAAGGTTTTGTGCATAGGGCTGAGCCTGAGGACCCTGGTTACAGCCCACTCCCATTTTCCCCTCGCTTATGGGCAGGGTCCTGTCCATGGTTGAGTCAGGAGAAAGATTGTGGAGGTTTATGGGCAGATCTTGGCAACAGAGCAGGCATCATTGGGGGAGGAAGTGCGGGCGGGGGGGGGGGGGGGGGGGGTGATGATGAGCTGAGGTTTGGTCTTTGAAGGGGGAATATGGAATGAGGCTCTTTACAGGGTCAACTTCAGATCCTCGTGTACAAGGTTAAGCCTCATCTTGTTCGAGGTGGTGCACAGGGCGTACCTGACTGGGGCGCCTATGAGTGGGTTTCTCGGCTGTAGAGGATAGGTGTGAGCTGTGCTCGAAGGATCCGGCGATTCGCACACGCATGTTTGGCCTTGTTCCAAGCTTCTTAGTTTCTGGGTCTTTTTGTTTTGAAACAATGTCAGGGATTTTGGGCATTCAGTTGGAACCGTGCCCGTTGATGGACATTTTTGGAGGATTGGACTCACCGGTGCTGCACGCAGGATTGAAGGCAGATGTCTTAGCCTTCACCTCGCTAATAGCCTAGAGGCAAGTTCTGCTTAGGTGGAGGTCTCGTTGCGGCTTAATGTCTTGGCCTGGTTGGGGGACCTAATGGAAAGTTTACACCGAGAGAATATCAAGTACACCATGAGGGCGTCAGTGGAAAGGCCCTACTTGAGGTGGCAGCCTTTTATCTCCTTTTTCAGGGAACTGGTTACCACCAGCTGTTCGAGGGATGGGGGGGGGCTTGTCTTTTAATTGGGATAAAGTTTTATTTTGTTTTTATACAGGGGGAGAAGGGGTTGGGATTGTTGGTGCATTTTGGGAACAATTTGGGGTTGGCCTGGTGGTGTGTTTGTGTTTGCGACAGTGAAAATTTTGTTTGAATAAAAAGATTTTTATAAAAAAACAATGGGGTAAAGAGTCTGCTGTGTATGAAGGACACCTCTTGTAATGTCTGTCTTTTCCCCCTCAGAGTTATTCAATAAATGTAAAGGAAGTATATTGGAAGCGAAAGAAACAGAATGTACAACAAGACCAGAACTTTTAGAAAATCTTGTCTTTTTAGTTGAGGTAAGCAAGTCACATCATTACTTTAGGCCTTTATTGTTACTTTAAAAATCTCAGGTTCTCTTCATTTATCCCGGATCAATTATTGTTAGAAATAAATCTGGTGCAGAATCCTGGATTTATATTACATCTTTGAATACTGATACGAGTGGTTAAAATTTAAATTAAAAATTGTTAGGGTTTACAGTTTACTTACTGTAATTACTGTCAGCATTTAACATTTAAGTGAGTGATAGCCAGCAGAGAAGAGAGTTTCTCATCCCATCAGTCCCCACTGGATTTCAAACAAATCCCACCAGTGGCTGTTAGTGTGTCGCCTCACTACCCAATCCACAAGACTAGGCTGAACAAACAAAATGTGCTATTCTTTGCTGTTCATAATGGGACACTGTGAGTAACAAACTTGCTTGGTGTTTGTTGGAGAATTGGAACAGTGTCCTTCCCTGTTCTTTTCCTTCCTGTCAGAAAATACCTTTCCATCAGGTAACATCAGGTAACTTCCATTATTAACCTGCTGGGAACAGGATTTTATTTGACCAGCTGTGTATGTCATTTGGATATTGTGAGCAGTTTTGGGCCCTGTATCTAAGGAAGGATGTAATGGCCTTGGAAAGGGTCCAGAGAAGGTTCACAAGAATGATCCCTGGAATGAAGAGCCTGTCGTATGAGGAATGGTTGAGGACTCTGAGTCTGTCCTCGTTGGAGTTTAGATGGATAAGAGGGATCTTATTGAAACTTACAAGATACTGCGAGGCCTGGATAGAGTGGACATGGAGAGGATGTTTCCACTTGTAGGAAAAACTAGAACCAGAGGGCACCATCTCAAACTAAAGGGACGGTCCTTTAAAACAGATGAGGAATTTTTTCAGCCAGAAGGTGGTGAATCTGTGGAACTCTTTGCCGCAGAAGGCTGTGGAAGCCAAATCACTGAGTGTCTTTTTAACACAGAGATAGATAGGTTCTTGATTAATCAGGGGTTATGAGGAGAAGGCAGGAGAATGGGGATGAGAAAATATCAGCCTTGATTGAATGGCGGAGCAGACTCAATGGGCCAAGTGACCTAATTCTGCTCCTATGTCTTATGCCTCTGTTTTGCAATCCTAATTTCTCCCCTTGGCAGGATGTGTGGGTGCCATGTTCCTCAACAATTGCCAATACTAATGTTACAAACTGAGAAAAAACACCCTTCTGTGTATTGGGAGCAGGCATTGCGATGAGGAGCTCAGGAGTGGAGGCTATTTGAATTGAGCCTCACCATTCCAACAGCCTACCCTAAATAGAAAGCTTTTTAAAGTCTCAATTTCAGTTTCCGCTTCTTTGTTCGCTTTCAGTTTCTAGACCTTCTGATACATTGACATCTCATTGACAAATCAGCTGTGTTTTTATTAGGACTTGGCTGTGAATCTAGTTTTGAACCATTCTGTTCCATTGTGATAAAATGTTCAGCACTGAGAATAGCTCATTTTAGAGCACCATATGACTAGCAAAGACAAAATGAAGTTAACTAATTTGGGCCTGTTCTTATCATCTCAGACAGTTTGTATTATCCTGTGGGTATCTTATTACTGTGGTAATGTCCTCCGGCCACTAAAATCAAGTTTACAGAAGAAAAAGAAGAAAAGAAAGGAGATCAATATCACAATGGTAAGATATTGGAAAGAATTAAGAGATATTAAGAAAAGAAAATGATTGTCTAAGTGCTTCACTGATAGCCAAGTAACTTTATTCCGCGAGTTAAACTAATACTAGAAGGTGTTAGGCTTCTTCCCCAGACAATGTTGCATTTACTGATGTTGACTGTGGATGGTGGTAAAAGTACCACAATGGTTCTCGCTATCCCCAGGTCCAGAAATTAATCTTGGTTCCTCGTTCTTAATCACTATCCAGTGACTTGTTCTGCAAATGCTCGAGTGTGTTCAACTTTGCACTGGCTACCCTGAGGTGACCTGAGGAAGGAGCAGTGCTCTGAAAGCTAGTGTTTGAAACAAACATGTTGGACTTTAACCTGGTGTTGTAAGACTTCTTATTGTGCTCACCCCAGTCCAACACCGGCGTCTCCACATAATGGCTACCATCGACATCATAAACTGCCGGCTCAAAGTGGAGAGGACCTCCAGGAAGATCGCGCATATAGACACTGACATTAAGTTTCTACAAAGATGCAAGAAAGCAGACATTCACCTGAGGAAGGAGCAGTGCTCCGAAAGTGTTTGAAACAAACATGTTGGATTTTAACCTGGTGTTGTGAGACTTCTTACTGTGTTGTTCTGGGATGAAGATTTTCTCTCGAGTTGTTCTACTTGTGTACTGTTAAAGCTTTCCGTTCTGAGCAATAATAATGAAGTTGCAGGGTTTTTCAGCAAATGGTTTCCTGTTTTGCTCATAAAATGAATTTGCAACTGGGTGCTTTGTCGTAAATGCACATAGTTGGATGAATAATAAAGATTTGCATTTACATTGTTAGGGTCTTTAAACATGCCAATGAAGTAGTGTTGAAGTGTAGTTACTGTTGTAATGTAGAAAATGTGGCAGTCAGTCTGCATATAGCCAGTTCCCACAGACGACAATGTGATAATGACCAGATAATGTGCTTTTATGATGTTGATTGAAGGATAAATATTGGCCAGAAACACCTGGGTAACTCCCCTGCACCTCAACGTAGTGCCATGAGATCATTCATACCTGCCCTGGGGGTACAGATGGCATCTCCGTTTAACATCTCATCTCCAACAATGCAGTACTCCCTTGATACTCCCTAGAGGCCAGCAATGTTAAAACACTGAGGGATCCTGTACGATAAGTAGCAGGCACTGGATAGGATGATATCTGATTTGTTTGTCTAAATTTTGATTTCGAAGAAGGTATTTTACATCAGGAGATTGCAGATGATGGCAGATTTGTGATTTTCTGCACTCCTGAATATTAACAACATGAATCTATTGCTGATTAAGTGCCTCTTGTCATACAAGGAGATGGTCTCTTACCTGTAAATAGTTCCTCGTGTTACACAGCAAAGCCCAGCTGACTTCCAAAGATTGAAGTGGAGAGAACGATACTTGAGGGTCATGCTTTCCAGACAAGAATATTGAATCAAAGCGTTTCCATTGAAATAATATAAATGGATTAAGGAGACAGTTCTGTGGCAACAAGGGATATGGTTTAAAGGTGGGCAGATGGTCTAATCTGTCAAATAGACAATTTGCTTGAGCTAATGGATTTTCCCATTGCATTCTTGTATTTTTCCATATTGCTTTCAAAGATCAATGAATTAGAAAGATAGAAGATAAAGGTCCAAAATTCTGGATAGGACTGGGATTGCGGCGCTGAGGGTTCGAATCCCGGCCCTGGGTCACTGTCCGTGTGGAGTTTGCACATTCTCCCCATGTCTGCGTGGGTTTCAACCCCACAACCCAAAGATGTGTAGATTAGGTAGATTGGACAAGCTAAATTGCCCATTAATTGGGAAAAAACAGTCCAAAATTGTGTTGACTCTACTGGCTGATATGGTTTAATTCTTTTTTTATAGTTTCCAATTAAGGGGCAATTTAGTCTGTTTCTCCAACACAAAATGAGTGTTTGTACAGTTTGGCCTTGTATATCTTTTTTACTGTTTTAATAAAAAGATGTGGCTAATCCACCTACCCTTCACATCTTTGGGTTGTGGAGGTGAGACCCACGTAGACACGGAGAATGTGCAAACTCCACACGGACAGTGACCTGGGACTGAGATTGAACCCGGGTCTTCAGTGCTGTGAGGCAGCAGTGCTAACCACTGTGCCGTAGTGTCGCCTGTGGTGTGTTTTAATTTAAAGGGTTAAATGATCAGGTGATAAAATGTAGCACCATCCCCACAGGGGGGCTAACATTAGAGGAATTGTGGACTGAACTTGTGCATTGGCAGAGTCCTGCATGCAGGTCATTTGCCCTTCCATGCCCAAAAATGATGGCCTCGCAGGGACCCAAAAAGGAATGGTTTTAATTTGATGGCGGGGTAAAATACCAAAAGAGCCCAAAATTCTAATTTAAGAGCTGAGCTTAAGGCACTAATCCACTTTAAATGAAGAGGGGGAGGGGAACATTTTGAGATTGTTCCAGCACTGCTTAAAATAAAATTTTGTTCCTTTATATATCAGAAAATCATGCCACTCTGCCTACTAGATGGCAGTGATATAGCAGTCTGATGTAAAAATATTTTTAACAAATGCCTCATGTAGAATTTGGGTATTTTCCCAGAATTTGTTGAACAGTTCTCTGGAAGGTGTTGATTAGACTAGTGCTTTCACACAGTTGATGGAGGATAAGATCATCAGTAGAATCATAGAATCCCTACAGTGCAGAAGGAGGCCATTTGGCCTATCAAGACAGCACCGACCCTCTGACAGTCACCAGAGGCTGGAATTGAACCAAGGTGTCTCGCACTGGGAGGCAGCAGTGTTAACCACTGTGCCACTCACTGATTGTTACACCCTATATTGCTCCTCCAAGTTTGTAAGAAGATTCGAGGGGCTAAACCGCCTCTCAGTATATCAGAGTCTATTTCCTCTGGGACATTACCTTTTGAAAAAGATCGGCAACTTTCAAACTGATGGGTGGCATGGTGATGCAGTGGTTAGCACTGATCCCTCACAGCCGAAGACCCGGGTTCATTCCCGGCCTCGGGTCACTGTCATGTGGAGTTTGCACATTCTCCCTTTGTCTGCGTGGGTTTCACCCCCACAACCCAAAGATGTGCAGGATAGGTGGATTGGCCACTCCAAATTTTCCCTGAATTGGAGAAAAATAATTGGATACTCTCAATTTATTTTTTAAAAACCTTTTCAAACTGACACCATGTAAAATCCTATGAAACTTATTGTATGATTTCTTTTCATCTTTTTCTCTATACGTTTTCTGTGTATCTTTGATGATTGCTCTTAACACTACTTCACTTCCTGTGCTTAGTCACATCTTCCCAACAAACACTATTTGAAAAGCAGAAAACGGATGCTGAAAATTAGAAATAAATCAGGAATTGCTGGAAATAGGCAGGTATGGCGACATCTGGGGAGAGAAATAAGAGTTAACGATTCAGGTCAATGACCTTTCACCAGAACTGGGAAATGTTGCTTTTGATTTGTTTATTGTCACGTGTACCGAGGTACAGTGAGAAGTATTGTTGGGTGTACAATTCAGACAGATCATTCCATACATTAAAAAAAAATAGGGCAAACATAAAACACAACGTAAATACATAGACACAGGCATCGGGTGAAGCAAACAGGAGTGTAGTACTGCTCAGGAGAGAAGATGTGTGAAGAGGTCAGATCATAGAAGTATAATGGGTTTTGAGCAAAGTGTAGGTGAGAAAGGGAGACAAAAGAATGGTCTGTGATAAGGTAGAAAACAGGAGAGAATGAATGATAGAAGAGTTAGTCTCACAAGGCCAAAGGGACAGATGATGGGACAAGAAAAGGTATGTTTAGAGCATTTGTGCTGCTGTCGGAAAGTAAATGCAAGAGAAAAACTGACTTACCAAAAAAAGGAAGGAATTAGTGCAGAGGTCTGACATAGCTCAGAAGGCTATAAAGTGCCAAATCAAAAGATGAGGTGCTGTTTCTCGAACTCATCTTGAGCTTCAGTGGAACAGGGCCGAAGGCCAACCTGCTCCTCGGCTGGACCATTCAGTCATCATGCGTGAGCTGACCTTTTGAAAGAGCTGTCCAATTCCTCCCAATCTCAGCTCTTCCCTGTAGCTCTGCAAATTGCTTCTACCTTGCAACTACAATTAAATTGAATTTCATTGTCTGGCAGACACTTTTGAGTGAGGTGCTGTGTTTTCTTTAATGGTCACGTGGCATTCAATGTATTTTTTAACTAGTTATTTTTTCAGGTTCTCCTTCAGCTTTTTAATAGCTGACTCCATTGAAATTAGTTTGTAATCTATTTATTTGCAACATCCTGAAAAATTCCACGGATTCTTTGTACAGTCTCCTCTGCCAATCAACTAGCTTAATATTTACCTTAGTTTTTGTTTTGAGACTTTCCTGCTATTATGTATGCTCAGCTGGCATGTGATATATAAAGGACAAAGAATCCATTTTACGCAGTGCTGGAACAATCTCAAAATGTTCCCCATCCCTCTTTATTTAAAGTAGATTAGTGCCTTAAGCTCCTTTTTTAAATTAGAATTTTAGGTTATTTCGATACTGTACCCAATTTAGTCCACGTTGGACATGAGAGGAGAGGGATATAACATTGAAAGGTTGCCTGGTTACACTGCATAATGCCACAGAACCTGACTGGAAATTCCATTGAGCAGTTCCATTTGTGATGATGCCCGCAGACATATGTGGGCAGCACGGTAGCATAGCGGTTCGCAAAGTTGCTTCACAGCTCCAGGGTCCCAGGTTCGATTCCCGGCTTGGGCCACTGACTGCGTAGTCTGCACCTTCTACCCGTGTCTGCGTGGGTTTCCTCCTGGTGCTCCGGTTTCCTCCCACAGTCCAAAGATGTGTGGGTTAGCTGGATTGGCCATGATAAATTGCCCTTACTGTCCAAAAATGTTAAGTGGGAGTTACTGGGTTACGGGGATAGAGTAGAGACGTGGGCTTGAGTAGGGTGCTCTTTCTAAGGGCCGGTGCAGACTCGATTGGCCGAATGGCCTTCTTCTGCACTGTAAATTCTATGAATACCATCATCTATGAATATAGGCATCTGAGCATCTCAGATGATTTGCTGTGTGGTATCGAGAGTGGCTAGGGAAGAACTGATGGCAGTTTTGTTTCAGGTCACTTTTGGATTAGAGAAAGGAAACCTTAGATTCAGAAAGTGATGTTATTAATGTTCAATTGTAGAAGCTCATCCCTATAAAGTTGCCGGACTTAACTGACAATACATTCACATATTTCCACAGCCGATTGTTTTCAGCAGCTTCCAGGACTATGTGGCCAGATTGCAGAATTTCCTGTCCGAAGTGGTTAATCATCTGAAAGAATTAGAATCGGCACTCACTGCACTGAAACTTGAAGAGCTGACACTGGAAAGCCACTCATCTGCTGAGGTACAAAATAATCTAGAGTAGGAGCAGGAGTTTCCTGTTGAATATTATTTATTTTCAGATTTCTTCATGATCTTTGTTTTTTTCTGTGCTGCCCACGATTCCCTCGCAAATTGTCCCTTCATTTTTAAAAAAAATGTTTTTTATTGGATTTTTGCAAATTGTCCCTTCATCGTACTCTGGCCTCGCGAGAGCATTTTGAGAAAAGTGCCACAAGCACTGGCTGAGGTGTGGGAGCAGGTCAATGGATAATGTTGCTTTCCGGGGCGGCAAGTTGGCGCAGTGGTTAGCACTGCTGCATCACAGCGCCGAGGACCCGGGTTTGTGTGGGGATTGTACGTTCTCCCCGTGTCTGTGTGGGTCTTACCCACCCACAACCCAAAGATGTGCAGGGGAGGTGGATTGGCCACAATACATTCCCCCTTAATTGGAAGAAAAGAATTAGAAACTCTAAATTTATTTTTTTTAAATTGATAGTTTCCTTTCAATCTTTATTTTGGGAAGTGACAAAGAAGGGAGCAATGGTAGCAGCAGAGATGGCTTCTTTTGGGAATGTTAGCTTTTGTTTCCTGCACTTTATTTGTATTTTACTGTAATTATTTGTGCTTCCTTTTTGATTTTCCACTAAAAAAGTATCTTTTTGGCAGTTTAGGTATTTTTCCTTATTCAATCTCCTTAATTATTTTTTCATGAGATATGAGCATTGCTAGCTATGTCAGTATTTATTACCCATCCCTAATTGCTCTCAAAGGTGGTGGTGATCTGCCTTCTTGAACTGCTGCAGTCCATGTGGTGTAGTTACGCTCACTACTGTTTGGGAGGCAGTTCCAAGATTTTGACCCAGTGACAGTGAAGGAACCGCAATATATTTTCAAGTGAGGATGATGTGTGACTTGGAGGAGAACTTGCATGTGATGGTGATCCCATGCATCTGCTGCTGTTGTCCTTCTTGGTGCTAATGACACTAGTTTGGAAGGTGTTGTCAAAGGTGCATTGTGTTTTTTAAAATAAATTTAGAGTACCCAATTAATTTTTTCCAATTAAGGGGCAATTTAGTGTGACCAATCCACTTACCCTGCACAGCTTTGGGTTGTGGGGGCAAAACCCACGCAAACACGGGGAGAATGTGCAAACTCCACACGGACAGTGACCCAGCGTCAAAGGTGCATTGGTGAGATGCTATTGCATCTATATTGCATTTCAGTTTGTGAACTTGCAGGAGAATCTTTTGGTAAAGGACATCACTGAAATGACAGGAGCTGATGTGCATTACTGCTTACTTTGAAACAAAATGTCCACACATAATCACGCCACCTTAATCTGGTCATGTCACTTTGCTTTTCTGCACACGTCTTCACGTCCCTCACACCAACAACATCATCCTATCTCCTTCCAGTCCTACTTCAGTGTCCATCCTGAAATAGAAACTCTTCCCCAAAATAATTTTAAATGGCTCTTTAAAGTTGCCAGTTACATAGTTTTCTCCTTACTGCTATATTCCTGCAGCTGTTATATCTATTCAACCACTAATTTCCTCCACTATTGATGCTTTTGTCACTCCCATCCTGGTCATTTGCCTTGATATGGCGCCTCCATCTTTGTTCCCTCAAGCCCAAGGGGTGCAGACTTGAACATATCCAGTTCGTAACTGGTTTAGTCATACACTATCAGATCTGGCTGAATCACGTCAAGCATTATGGAACTTTCTATCCTCTTCCAAACCTGCTTTTTCTACTCCAGGATCATCCTGAAGAACAAAGATTATCTCTGGGTTACTTTCTCGACTATGAAGTATTTCCTTAACCCCCCTCTTTCCTGACGCCTCTACCCTCCAACAACTAGGAGTTCTTGGACTTTTTGTCATAAGATTGAGACCATCTATTTAACTATGCTGTTAAACCTATCCCCTACCCTTTGTCCACCAGAGAAACCGCACTCTGGTCCCTGCCCTTGTTCTGATACTTTGCCTTTCTCTAATTACTTTCATGACCTCTCTGAGCTCATCTTGTCAATGAATCTACCGCCTGCTCCCTTGATTCTGATTCTGGGAAATGCCATCCATCACACCTCCTTGATCCCCATCTAACTTACCTCGGTCAAAACATAAATTAAAAGTTAGGATCTATTGAACCAGGTTTCACTCTGGGATCTGACTTGTTCAGTATTAACGTCAGCTGGCATTGTAACAATAGATATTACATAAGAGCGGCAAGGTGGCTCAGTGGTTGGCACTGCTGCCTCAAGGTACGAGGACCCAGGTTCGATCCTGGCCCGGGATCTGCAGCTTGCTTTCATGTCCTTTACTCCAGTATAGCCTTCCTGTTTCTAGCAGAGCTGAGAGCTGTTCTATCTCCAACTTTCTGTTTCCGACTGCCTGCATCCAATTAAATAATAAAGCTCAAATGGTTTTCTCCCTAAAAGTGGCCCCTGGTTGCTAAACAACATCTTATTCTTTCTCCAATCTCTTATTTACCGTACACGTCGTAAGCTCTCAGCATAGATGCACAGTTGGAACTGCAACCAAAATCCCCATACATGTGAACACCTCTGTCAAACATGAATCGAACTAGAGTTGTACCATCTCTGACACAAAACACCAAATTAAAACTCCTTAAATCTATACCTTACTTCTAATATTTAACAATACAAATGTAGATCACAAACTACCTTTTTTTCTGAGACCGTAGATGCTCAGTTTGAGCAGGTGATATAGAGATTGAGAGGGGAAAGCAAGGTAATGCATTGAAATGGGACTGAAATTCTCTCTTCTGGTGGAAGAATGAGACATTGTGTATTTGAAAGATACACAATAATGTGTTTTTGTGAAATAATGTGAAAGATAATGTGTTTTCGTATAAGTTCCACAAGTGTTTTCACTTTCAGTAATTCGGCTAATTATCTCCTAAATCAGAACTAATTGTGAGATTTACATTGAGACAAGTTTGCCTGGGAAACAAGTGAGATTTCATGTACAACTGCAGAGCTGTTAAAATCCCTTGTACTTGCTGCCTAAGGGATTGGCAGTTCTCTGGTGCACAGCTAGTGACTGTTCTCTTGCAGATAAGCAGGGTCATCCTGAATCAAGGTGGCTCAAGCGCTACACCTGTCTGTGTGACACCTTCTTGTGTAAATCCGGTCAGGTAAATCTGCAGTTGTCTGGTATTGGTGGTTGATCAGCCAGGCTTGATTATTGATGGATCTGAAGGGGTAATCATGTTCACTGGGGGACTGGAATTCCAAGTTTTGTGCAGCTGGCCCTGCAAACCATTCCCTCAAATAGTAGGTAAGTTCCAATTGGATAGCACAAGGAAGATTATACGTTGATGAGCTGCATTGTTTTGGGCAGTTTTTTAGGTGTTTGACATTGAAGGTCCCCCGGCCTTGACTGTTGTCAGGCTGTGACCGAACTCCAAGAAGTTTGTACACTTGTCCCTAGAGGGAGTAATCATTCCATATCTGGCAAATAAAGACTATTTGTGTATTTTTCAGCAGATTGGTTTGGAAACGGGCAGCACGGTGGTGCAGTGGTTAGCACTGCTGCATCATCGTACCGAGGACCCGGGTTTCATCCTGGCTCCGGGTCGCTGTCCATGTAGAGTTTGTATATTTTCCCCGTGTTTGCATGGGTCTCATTCCCACAACCCAAAAGGATGTGCAGGCTAGGTGAATTGGCCGCGCTAAATTGGGGGGGGGGGGGGGGGGGGGGGGATTGGGCACTCTTAAATTTATCTTAAAACACGATTGGTTTTGGAGGCTTAAGCAGGTGATGAGTATCAATCAACCAAATAATTAAAACAAAATGAGAAAGCTTAGCTGAACTGTTGTAAATGTTGTTTATTCAAACTTGGTTGTGTCTGGAAAAAAACATATTTTGTTTTCAGTGCCAGGATAGTTCCCACAGTAGGAACTGTGGTGAGAGTGGTTTGAGTTGAAAGTTCTGGGGAAACCAGCCAATCCTGCCCAAGTTGACCGTTTTAACATTTGTGTTAAAGCCTCCCCCCAGAACTTTGAAAGAGAACAAAATGACTGGGTTGTTTATCAAATGTCCAAGAAAGAGAAAATTACAATAAGTCCTCCCTTTTAAGTTGCTCTGTTTAACATTTTTTTTGTTGTTTAGGGCCTGTTTCTCTGATATGTCTTTGCTTCTGCATAATTTGAAGTCTGGCCCTGCTCCCTTCCTGACCCTGCATTCTGGGTCATTCATTGTAATATTTTGATACTGGAGCAGCCGCTGGTATCAGAGGCCAAGGCTGCAAGGAAAGCACAAGGTCCGCGATCTTGGAGCGGGCAGTCAGACCCAGAGGCTTGTTGGGCAGCTTTCACCATTTCCATGGGTGCTCAAACAGCAAGTTGCCAACCAGGTGGTGAAGTGAGAGTAACTGTCGCCCCAGCTTAGTCCGCAGCCACCACACCAGCTGACTGTCATGAAGGTGTCCAGGCTCCAGAGTGAGAGAGACTGACGGTGGGAAAGGAAAGCAAACAAAACGTTGAGCTGAGTTTCAGGAATGCTATGCAGGCTAGGTGAATTGGCCGCATTAAATTGCCCCTTAATTGGGAGAAAAAAAGAATTGGGTACTCTTAAATTTATCTTATCAACACAAGTCACAAGTGTTCGACTTGGGGCTTGTTTCCATAGAACAGAATCCATACAGTGCAGAAGGAGGCCATTCAGCCCACTGAGGTTCACTGA
The DNA here is from genome assembly GCF_902713615.1 of Scyliorhinus canicula. Lineage (NCBI taxonomy): Eukaryota > Metazoa > Chordata > Chondrichthyes > Carcharhiniformes > Scyliorhinidae > Scyliorhinus > Scyliorhinus canicula. The sequence goes on along the minus strand of NC_052146.1, from coordinate 23,957,450 downwards.
CCCCCCAAAAGAGCACCCAACCTAGGCCCACTCCCCCGCCCTATCCCCAGAACCCAGTTAACCTGCACATCATTGGACATTGTGGGATAATTTAACATGGCCAATTACCTAACCTGCATCTTTGGACTGTGGGAGGAAACTAGAGGGAGAATTAATTTGAATTGATATGGTATTCTGTTGTAGACCGTGAATGATTTTATTTTGCAAGTCATTCCAGCTACGAATGTTATGTGCTGCGTCAGGAGGCACCTGGTACAGTTTGAAGTGTTTGTTGCATAGGGCTCATATGATGTGGGCTTGTATGAGCAGATTCTTTGCAGATGTAGAGGATAAGTGCGATAGATGTGGAGGAGGGGGCAGCAAATCATGTCCATATCATAGAATAGAATCATAGAATCCTTTCATTACAGAAAGAGGCCTTTCGGCCATTGAAAGACACTGCGTAGGCCACATACCCCATCCTGGAACTTCACCCTTAGGGGCAATTTAGCATATCCAATCCACCTAACTCTGCACATCTTTGGACTGTGGGAGGAAACCGGAGCACCCTAAGGAAATTCACACACACTGGAAGAAAGTGCAAACTCCACACAGACAGGCACCCAAGATGGAAATTGAACCTGGGTCCCTGGCGCTGTAGCGCAGCAGCAGTAACCACTTCGCCACCGTGCGGCTCCTAAATATGTTTTGGTCATGTCCTAGATTAGTGGGTTTTTGGACCCCAATTTTTGAAGTTCTGTCTGAGATCATGGGAGATGTCGCTGTGCCCATTGGTGATGATTTTCAGAGTGTCAAAACTGCCGGAGCGACTGGAGGGGAGGGAGGCCGATGTTGTGGCTTTCGTTACTCTGATTGCCCGGTGGTGAATTCACTTGGGGTGAAGGTTGGTGGAGCCACCGAGGCTGTCCGCGTGCTTGGGGATCCTGGCGGAGTTTCTTAATTTGGAAAAAATTAAGTTAGCGGGTCAGAGGAGGGAGGGGTTCTTTGTAAGATGGAGGATGTTCTTGTCCCTATTCAAGGATTTGTTTGGGGGAGAAGGGGGGAAAATGATAAACTGTTTGGACTGTGTTAACATCACAAAGTTTATGTGATTTGTGTACTTTGGTTTGAAATAAAAATGTTTAAAAAAAGGAATGTAATGTGCTACACATACGCTAGTATTTCAACTGGTATATTGGTTTTACCTGAGATTACTGTACCTTGGCTAAAGTCATTGAAGTGTTTTCGCAATATGCTCAAGCAACGTGTTGCCCTCATCTGCAAATTTTTCATTTTTTTAAAAAAGCTGCCAATGTTGGACTGCATTATAGCTATTAAAATTACTTCCCTCAGTGTTGGTTCTCCCCTTTGAAGTCAGAGGGATAAGTGAATATTGTTTCGTGCACAACAAAGGGATTGCACCTTGCATGTGAAGTATGATTCCTTCAACAGTGCAGCATTTTCTCAGTACTACTGCTAAATTATTATATGCTCAAGTCCTGGAATGGGGACTTAACCCAACAACCTACTTGATTAAGGTAAGTACTGCCACTGAATCAGCTGGAATTCAATTAGCTTCCTCATTGAGAGTGGCACAGGATAGATGGTAAGGAAACATATCACTAGTGCGTTAGGGGTTTGATGGCAAAGATCACTGTTATTCACATAATGGTGTTATAATTGACCAGGAGTATCTAACAATGGCACTTGGTGCCGAAAAGCCTCCCACTCCCAAACAGTGGTACCCCTCACCACGAGCACAGGCGTAAAATAGACGTTTTCCATTTGTGCTATAGTGTTTACATAGTTTATGAGATGTATGCAGTTTCCAGCGTGCTTTGGAGTCACTCATGTTACTAAACAGTGGATTATTCTTCACATCTACAGGAATGAAAAATAAACTTATTTTTGTTGCTGGTTTCAGGATGAGCAGAAGTTCCCCCAGACGGTGCGAGGTAAAGTACAAAGCAGCTACCAGCGTTCCCTTCAGGAGATCGGAGAGCTACTGAGAAAAAGACTGGACACGGTTAAAAGCCTGAAAATTTAACCGAGGCAGAGGGGGAAAGAGACCAGTGAAGAACTGCTCGGCAATGCCGTAATACCCCCATTACTATTACTATATGTTCCTAGGACCCCATCAGATACATCAACTGATGCCGAACATTTACCAGAGAGCATGAAGGACTTTGCAACAAAAGAGTTTGAGTAAAAGGTTTTTAGAACAAAAAAGGTTAATAAATTATGTACATAAATCCAGAGTCAGAGGCCTTCTCTCAGACATGACGGCAATATTTTTAGAATCCATTGGGTGTTTCTCTTGTGTAGTTAAGTGCATGATGCACCCAGCACCATTGCTACTAGATGCTGAAAAGTCAAATGAAAGGTGTTCAATAGCAAATATAGTACCTGTGTAGGTGCTGAGATTTTGACGGCAGCTTATACAACACATATGGGTGTACAGACTGTATATGATAAGTACCACATGTTCCATCATAATTTATTCAACATTTCAATTTGTGTTTTTTTTAATTTGTATAAAATTTGTGTTGTATAAGCAGAACTCTCTTTCAGGAACTGTAAAAGAGTATATTTTCATTTGTGGATCTGACTTCTCAAATCCATTCCCATATTTCGCAATTCTCTTTTTGATCCTGTTTTTATCAGGTTAATTTGGGAGAGGTATTGTTTTGCTTATAAGGTGCTTTCCCGTCAAATGTTCTTTGAACAATGTATGAGCTGCTTATTCACATCTCATTACTGATGGTCCTTGGGTAGGGTGCTCTTTCCAAGAGCCAGTGCAGACTCGATGGGCCGAATGGCCTCCTTCTTCTGCACTGTAAATTCTATAATTCTATAATTTCCAAGCTCATTGCAGCATACACCTGTGAGCAGGCTGGGGATGGAAGTCTCCAGACAGTCTAATCTTAACCAGGAGACATAAATGTTGTGTCTCTCATTTCTCAGTGTGTTTACTGCCTCTTTGTCAAACAAAGTATTAGCATCTAACGGCCAAGAGCATCCTTTTTGTTTGTCTTCACAGCTGCTGAAGACATAACTGAGGGAAAGGGAAACCTAATGTATTAAATCAGTTGTCTTTCAGAGAGTATACTTTGACAGGAGAGCCTGGGTTTCAAGAAGTGTACTCAAATACTAAACAACAGATCCTTTAGTATGAGTATCTTGTTGACACCACACACTCTGTAGAAGGCTCTCTGCAATGTTGCAGCAACATTAATTTGTCAAAAAAAAGTTCCATCAATTTAATCCAGACCCAGATGTACTCAAAGCTGTATTGCCTGCTTTCCCAATGGTTTAGCAATATGTCACTGAATCATACAAACCAAAATGGCCTACTGTTTTCTTATTGATCTGTGTTAAATTTGTTTATCTCATTTGAGTGGCATTGAAGTTACCTGTAGTATTTCAAGCTAGGAAGGAGAAAATGTCAGCCCATTCTTCATCTGAAGCTGCTGGTCCTACAAAGAAAATGTATGTAATGTTGAGTGAGACTGACGGTGAACATGCTTTGATGGCTCTAAATAATAAATGCCTGCCAATAATCACCAATCTGGGCTTGCATGGAGCATACCCTATTGTCAAGTTGCTGAAGTGCTTCTGGTCCGCATAGACCATTTCCTAGCATCAGCTGGCACTTTTAGAAAGGGGAACTAGGAAGAGAAGGGAGTTGGGGGAGGATTTGGTGTGCTCCAGAAGATTTGTAGATCAACGAGGGCCAAGTGTGTCAGCATTACGTAAACTTTGTATTTATATAAAAACTTTTTTTAAAAAAAGCATGGGCATTTTATGGCAACATAGAGATGAGAGAAAGTGGAGTTCTTCTTAACAGGGAAGGGCAAAAGGGGTGATTTGATCGAGGTGTTAAGAATCATGAAAGGTTTTGATAGAGTAATTGAGGAAAAACTTTCCGGGACAAAATGGTCAAAACCAGAGGGCACCAGTTAAGGTAATGGTGTAAAGAATCAGAGGTAACATTCAAGAGGAAGGTGCGGGGTAACATTTACACAGGTAATTATGATGATCTGGAGTGTGCTCTCTGAAAGGGTGGTGGAAGCAGATTCAATGATGACTGTCAAAAGGGAACTGGAGGAATACTTGAACTGGAAAATGCTGCAGGGCTTTAGGGAAAGTAAGGGAATGGAATGAATTGGCTAGCTCGTTCAAAGATCTGACAATGTTTGAGAGGCCTAATGGACTCCACCTAATTCTTATACATGAGCTAAATAGCTGCCTCCTATGCTATATGATTGACAAGCATACTAGGTTGGCACACAATCCTTTCCCCTTTAAGACCCGAGTGTAAATTCAGTGCAGGCTACGCTCACTTTTTCACTTTGCGAGGGTCCTTTACAAGAAGAGTTTGGATTTCGTGTCGACTAAATTCATGCTTGGTATGGAGTCACTGCACAGAATTTATGGGATGTCTCTCGGGCCGAAGTGGCATGAAATGGAAATGTCTGCTTTATTGTGGATTCGCATATTAAGTTGGGGCTAAGAACAATCGTTGAAAATCTCTGGGAAGCTTTACTGCCCAATCGACTTTTGTTATATATGACCTGGACATGTTTGAAGCATACATACAATGTACATAGGTGGCAGAAATGTCAACCTTTAAATCACCTTGACCAAACAAATACAAATTTATAGTGCTGATAGGGGCGGCATGTGGCGCAGTGGTTAGCACTGGAACTGTGGCGCTGTGGACTTTGGTTCGAATCCCGGTCCTGGGTCACTGTCCGTGTGGAGTTTGCACATTCTCCCCATGTCTGCGTGGGTTTCACCCCCACAACGCAAAAAAAAGATGTGCAGGTTCGGTGGATTGGCCACACTAAATTGCCCCTTAATTGGGAAAAAGAATAATTGGGAACTCTAAATTTAAAGTACAGTGCTGATAAAGCGGTATGAATACAACAAACAACTTGTTTTAGTTTTTTTTAAATCTAGGTATTGGCTCAAAGAAGTAAAACTTGTCAACCATTGCAATAATAAATTATATAGTTCCTCACAGCACCACGTATTTTTGCATGGTATTGGAAGTAATATTGGATTTTATGATACAGTTAAATGGTTATGATGGAAGTGGCATGCCCCTTAATTGCTTATATGATGTGAAATTTATACAACAACTTGAGCCACTGTATAATGCACGAGACAAGCTGTTTGTTCTGTTGAGCTTGATTGCACAAGCAGGGGGTCACTATTGGCTATAGTTTTTGTTTATAATATTGGAACAACTGGGAGAGACGGAATGTTTGTGACCATAAATGTGCTAAGGAGTTTGAAGTACTTCAGGTCATTTTCTCACTCATGTTAACTTTTTCCCTGGCCTAGAAAGTGTTTGTATTATAAGGTCTGTTACTGCTTTTAAAATCTAAAATATAAAATTTCAAATCATCTGGAATTTCATTTTAAAATTATGAATTGGATCTATGAAAACAAAATTGCTTGTAACTTTGTGAACATTCATTTTTTTTTACAGGTAAAATATTCAAGTTGGCTCATCATTGTTTTCAACCCGAGTTTGTATTTTCTCTCTCCCCTGTTTTAGCTCTCCCTGGTCCACCTGCACTCAGTTTTACTTTTTAATCAACTCAAATCCAGGGAAGTTTACCCTTTGAACCGAACCTTCCCTCGAGAAATAAGTGCCTGCTTCTTCTGGCTCAGCAAAGATTAGGAGCTGATTTTCTGGGGAATCATGAATTTGGATTTACAATTTGGCTGAAATACACTGGTTCTGTGTGGTTTGACTTTACCTGTGTTTGTCCATTTTTTGTCCATCAGTGACCCGGGGCCAGGATCGAATCCGGGCAGCAGTGCTAACCGCTGCACACCGTGCACCCCTAGTGCAGTTTTCAAGTTAATAAGTCAGCCCAACTCTGACCACTGCCAACTCAGATTTAGATGGATTTATTGAGAAACACTCCCTAAATCTGCCAGTATCATTTTTCTGGACACGGGCATAATACTTGAATTGTGGGCGTGCACTATTCGAAAATGAAATGAAAATGAAAATCGCTTATTGTCACGAGTAGGCTTCAATGAAGTTACTGTGAAAAGCCCCTAGTCGCCACATTCCGACGCCTGTCCGGGGAGGCTGGTACGGGAATCGAACCGTGCTGCTGGCCTGCTTGGTCTGCTTTAAAAGCCAGCGATTTAGCCAAGTGAGCTAAACCAGCCCTGTAATAATTGCTTATTGTCACAAGTAGGCTCCAATAAGTTACTGTGAAAAGCCCCTAGTTGCCACATTCTTGCGCCTGTTCGGGGAGGCTGGTACGGGAATTGAACCTGCACTGCTGGCCTTGTTTTCCATTACAAGCCAGCTGTTTAACCCACTGTGCTATTGGTGCAGGGGCAAAAAATTGTAAACGTTAGTGGCAGCGGTGGGACACTATTCTATTTAAAGCTATCTGCAACTTGACTTTGCATTCCAATGAAACTTTTTGAGACACATAAAAAAACTTTACTGGTCATCTTTCATTTACAACGTGCACAAGCTCAATGTTACTGAAATGTGGAATGTGTAGAAATATGGACTTGTTTTTAAATTAGTATTATAACTGACTAAATTGAATAGTTCAATTGAGTATACGTCTGGGTTTGGCGAGTTACATCTTTATCATTGCTTCTGGAATGAAGGCGAAATGTAATTCTCCGTGTGCTACGCTGTGCCTTGACCAATATTTACCGAAATAATTTGTTAAATTTCTATCATGTTTTATTTTAGATGGGATGTTAAGGAACTATTTAATACCAGAAGCTCCAGTCTTGTTTCTATATATTTAAAATATTGGATTAATAGAGAAAATTCAACTTTCACCGCAGTCCCCAAGACAGATGGGTAAACAACTTTAAAGGTTCTCCTGGGGCAGCACGGTTGTGCAGTGGTTAGCACTGCAATCACATGGCGCCGAGGTCCCAGGTTTCTTTCCCGGCTCTGGGTCACTCCCCGTGTCTGCGTGGGTTTCACCCCCACAACCCAAAGATGTGCGCGGTAGGTGGATTGGCCATGTTAAATTGCCCCTTAATTGGAAGACATGAATTGGGCACTCTTAAACATATTTTTTTTAAGTTCTAACCCCTTTCACAATTCTTCAATTCTTAGGTATTTACCTGTTGTCTCATCCTATCACGATTAAATTTTTTTGACCATGACATGACAGTTTTTAGTTTTGTAAAAGAAATATATTTTCGAAGGAGGGGAGCAACATTTAACAACATTCACTGGAAATGTTAACCTGTGTTTACCTTGCAAATGCTAACCTACGCATCGTGACTGTTTTCATTGCAAGTGGAAAATAAAGCCTGATGGGTTTTCTTCCTGCATTTTCCCATCTTTCTGTCCCACCACCAAAGGCTCTGACTTTGTACTTGTGTACGGTTCCTAAGTGCAGCTTTTTGCCTTCGTACACCATTCTATACGAGTCTGAGTATCAGCAGCCTGTTTTCACTGTTTGATGCTGTCACAACGACAACTTTTCCTATCTTCATCTGACATCAGCATATGCACTTTCCAGGAGAAGTCAATGCACTATTGAAACGCTTTCAAAGAGCTGGCACAGATACAGCCTCCTTATGTACTGTATCATTCTATGACTTAGGTTAAAGTTTCCCCACCTCCCTTGGTCCAGGGGTGCTGAGGCTCAACTGTTGCCTTTACTAAAACCTAGTAACTTAGCACAAATGCGGTGTGTAATTGTATTCACAGTCAACAGCGAGATTCAACACACTTACAGTTAAAGAGAAGGCATTGATTTATTGCTGCGTTCCTACTACCATCATTGATTTTGCCAGTGATCTAGACAGGAGCTAAATAGTTCTGTTAAATTTGATACTCTGGACCTCATTGATTGTTGACTGTCGCTTTTTTCCTTTCTGTGAGTTTTGTGTTTCCTTATTCTGTTTTTCAGGTGGCCACAATGCTCCCTAGCCAAGGGATCAATGGACAAGTGCCAATCTCGCAAGCATTTCTGAGTTCGAAACTTAACAGTGCAGGACTTACTGTGCAAGTCTGGGGAATCGTATGTGAGCACTTACAGCCTCCGTTTCGCCTTGATCCATAGATCCATTTGTTGTTTGGCTACACTCTGGTTACTTACACAGGTGGCAACTGGGACTTGAAGGGTCCAGCCAGCTGCATGGACAGGCTTGGCACAGCATGCCATCATTTAACGAAAATAAAATTCTTTTAAAAAAATCACAGGACAGCCTCAAGTTAACACATTCAAGTCACATCAACAATAGCTAACTCATAAGGGCAGCACAGTGACACAGTGGTTAGCACTGCTGCTTCATGGTGCCGAGGGCCTGGGTTCGATCCTAAGTCACCGTGTGAAGTTTGCACATTCTTCCCGTGTCTGCGTGGATCTCACCCCCACAACCAACCCAAAAAGATGTGCAGGGTAGGTGAATTGGGTACTTTAAATGTATTTAAAAAAACAATCGCTAACTCATGATCAATTCCTCCCATCAAAGTTGACTTGTAGAATAACAACCTCCCCCCAGTTAACTTAGCGCAGGTTGGAATTGAACTGGAGACCGTAATTTAAGGTACAACATTGCCAATCAAACACACCCATCTGCACACCACCTGAAAAAGAAACCTAGGTTGACTGAAAAATTATGATTATATCGATATGGAACAGAATTTTTATTCAGGAGCAAGGCACAACAAATGATAATGGAAAAAAGACCTGGGCCGGGATTCTCCCCTACCCGGCGGGGTGGGGGGTCCCGGCGTGGTGGAGTGGCGTGAACCACTCGGGTCGGACCGCCCCAAAGGTGCGGACTTCCGCACCTTTATGGGCCAAGCCCTAACATTGTGGGATTAGGCCCACGCCAGAGTGGTTGCCGGGTGGCGGGAATGGCCTTTGGTGCCACGCCAGCCGGGGCCGAAGGGACTTCACCAGCCGACAGAAGTCCGCGCATGCGCCGGAGGGTCAGCGGCTGCTGATGTCATCCCCGCGCATGCGCAGGGGAGGAGGTCACTTCTGCCTCCGCCATTGTGAAGACTATGGCGAAGGCGGAAGGAAAAGAGTGCCCCCACGGCACAGGCCTGCCCGCCGATCGGTGGGGCCCGATTGCGGGCCAGGCCACCGTGGGGGCACCCCCCAGGGCCCGCCCGTGCTGCCTGGTCCCGCCGGTAAGGTAGGTGGTTTGATCCACGCCGGCATGACAGCGGCGGGACTTCAGCCCATCGCGGGCCGGAGAATCGCGGGGGGGGGGGGGGGTTTTGGCGCGCCGCGATTCCCGCCCCCGCTGAATCTGTGGTGCCGGAGACTTCGGGACACGGCAGGGGCGGGATTGACGCCAGCCCCAGACGATTCTCCAACCCGGCAGGGGGTCGTTTTGAAGAAACAGACTACCAAAACAAAGAATATTTTGGTGGCTGGAATTAGAGGGTTATTTTTACTGGAGCCGTTCTGATTGAATTGGCAATGTAATTACTGGAGGGGACATTTTTCTTGATTGGGCCATTAAGCTTTTATAGTTCTTGTAATAAAACTAGGAAGCAATATCTTACCTCCCAAACCCCGACTATGACAATCATGAACCAATTTAATAGAGAAGCTTAATGTAAAATCCTCTAAATTCTCAATGGAAATAGAAGCCAGTAAGTATTCATAGGTGGAGTAGGCCCATTACCTTATTCACAGCCTCTCCCAATTCTTTTTCTTGGATACACATTTGACTTAGTTGATGCACTTATCATTATTGCTTATAAGCAGCCCCCTATTTGATGAATCCAGACCATTTTTGTAAGTCTGATGTGTTCTGAAAACCTTTTTTTATGTCGAGCAGCAGAATTGGACACCTGTAAATTCAGCAGTTTTATATATTTGTATATTTAAATCGAGATGCTAAAGCAATAAAATTCAGTGCATACTAAACTGTCTTATCTGTGTAGTGTACCGTCTGTATTCTAGCTCTATAGCACGACACTTGCAATAGTACTGCCGCTGACCATACTTTGTATGACACAAGAATTCATTGTAGAGATCCTAAGTATTGTGCACAGAATTTTCTTTTTATAAATTTAGAGTACCTAATTATTTTTTTCCAATTAAGGGGCAATTTAGCATGGCCAATCCACCTAACTTGAATATCTTTGATTTGTGGGGGTGAAACCACGTAGACATGGGTGAATGTGCAAACTCCTCACAGCCAGTGACCTGGTGCCAGGATCGAACCTGGATCCTCCGTGCTGTGGGCAGTAGTGCTAACCACTGCTCCACCGTGCCGCCCATTTGTGCACAGAAATTTGAACTCGTGCTTGACCTTGTTTCTGTGTGTGTCAAGTGTGTGTGTTAACTGTGTAAGATTCACTAGTGATCCTATTTAACTGAGACTTATTCTGGTGATTATGTTTTAACAACTTACTGCACAGTACAAATTCTGTTTATTATTTGTTCATGGGATGTGGATGTCATTGGCCAGGCCAGCATTTATTGCCCACCCCTAATTTCCCTTGAGACGGTGATGGTGAGCTGTCCGTGTGGTGCAGGAACACCCACAGTGCTTTTGGAAGGGAGTTCCTGGATTGTAACCCAGCAACAGTTGAAACAACAGCGATATATTTTCAAGTCAGGATGGTGGGTGACTTGGAAGGGAACTTTCAAGTGGTGGTGTCCCCATGTTTCTGCTGCCCTCGTCCTTCTAGTTAGCAGAGGTCGCAGGTTTGAAAGGTGTTGTCAAAGTAGCTTTGGTGCAGTGCATCTTGTAGATGGTACACACTGCTGCTACTGCAAATAATGGTATAAATGCTTACAAACAGGATGAACAGTGCTAAAGTATCTGATCCAAGCTACTCGTGCAAAAATTTTAAAGATGTTGAAGATTAAAATTAGTCAAGTTTTAGTTGATGTTTTGTAAATTTATTAAATTTGGGAGAGAGTCTTGATAATGAGAAAGAGACTAACAATTTAATTATTGAAAAAGTCTAGAAACATAATTGAAAAGTACAGAGAAGTGATACAAAGAAAGATTGGTTGAAAATTTTCTCTAATTGAGCACTTGGTGAAGTATAATTCGTGAAAGAACAATTCAGTTCAGGTTTTTAACCTGCTGGTATTTTTTCATAGGTATTGTGAGGCAGTGAGAGACATGCAGTATTGTGAATGGGGGTGCGTGCATGAAGTATTGTGAATGGGGGGATATATGCAGTATTGTGAAGGTGATGGGGAGACATGCAGGATTGTGAATGGGGGTGCGTGCGTGATGTTTCGTGAATGGGGGGCAGACGTGCAGTATTGTAAATGGGGGAAGGACATGTAGTATTGTAAATGGGGGGAGACATGCAGTTTTGTGAATTGGGGAGAGACATGCAGTATTGTGAATGGGGGGTATGCAGTATTGTAAATGGGGGGACATATATTCTGAATGGGGTGGCATGGAGTATTGTAAATGGGGAGGAGACGGCATAGTGGTTAGCACTGATGCCTCACAGCTCCAGGGTCCCAGGTTCAATTCCGGCCTTAGGTGACTGTGTGGAGTCTGTATGTACTCCGCGTGGGTTTCCTCCAGGTGTCTTCCCACTATCTAAAGAGGTGCAGGTTTGGGTGGATTGGCCATGCTGCATTGCTCATTAGTGTCCAAAAAGAGTAGATTGGGTTACGGGGATGGGGTGGAGGTGTGGGCTGTAGGGTGCTCTTTCCAAGGGCCGATGCAGACATGATGAGCCAAATGGCCTCCTTCTGCACTGTAAATTCTATGTTTCTATGAGACATGGAATATTGTGAATATGGGGGGGGAAGAAACATGGGGCTGGATTCTCTAAAAATGGGGCTATGTACCCACGCAGGAGTAAATCGCTGGTGTTTCAATCCAGACTTTCCTTTAAAACATTAAGACCTATTCACCTTCCTGCAGGGGGCTGGCAGGGCTTCTCGCAGCTTTAGCAGTGGATACGGGCCCCCGCTCTTCCGGTTCTGAGACTGCGCAAGCGCATGGCGGCGGACTCCAGCGGCTGCACCGAACGTGATGGCAGACTCAGCTGGTGGACCTGGACTGACAAAGAAGGTTCCAACGATCTGCCCTGCGCCGCTCTATCTAACCCGCCCATAAGGCCCCCCAGTACTTGATCGGTATTGTGAATGGGGGAGACATGCAGTATTGTGAAGGCGGGGGGTGACATGGAGTACTGTAAAGGGGGGGGGGGGCGGCGACCTGGAGGGCGAGGACATGAAGTTTGTTAGAAAAAGATTGAGTAGGGTATCCTATTGGTCATGGGACCCTTGTTTATTTTTATAATCGTAACTCTCACTATTATTCATTGTGAATCAAAGGATCGCTATATTGTACCTGTCATATCACACTTGTGTATATGAATACGCATTGTAGTAATCTGCATATCTGTATGTACACAAGGGGTTAATGTATAGACATAACAGCTAAATGATCACTAGATGGCAGCACGAGAAGGGTATAAAAGACAGACTCGAGCTGAGTTACCGCCTCTTCATGTGTATAGTGACTAGTGACCAGAGGTAGAGAAAGATAGCTCAGAGTGCAGGTGTAATTAATCAGAGTTTATTCTTTTTCAATCTCATTTATTTAATATCTAGTGTAAGTATTGTAGAGAGAAAACAAACTCACAATTTATAAGTTACTCAATAAATTATTTGCTCTAATTGGAAGACTACGAGTGTTAATCTACATCGAGTTTAAGAGCATCTTGGTAAGAAGCAAATGAGTAACATATATTACACAAAGTAATATAACACACCTTATACCTAATAATAAACGGGTATAGCCAGTAACACGTTGGATAGGTTCCCATGGCATTGCTGATGAACAAAAATAATTCTTTCCTAACACATAGCTCTTCCTGTACGTCTCATTTATCTTCACACTCTCGCCCTTTTAAATGGTTCTCAAACGTACTGTGTTTGTGTTTTCAGTTGTATACAGTTTTCTATCTTGCCAATTATTGCTCGATTTTTCCTTTTCTCTGACCCCCTATGTCAATGGCACGTGTTGCTTTACGATATACTGCATTCTTCTATCATCCCATTGTAAAACCCAAGGATACAACACTAAGTAGCAAATGAGCATGGGGCCATGTGAGGTGCAAAGAAGTTGTCCTGGTGTTGGCGAGACATGCAGATTAGAGAAGCTCAAGGAGAAGACTGGGAAAGTGTGGGGCATGAAATGGAGGGCTGAGAATTGGGAGTGGAGCAGAATGGCAAAGTCTGGCTCTGAAAATTTGCTCCAGATTAGCATTGTGCTACTGAGTTAACAGTGGCCTACTTATAAGCAAAAGAAGCTCCAAAGAGTACTCAAATCATGCATGCAGAGACTTAAGGATATATAAAAGGGGCTGGTTTAGCACACTGGGCAAAATCACTGGCATTTAAAGCAGGCCAGCAGCACAGTTCAATTCCTGTACCAGCCTCCCCGAACAGGCGCTGGAATGTGGCGACTAGGGGCTTTTCACAGTAACTTCACTGAAGCCTACTTGTGACAAGCGATTTTTATTTCATTTCATTCATGCTATAAAGGCCTTGACACAGACGACAAGCTTTGGGAATAAAGCATAATCAAATCCCATGGAAGAGGTGCAGGCCTGTCGGTGTTGAGGTTTGGGAGAAATTGTTGAGGCATTTCTGTCATAAATTAGATCCATTTCTAGGTATCATTTAGTTCCGGATCTATGTGTTTGTTGGAATTATTTGTTGCAGAATTGTTCGATTTTCTTATTATGTTTACAATGTAAAGATCAGTGAACATGGATCTGGTCCAATATCATGGAATTTACAGTGCAGAAGGAGGCTATTCGGCCCATCGAGTCTGCACCAGCTCTTGGAAAGAGCACCCTACCCAAGGTCAACACCTCCACCCTAACCCCATAACCAAGCAACCCCACCCAACGCTAAGGGCAATTTTGGACACTAAGGGCAATTTATCATGGCCAATCCACCTACCCTGCACATCTTTGGACTGTGGGAGGAGACCCACGCACACACGGGGAGGATGTGCAGACTCCGCACAGACAGTGACCCAAGCCGGAATCGAATCTGGAATCCTGGAGCTGTGAAATACCAATATTGACTATGGAACGGAAGGGCTGAAAAATGTCTTTGAGGACCTTCAAATTCAAGGAGAAGGTCAAACTGATTTGGCCACATATCCTTAACTCATGGACCACGCATGTGTTTTCAAGACTAGTTTGATGACAGTTGGAATCTTAGAATGATATAGTACAGAGGAAAGCCATTCAGTCCATCAGGCATATGGCAGGTCTTTGAAACAGCTATCAAATTAGTAGCACTTCAAGTGTTCATCCAATTCCCTCTAAAAGGTTACTCTTTAATCTGCTCCCACCATCCTTCTCATTTACTTTAGCAAAATGTTTGAACATTTTGAACACCGCTATCAAATCTGTCATAGGCTCTGCTCTCGGGGGGAGAACCCCACTTTAGCCACTCAACAACATCAAAGTATTTCAGCCCTTGTACCATTCTAGTAAATCTCTTCTGCATACTTTACAGCAGGGGTGGGCAAACTTTTCCGTGCACGGGCCACATTCAGAAATTCACAATTTTAAAGGGCCGCATAGTATATTAAGTAAAATAATTAATATTTAAAATAGCCAAAATAAAAGGTTTTTTTTAAAAAAGCAATTAATTTTTATTAATTAATATTTTAAAGTAGAAACTTCACATGAAACACATGTTGTGCCGAGCAATGATCACCCTACTCAAGTCAACGTATCCACCCTATACCAGTAACCCAACAGCCCCCCCCCCCCCCCCCCCCCCCCATTAACCTTAAAAAAAAATTTTTTTTAATGACTTGATCTTGGTGGGCCGCATAAAGACCTTTGGCGGGCCGCATGCGGCCCGCGGGCCGTAGTTTGCCCACCCCTGCTCTATAGGTATTGTCAACCTTCCTAAAGTGTGATGCTTAGAATTGTTTGTAATTTTTAACAGCCTTTTCGACTTGTCCTGCCACCTTCAAATACTTGCACACCTCCAAGACTCCCTGGTCCTGCATCCTATTTCAAATTAAGCCATTTATATTGCGCCTCCTCATCCTTCTTACCAACACTAATCACATCCAAACTTTGTTGTAGAAATGTTTATCTTCCACACGCCTCTGCTTTTCACCAGTTCTTTGTCCTGAAGTCTGTAACTATCTTGATGATTGGTACATTTCAGAAATGTTTTGGTCATCTACAAACTTTGAAATGATGTTCCGTACACCCAAGTCTAGGTCATTATATGTATCCAATAGCAGAGTGATTCCAACAACAATCCCTGGGAAACAGCAGGGAGCCAGGTTCAGTGAGGATGCTGCAATTTGCCTAATTATCCCAAACTAGAATAAATTGTCAATAACGTTTATTCTCATTCCCTGGGCTCCAGTATTCCCCAATTGACGCACTCAGTTCTGACACGTAGAACAAGTCATTGGCATATAAGGACACCCTATGCTCTATCCCCCCCTGCCCGCACTATCCCTTTCCATACCCCCAAACTTCTTAATGCGATGGCCAATGGCTCAATCGCAAGTGGAAACAGTAGGGGGGGGGGGGGGGGACATAGGACATCCCTGCCTAGTCCCACGATGGAGAGGAAAGTATTCTGAGCTGATGTTATTTGTGCGGACACTGGCCCTCGGCTCCTTATATAATAGCTTTACCCAGTCCACAAATCTGGGTCCAATTCAAAGCCATTCTAGAACTGCTATCAAGTATCCCCATTCTACCCGGTCAACCGCTTTCTCAGCGTCGAATGCCACAACCACCTCTGTTTCCTTCCCCTCCGCCGGTGCCATAACCATGTTCAATACCCTCCTAATGTTCGAAAAAAGCTGCCTCCCTCTCACAAACCCCGTCTGATCTTCACCCATCACCTTTGGGAAGCACTCCTCTAGCCTACCTGCCACTACGTTCGCCAATATATTTGCATCCACGTTTAAAAGTGATATGTGCCTATACGACCCACACTCCGTCAGATCCTATCTTTCTTTAATAACAGCGAAATCGACGCCGGCCCCAAGGTTTGTGGTAACACCCCCTTCCCTATCGCCTCCTCAAACATCCCCACCATCAGAGGTACCAGCTTATTTTTGAATTTTGCATAGTATTCCACCAGAAACCCATCTGGCCCTGCCACCTTCCCCGACTGCATCCTCCCAATCGCATCTTTTATCTGCTGCTCCACTATCGCTCCTTCTAATGTAGCCCTGTCCTCCCCCCCCCCCCCCCCCCCCAACCTCGGGTACTCCAGCCCATCTAGAAATTCCTGCATCTCCCAGCCTCCCCTAGGTGGCTCTGTCCTGTGCAACCTCTAATAGAATTAAAATAACCAGTTTTAGTGCTCTCGTAGTTACTCTCATGTTAGTACTGAAGGAAACCTATATTATCGAGAAAGGGTAAAGTGCCTTTTGTTTTTCAAAGTGTGGGTTGTGACCCCCAGGTGGGCCATGGGCGGGAGTCACAGAGTTTTTAGTTGTGCTGCTCCCGCAGAGGTCCTGATCATGGGAGAAGCACCCAACGGCCACTACCGTCTTTTACATTGAGAATGTCAGCCACGGCTGCCTTCTAAATGAAAATAAATGGAGTCTTCCAGCCAAAAGCAGCAGCAGAGCATATCATGCGTTCTGCATGTACACCTGACGTCATGCATTTTGTACGTGCTTCTGGTGCCAAATCACAGAGCAGAGTTGCTTCCGTTTCCGAGCTGCTGGCAAGAGAACTGTGAAGATGGATCGTTTCCTTAAAAGTAAGAGACAGCTGCAGACTCAAATAGGCAGTTTACCTACCAGCCAGCATCTCACAACAGAATCTGCTGGAGAGAGCTGCTCAGGAGAATCCACGGCAGGAGAGAGCAGTTGCTACTGTTAGAACTGTGCAGATCTCCAACCCCTCAGGTTAACAGCTTACAAAGAAGAAACAACTCCTGAACAAAGCAGTCTAGAAATGATTTTTTTGAGAAATCATCTTGTCATTGTTGCAATGCAAACAAGGATCCAATGCCCATGTGGTTACGCGCAGGGAAGTACTGGCAAATGAGAAGAGAAGTTTCAGATTTTGAAAGAGAAGTGGTGGGTGAAAATTTCCTTTTGAGGTTGAGAGCCTAGTGTCAATTATTAAGTTAGAGCTGACTCCAAATGAAGGCTGCTGTAGCTGACCTGTGATACCACATTAAAAACATGCCAAAAGCCCATGAGGCTGTCAGCATTCTGGAGTAGCATTTCCCAGGAGTATCCACTGCTGACTAAAACTAGCATTTTGTTGCTATTGCCCTTTACGTCAACATACATGTACAAAGTTAGATTTTCCACTTTCTCAAAAATAAGACGGTACAAAGGAACTGGCTGAAGCCTGCACTTGATATGTGCAATGCCCTCTCCTCCTTTGAACCTGATCCAAGTGAGATCATGAGGACGAAGCAGGCTTGCCTTTCGCGGTAAATATAAGCGAACCTGGCGTGGGTCGTGAAGGCCAGCCAGTTGGCAGAAGTAGGTCCCGGGAAATAAAGTTTGAAAAACACTTGTCTAAGAGATGGTGCAATACTGAAGGGAGTATTAGTGTAACTTATGCACTTGAGTCCTGCTGTAAAGGTTGAAACCACACCTAATGGACACAGGCAAGAGCTCCCATCAACTGATCCAAGTTGACACTACAAGATTGCTAAGAATGGAAAGCGACTTGTTCTGAATTTCAGATTGCAAAATCACTTCTTGCTGAGTCCAGTGGAATCATAGCTACAATACAGCATACAAACGTACAGTTAAAAGCACAAGTTTTAATTTTTTTAACCAATTTATTCAATTAAACACACAAGTGGTTGTTTGCATTAACAGGACAATCCTAACACAGATCAACTGTTGAGGGAAGATCAAAATATGCAGAATTGTAAGGTGTACAGATGTCACCAGTAGTTGGACAAGACCTTTCCTTAATAGCATTACATTCACCATGGAGAAACAGGATTTGGGGCTGTCCTCTGCTCACGTTGAGATCACCTCTGGTGTCAATCTGGAAATTGTTCCGTGTGGAGGTTTTGCCGAGGGGAATTCTTCCTGTGTTTGCCTTTTGCTGGAAGGGGGAGGTTTTCTGATACCTGCTTACCTTTCACATGTGGTGCTTGGCATACCTGCATTTTCATGTATGAATGGAGGCCTGGGCACACCTGTCCACCTTCGTTGGAACTGCCTTCTATGCCGTCTCTTTTTGCCCTCCAGTGACACCGGGTTCGGGAATACTGTTCACTGGTATTACAGCCACAGAGGAAGTGAAAAAGGCTCCACAACTACAGTATCTAGAGTTTTAACTGAATTATCTTCTATACAGTTACTTTTTATTGCCTTCCTGACCTCATTGGTTACGGCCCACTGGCATTTTTGACATTGGGAACTAGCCACGTGGGATATAACAGGGATCTGTGCTGCTTCAGATAGCCACATGTTGAAACAATACTGGGGTTAACTCTCAACAAAAGGTTAGTGAAAAAGTTGTTTTGCAAGAATTAAAAAATTAAAAGGTTTGTAAACAAATAGACTTAACCATGTCACTGCTGAAGAGCATCAAAGTTTCTAAAAATTTTGATGTATTTTATTGGAGGCTTACTAGAGGTCAGTTTTACATCAATTTGCAATGGTATAATTCCCATTCTTTCATGGTATTTCCTCATCTAAGTTGGTCCACGTGCCATGTACCAGAAGCTCCTCCACAGCAGCACAACTGAGATTGGGAACTCCTCTGTGCTAGTAACAGCATATTGGACAGTGACCTATGTTCCACCGGGTCGATTAGTTCAGTTGGCTGGACGGCTGGTTTGTGATGCAGAGAGACGCCAACAGCGTGGGTTCAATTCCCGTACCGGCTGAGGTTAAGGGCCCCGCCTTCTCCACCTTGCCCCTTGCCTGAGGTGTGGTGACCTTCAGGTTAAATCACCACCAGTCAGCTCTCTCTCAAAGGGGAGAGCAGCCTGTAGTCCTGTGGCGACATTTACATGTTCCACCATCAGCATATGTTCCTGAATCCTCAACACACTGCTGTCGCAATGATGGTGAAAATTCCCTTCCTAAGATTGATCTTAAGATCTCCTCAGGGGCTTTGTTGTTACGTATGTGCTTTCGAGCCAGATGGACCAAAAAGTTTGTGTCCAAGTCTGTGAAATTAACTGATGTCATTTTACGACAGTGGCAAGATGCCACAATTGACTTTTGGACCCTCTGGATTAGGAAGGAGGGGCAAAATAAATTAGCAACTCTCCTGATAGATCCAGTGGGTCCTGCGAGGTGGCAGTTCAAAACAGGATCAAACTCAGCTGAGATACTGCACGATTCAGAGCCTTTGACTGATGAGAGGAACCAGGAAAGAAAGGACTCATGATGGCAAGATCCTGTTGAGCAACTTCAGCAGTGATATGACTTACAGTAAGGATGCTTCTTTTTACTTAAGGACTTTTAACAAACGGGAATTCATTCTTACAGATCCTCTTTTGCTGCGCTGGATTTTTGGAATGAACTCAGGATGTTCTGGCGTTTCTGAAACTCCACCTTCTTAACTAAACTCATCTTGCTCTCTCCAAGCAGTTTGCCAATCCGCGTAATCTCGGAATGGACAAACGTTTCACCTTGCACCAGAACTTTGCTCATAATTTTGTGGTACTGTTCTGCCAATTTCTGATCAGACTCTGGCACCTCCTGTACCATGGCCTTCACCTTCTCCATGATCTTGTGCCGCTCTTCCTGGGCAGTTGTACCACGGAAATCCGCAGCCAGCGAGTCGAACTCCTCCAGGCAGCCGAGCATCCCGACCCACACGTTTTTATTCTTCAGCCACTGCTGAATGGCATCCTGTTTAATCTCACCGGTGTACCGGACTGGATTCTCCAAATCCCCGTTAGTGAATAGCAAATAGACAGGATATTCATCCTTTTCCACTTTGTATTTCATGCCAAGTTCTGAATTTTCCTTTTCACCATAGTCTGTTAAAGAAATTTTAATATAACTACAGTCAAATCATTTTGTTATGGCATAGTTCAACTATATGTTTAAAATGTAATTTTCCTCAGAATTTGTTTCTGTCTCTTTTCCCCTTACACTTCACCCACTTCCCCAGGGATCTATAGTTTGGCATAACACCTCTTCCTGAATAAGCAGTGACCAACTCTCTCCTAACCCTTCTTACGACACTGCAAAAATAACTATTCTACTGTAACGTGCTCTGGGATGTTCTGAATGCAAGAAAAGTGTTCACATAAATGCAAGTTATTTTATTCCCTCTTTCCCTACATCAGGGACATCCCCTTCATTTTTCATCTTCTCCCAGCTGAAAGGGATGGCAAGAGGCACCCATTAATTATTTTGTATGGATCTGTTTCCCATATGGATCTGTTTCCCAGCTCAGGGGCTGACACCTGGCACAGGCTCTTAGCTGCGATGCTCCCTACTCAAGTGTTTCTGTGCAAACACTGCACCGTAACCTTCATGGGAATTTTGTGTTAAACATAGTTTCAGCTGTGATTGGAATTGCATTATATTCTTGTGAGTATGTGTCACAGTGGTTAGAGGAAACTACAGGGATCAAATAAGTGATGAAATTGCTAACCACAATGTTTTAATCTTTGTTTAATCTTGGACAGGTAACTCAGTTCCTACCTGATATTCCCACCTCAGCCACCAAGAGCTCCTTGCTGGAAGCAGAGTTTTCCGCTAATTTCTTAAACTCGTCCTGTTTCTCTCCATATGGATACTGCGTGTCAATCTTTACCAGGACATACTTCTGTTTGGGAATAACCTGCAGGGAATAATGAAACCTTTGATGCTGGTCCACATAACTGTGCTTGCACAATCCTCATCATTTCATAAGACCTAACTCACCCAGGACTCCCTTTAACCGCCCACCAATCTGCTTACTAATATTGTTTTTTTTTATTTTTAGAGTAGCCAATTATTTTTCTTTTCAAATTAAGGGGCAATTTAGTGTGGCCAGTGTAGCCACCTGGGTTGGCCACTTCCCGATTCCAAAATGGATGCCCGCAAAGAACACAGGGAAAAATGGTCAGGCACAGGGAAACAAGCAGGTGCAAGGTTTCCTGTGTATTAAGACTTTCAAAGACCCAGACAGAACCGAAACCAGCAACCATCTGCATATTAATGAGCGATCCCCAGGAACAATTGGAAACATTAAAGCAATCAAGACCAAACCAGATTCCCCGGCGCCAGCGGGAGCCAGGACAAAGGAAGGTCACCGGATACATAGGAACCGCCCAGCAATCAGGGAACAGCTCCAGTATTGGAGAAATCGATTCAAGCTATTGGGACTTGGTCCAATTGATTGGGACCATGTCCGGGGTCCGCCCAAAAGGGCGCAAAACCCCTGGGGACTATAAAATAGAGTCCCCAAGTTCAGTTCGATCTTCTTGGCAGGGTCTCTCAGCAGCTCGAAACAACTCTTGACCGTGACTCTCAACAAGGAGAGACCTGCCTAGCAGCTGCACCAACCAAGTAAGTCTCCAGTCAACGCACGCTACGAGATAGGCGCTCCTAGCTACTAGTCCATACCAGCTTTGAAGCCTGCAGACTCAGAATCGAACGAAAGGCCATTGTTCCCCTGACCTGGTGGGCCATTTCCAAAGCTAAGTATAGGCCTTTTAGTGTTAGAGATAGTCTAGTAAGTAGAGTTTTATGCATGAGTGGTGATTGACTGTGTGTATAATAAATGTGTTTTGATTTGAAACTTACTAACTGGTGTATTGAGTTATTGATCAGCACTTGGCTTTGAACCTCGTGGTGGTATCATAAAGATACCTGGCGACTCTAGAGCAAGATGATTAAACAGAGCAAATTAAGTAAAAGCACAATTAGCAACATTTATTGGCGAACTCTGACGGGACCCCCCA